>NW_020900772.1:0-405 GCF_003984885.1 Neopelma chrysocephalum
CCGGAGCCGAGGATGGGAAGTGCCTGGGTGAGAAAAACACCAAAAAATACCCCAAAAACCATCCCCAGAACCCTAAAACCCTCCCCAGGACCCCAAAAATTCAAAAACCCTCCCTGGGACCCCAAAAACTCGCCCCGGGACCCCAAAACTCTCCCCAGACCCCAAAAATCCTCCCTGGATCCCAAAACACTTCCTGGGATCCCAAAACTCCCAAAAAAACCTTCCCTGGGACCCCAAAAACCCTCCCTGGGACCCCAAAACCCAAAAAACCCTCCCTGGGACCCCAAAACCTCAAACACCCTCCCCCGGGACCCCAAAACCCTCCCCGGGACCCCAAAACCCTCCCCAGGACCCCAAAATCCCCCCCAAGACCCCAAAACCCCTCCTTGGGACCCCAAAACCCAA
>NW_020900773.1:0-314 GCF_003984885.1 Neopelma chrysocephalum
CGGGGCAGCTCTACTCTGATTACATTGGCAGTGAGTTTTGGGGGGGTGGGAGGGCTCTGGGGGTATTCTCAGGTTTGGGGGGGTGTCCTAAAGTGAGGAGAGAGCCCCTAAAGTGAGGAGAGAGCTCCTAAAGTGGGGAGGGGGCTCCCAAACTGGGGAGGGGGCTCCCCTTCCTCCCCCTTCATGTTCCTGCAGGCCCCATCACCAGCGTGTGCTTCACCAAGGAAGGCAGCGATTTTGGGGGGTGGGAGGGCTTTGGGGGCATTCCCAGGTTTGGGGGGGGCTCCTAAAGTGAGGAGAGAGCTCCTAAAGTG
>NW_020900774.1:0-379 GCF_003984885.1 Neopelma chrysocephalum
TGGGGGTTTTGGCAGTTCTGGGTGTTTTGGGGGTCCCGGGGGGGGGGTTTTTGGGGGTCCCCAATTCGGGGGTCTGACCCCGGGGGTGTCCAGGGGGGGACATCCAGGCCGTGGTTGGGTTACTGGGGTTACTGGGGTTACTGGGGGAGTTTTGGGTGGATTTTTGGGTTTTGGGGGTTTTTTGGGTTCTGGGGGGTTTTGGGGGGTCCGGGGGGTTTTTGGGGGTCCCGGGAGGGTTTTTGGGGGTCCCCAATTCGGGGGTCTGAGCCCGGGGGTGTCCAGGGGGGGACATCCAGGCCGTGGCTGGGTTACTGGGGTTACTGGGGGTTACTGGGGTTACTGGGGAGTTTTGGGTGGATTTTGGGGTTTTGGGTGGATT
>NW_020900775.1:0-374 GCF_003984885.1 Neopelma chrysocephalum
CTGGGGGTGTTTGGGGGGTCTGTGGGTGTTTGGGGGGGGTCTGGGGGTGTGTTGGGGGGTGTTCAGGGGGTCTGGGGGTGTTTTGGGTGGGTCTGGGGGGGTGTTGGGTCCGTCCCGGGGGTCCCAGCCCCCCAATTTCCCCCCCCCCCCAGAGCCGGATCCGGCGGATGTGGAACGACACCGTGCGCAAACAGACCGAGTCCAGCTTCAGGGGGGGGGACCTCAACAGCACCCCCACCCTCAACAGGGGTGAGACCCCCCAAAAAACCCCCCCAAAAAAAACCCTGAGACCCCCTGAACAGCACCCCCACCCTCAACAGGGGTGAGACCCCCCAAAAAAACTCCCCTGAGACCCCCTGAACAGCCCCCCCCCC
>NW_020900776.1:0-326 GCF_003984885.1 Neopelma chrysocephalum
CCAGGGGGGTCTGGGGGTGCCGATCCCAAATTTTTGGGCCCCCCCCCCCAAGGGGGGGGGGTGCCCAGACCCCCCCGGGGGGGGGGGGGGGGGGCCAAAGGTCGCCTGCGGGGGGGGTTCCGGGGATGGGGGGGCCCCAGGGCGGTCTGGGGGGGTCCCAGGGGGGTCTGGGGGTGCCGATCCCAAATTTTTAGGGCCCCCCCAACAGTGGGATGTGACCAGAGACCCCTTGGGGGGTTGAGGGGGGTGGTCTCAGCCACTGATTTTCACCTTCCTGTGGGGAATTCTTGGGTTTGGGGGTCCTGGGGGGTCTCTGGGGGTCCCAA
>NW_020900777.1:0-700 GCF_003984885.1 Neopelma chrysocephalum
CCCAGTAACCCCAGTTCCCCCAGTAACTCCCCATTTCAGCCCAGGATGGCGGATTGGGGGGTCCTGGCTCCCCCCAGTCCCTCCCAGTAACCCCAGTTCCCCCATCCCAGCCCAGGATGGCAGACAGGGGGTCCTGGCACCCCCCAAACCCTCCCAGTAACCCCAGTTCCCCCGTCTAGGCCCAGGATGGCAGACTGGGGGTCCCAGCACCCTCCAGTCCCCCAGTAACCCCAGTTCCCCCATCCCATCTCATCCCAGTATGGCACACAGGGGATCCTGGCACCCTCTACTTCCCCGAGTAACCCCCCAGTTCCCCCAGTAACCCCAGTTCCCCCAGTAACCCCCCATTTCATCCCAGAACGGGGGACTGGGGGTCCTGGTTCACTCCAGTCCCTCCCAGTAACCCCAGTTCCCCCAGTAACCTCCCATTTCAGCCCCGAATGGGGGACAGGGGCTCCTGGCTCACTCCATTCCCCCCCAGTAACCCCAGTTCCCCCATTCCATCCCAGTATGGCCGGCGGGGGTCCCTGGCAGACCCTGAGCGGGGTTCAAAAGGCCGCCGTGCTCCTGGGGGTCCCCGCGGCCGCCACCGTCTGTTACATCCTGTACCGGAGATACCGAGACTCCGGAGGTGGGTGGGACCCCCCGGGACATCCCCGGGACCCCCCGGGACACCCCTGGGGCTGGGGGAAGGGGGGGG
>NW_020900778.1:0-396 GCF_003984885.1 Neopelma chrysocephalum
CTTAATGGGGAGGGGTCGTGGAGAGGGAGGGGTAAAGGGGGAGGGGGTAGGGAGGGGGTGTGGGGTGGTTTGGGGGGGAGGGGAAGAGGGTTGGGGGGGTTTGGGGGGCTGGGGGGGCGGGGCTTAATGGGGAGGGGGTGTGGAGAGACCTGGGGGGGAGGGAAAGGGGGTTTAGGGGGCGGGGCTTAAAAGGGAGGGGCCGTGGAGTGGGTGGGGCTTTTAAAGGAGGGGCAGGATTGGGGAGCGGCCAGAGGAGGGGGAGGGGCTACAGAGGGTGTGGTCTCGGGGAGAGGCTTCTGGGGCTCGGGGGTGGGGCTTAACGGGGCGTGGTCATTGATGTGGTCAGGGAAGGGCGGGGTTATGGGGTGGGGCTGGGGGGCGTGGTCATCACCCCAT
>NW_020900779.1:0-323 GCF_003984885.1 Neopelma chrysocephalum
TTCGGGAGTCTCCATGTCCTACACCCCCCCACCACGGGACCCCCGCCCACCTCCGCGTCCTACGGGGGTCTTCGTGTCCTGCACCCCCGGGCACCCCCGGCTCCTGCAACCCCACCCCGAGCACCCTCGAGCTCTGCACCCTCCTCGGGGTCCCCGTGTCCTGCACATCCCTTCGGGGGTCTTCGTGTCCTGCAACCCCTCCCCGCCGTCCCGTGGGTGTCCATGTCCCCACCCCACGCACCTCTCATGGGTGCCCATGTCCCCCCTCCCTGCGCAGCTCCCGTGGGTGCCGAGCCCCCCGTGTCCCCCCCTTGGCTCCCTCC
>NW_020900780.1:0-315 GCF_003984885.1 Neopelma chrysocephalum
GGGTTTGGGGGTGTCCCCTGGGGGTCTCCCCAAGCTGTGACCCCCCCAGGACCCCCAAATTCCCCCCCCAAAACCTCCCCCATGACCCCGTGTGCTGCCAGCGCTGGGATTTGGGGGGGTCTCCCAGGATTTGGGGAGGGGTCTCTGGGGGTTTGGGGGGGTCTGGGGGCTCATGGGGGTTTGGGGGTGTCCCCTGGGGGTCCCCCCAAGCCGTGACCCCCCCCCAGGAGCCCCAAAAACTCCCCCCCATCACCAGCGTGGGAGTCTGGGGGGGGGATCTCCCTGGATTTGAGGGGGTCTCCCAGGATTTCGGGG
>NW_020900781.1:0-503 GCF_003984885.1 Neopelma chrysocephalum
GACACACCCCAAAACAGACACACCCCCAAACCCCACACCCACAACCACGCCCCGAACCACACCTTCCAGAGCCACGCCCACCCCACGCCCCCGGCCCCCCATCAAGCCCCGCCCCCGAACCACACCCACCTCTTCCTGGCGGGGCGTGGCCGGGGGGCGTGGCCGAGGGCGGGGTCACTCCCCCAGCGCGGGAGGGGGGCGTGGCCCGGCCGGGAGGGGGCGGAGCCTCTCCCGGGGAAGCTGCGGGCGCGGGGCCTCGGGGGCGGGGCCTCGGCGGAGGGGGCGGGGCCAGCAGGGCGCTGGCCACGCCCCCTGGGCGCCTCGGCCCCGCCCAGCTGGAAGTCGCCGTCCATGGGGATGTAGGGGGCCAACATGGCCAGGTCCAGGGGGGACGTCTGGGGGGCACAGGGGGGGCACAGGGGGACAGGAGGGACATTGTCACACCCCCAGGCATGGTCAGGTCCAGGGGGGGCACGGGGGGCACAGGGGGGCACAGGGGGGGG
>NW_020900782.1:0-375 GCF_003984885.1 Neopelma chrysocephalum
GGGGGGGGCACAGGGGGGTCAGGGGGCACCCAAGGGGGGGGCTGGGGGGTCCCAAAGGGTGCTGGGGGGTCCCCAACCTGTCCTTGGGGGTGATGGACCCCCACTCCCATCCCAAGGACAATCCCGGGGGGATCAGCCCAAAGTGGGGGGATTGGGGGGCTCAGGGGGATTTGGGAGGTCTCAATGGGTGCTGGGGGGGTCTCATGAGCCCTGGAGGGTCCCTGTGGGTGCTGGGGGGTCCCAAGGGGTCCCCAAGTTGTCCCTAGGGGGATGGACCCCCATTCCCAGCCCAAGGAGAGACTCGGGGGGATCAGCCCAAAGTGAGAAGATTTGGGGTCTCAGGGGGATTTGGGGGGTTCTGGGGGGTCCCTGTGG
>NW_020900783.1:0-384 GCF_003984885.1 Neopelma chrysocephalum
AAAAACCCCGACCCCAGACACCCCCACGTACACCACGTCTGGGGGGAACCCAAAAACACCCCAAAAACACGGTCAGGGCACCCCAAAAAACACCGACCCCAAAAAAACCCTACAGACACACGGTCAGGGCACCCCAGAAACCCCCCGACCCCAAAAAACCCCAAAAACCCCGACCCCAGACACCCCCACGTACACCACGTCTGGGGGGACCCCGAAAACACCCCCAAAAACACCCCGACCCCAAAAAACCCCGGGTTCACCACCCCCACATACACCACGTCTGTGGGGGACCCCAAAAAAACCCCCCAGACACACGGTCAGGGGTCGGCCCCAAAAACCCCAAAAGCCCTGACCCCAAACACCCCCCTGACCCCAAACCCCATC
>NW_020900784.1:0-304 GCF_003984885.1 Neopelma chrysocephalum
GGGGGGGGGAAACGGGGTCACAAATCCCAAAAAACACCCAAAAAGCATCTTCAGACACCCAAAAACCCACCCAAAACCAACCAAAACCAACCAAAACCACCCAAAAACCACCCGAACCCAACTGAAAGAACCCAAAAACCACCCAAACCCACCCAAAACCACCCAAACCCAACCAAAACCACCAAAACCACCCAAACCCACCCAAAACCACCCAAAAACCACCCAAACCCACCAAAACCACCCAAACCCAACCAAAACCACCCAAACCCACCCAAAAACCACCCAAACCCACCAAAACTACCCC
>NW_020900785.1:0-374 GCF_003984885.1 Neopelma chrysocephalum
CCCCCAAACCCCCAATTAAACCCCAAAACCCCAACTGTGACTCCCCAAACCCCCAATTCAATCCCAAAACCCCAATTGTGACCCCCCAAAACCCCAATTCAACCCTAAAATCCCATTTTTGACCCCTAAACCTCCAATTCAACCCTAAAATCCCAACTTTGAGCCCAAAACCCCCAACTCCGACCCCAACCCCCCGATTTTGACCCCAAACCCCCCAAGTTCGACCCCCAAACCCCCAATTCTGACCCCAAACCCCCCAACCCCGACCCCAAACCCCCCAATTGTGACCCCAAAACCCCCAAGTTCGACCCCCAAAACCTCAATCTCGACCCCAAACCCCCTCATCCCCAAATCTTGGACTCCCCCCCCCCCCC
>NW_020900786.1:0-311 GCF_003984885.1 Neopelma chrysocephalum
AGGGGTTCCAAGGGGTCAGGGAGTCCCAGGGCTATTGGGGGGCCCCGGGGGATCAGGAGGATCCCAAGGGATCCTGGGGGGATCTGGGGCAGTTGGGGGGATCTAGGGGGGTCCCAGGGATCCCGAGGGGTTCTGAGGGGTGCAGGGGATCCCAGGGGGATCCCAGGGGGATCCCGAGGGGATCCAGGGGGTCAGGAGGATGCTGAGGGGTTCTGAGCGGTTCAGGGGGATCCCGGGGGGGTCCCAGGGATCCCAAGGGGTTCCGAGGGGTGCGGGGGATCCCAAAAGGATCCCAGGAGTTCTGGGGCAGT
>NW_020900787.1:0-752 GCF_003984885.1 Neopelma chrysocephalum
GGGGCACGTGGGATCACCAGGAGGGCAAAGGGACACAGGAACAGGACAGGAACACGGACAGGGCCAGGGGGACATTCACCCCCTGGGGGTGTCCCTGACCCTCGGGGGGGTGTCCCTGACCCCATTGGGGGTGTCCCTGTCTCTCAGGGGGGGTGTCACCGACCCCGGGGCCCCCACGGGGGGGGTGACCCGTACCGGCTGTACAACCTGGACGTGTTCCAGTACGAGGTGTCCCTGACCCCATTGGGGGTGTCCCTGTCCCTCGGGGTGTCCCTGATCCCCTGGGGGTGTCCCTGTCCCTTGGGGGGGGTGTCACTGACCCCATGTCCCCACAGGGGGGGGTGACCCGTACCGGCTGTACAACCTGGACGTGTTCCAGTACGAGGTGTCCCTGTCCCCCTGGGGTTGTCCCTGACCCCATTGGGGGTGTCCCTGTCCCTCAGGGGGGGTGACAGCAGCTCTGTGTCCCCTCAGGGGGGGTGACCCGTACCGTCTGTACAACCTGGACGTGTTCCAGTACGAGGTGTTCACTCCCATGGCTCTGTACGGCTCCGTCCCGCTGCTCCTCGCCCACCGGCCCCGACAGACCCTCGGCATCTTCTGGCTCAATGCTGCCGAGACCTGGGTGGACATTGGATCCAACACAGCTGGGAAGGTCTGGGGGGTCCAGGGGGGGTCAGACATGGGTGGACATTGGTTGGAAAAGTCCTGGGGGGGTCCTGGGAGGGTCTGGGGGGGTCAGAGCTGGGTGG
>NW_020900788.1:0-490 GCF_003984885.1 Neopelma chrysocephalum
CCCCCCCCACCTGACACAGTCGTGGTAGCTCTCCCTGGCCGCGATGTGCAGGGGGGTGTCCCCGTGGAAGTTGACAGCGTGCAGGTCACACTGAGCGTCCAGCAGCACCTCGGCGATCTCGGCGCTGCCCGTGAACGACGCCCAGTGCAGGCAGATGTTCTCCTCCTGCAGGTTTTTCGGGGGAAAACCAGCATAAATTAACCCCCCTTGGGGTTTTTTTAACCCAGCAGGGGTAAAACCCACCCCCCTTGGGGCGAAAATGCAGATTGGGTTTAAAAAAAGCTGAATTTTAGGGGGGGGAAAAATGGAAGATCTGCAGCTAAAAACAGGTTCTGGGGGGGGACAAAGATCAGCTCTTGGGGGGCAAAACCCACCCCCTGGGGGGTAAAAAACCTGGTTTGAGGTTATTAAAAATGTCTCCTGGGGGGGAAAACATCTTCTAGGGGGGGCAAATCCTAAGCTGAGACAGAAAACCCTTGTTTTCTGGTGG
>NW_020900789.1:0-538 GCF_003984885.1 Neopelma chrysocephalum
ACCTAAGACAGGCACAGCCGTGAGCGGCCACACGCCCGCCTGGGGGGCCCCTGGGCCCCAAAACACCCCCGAAAAAAACCCCAAAAACACCTCCAGGGCACCCCCGAAAACACCCCCGGGAAACCCCAAAAACACCCGAAAAAACACCCACAAAAACACCCGAAAAAACACCCACAAAAATACCCCAAAAAAACCCCCAGAATGCTCAAAAAAATACCCACAAAAGCACCCCAAAAAACACCCCCAGAACACCCTCAAAACACCCCAAAAAGATCTCAAAAAATACCCCAGAAAATACCCCCCAAAACATCCCGAAACACACCTCTAAAATACTCCCAAAACACCTCAAAAGCACCCACAAAAACACCCCCAAAAAACAACCCCCAAACCAGCCCTAAAATACCCCCGAACCACCCCAAAAAACACCCCGAAAAACACCCCCAAAACATCTCAAAAAGAACCCAGAAAATACCCCAAAAATACCCCCAGAACCCCCCCCTTGCTCCGGGTGGGACCCCCTGGGAATGGAGCCCCCCCC
>NW_020900790.1:0-431 GCF_003984885.1 Neopelma chrysocephalum
CCCCCCAAATCCCACTTTTACCCCCTCAAATCCCACTTTTAACCCCCCAAATCCCACTTTTACCCCCTCAAATCCCACTTTTAACCCCCCAAATCCCACTTTTACCCCCCAAAATCCCACTTTAACCCCCCAAATCCCCCCCAAAATCCCACTTTTAACCCCCCCCGACCTGAAATCCTGGAGCTGCCTGTTGATCTCGGGCTCCTGGAAGGCCTGGATTTCCTGCAGGAATTTCCTCTGGGAATCCTCCGGGAGCAGCTCCGGCCGGGAACGTTCTGGGACGGGGGTTTGGGGGGATTTTGGGGGAGTTTAGGGGGATTTTGGGGGGTTTTTAGGGATTTTGGGAGGTTTATGTGGATTTTTCAGGGTTTTTTTAGGGATTTTGGGGGGATTTATGTGGATTTTTTGGGGGTTTTAGGGATTTGGGGGGG
>NW_020900791.1:0-320 GCF_003984885.1 Neopelma chrysocephalum
GGGACCCGCCGCCCGCTCCACTCCCCTCCCCTCGCTTTTGCGACACCTCCCTCCCCACCCCGCCGCGGCTTTGCGACAGCGGCGCTTGGCGGCGGCGGCCGGCGGCGGCGGCGGCGCTTTGCGGCCCGGCCATGGCGGAGGAAGAGCGGGCGGGGAGCGGCGGCGGCGCCGGCCCCGGGCGGCCCCCGAGCGCCGCCGACCTGGAGCGAGCGGAGGCGCTCAAGGCCCGCGCGAACGAGTTCTTCAAAGGTACCGGGGGAGCGGGGCCGCCGGGGAGGCGGCCGGGGCGGGGAAACGGGGGCTGCCAGATAGGGAGCCAT
>NW_020900792.1:0-459 GCF_003984885.1 Neopelma chrysocephalum
GGGAAAAAGTGGGAAAAAAGATGGGAAAAAGTGGGGAAAAAAGGTGGGAAAAGGTGGGAAAAAATGGGGAAAAATGGGGAAAAAAGGTGGGAAAAATTGGGAAAAAATTGGGAAAAAATGGGGAAAAAATTGGGAAAAAAGGTGGGAAAAGGTGGGAAAAATGGGGGAAAAAATGTGGGAAAAAATGGGGAAAAGTGAGAAAAAATGGGGAAAATGTGGGAAAAATGGGGAAAAAATTGGGAAAAATGTGGAAAAAAAAGGTGGGAAAAGGTGGGAAAAAAGATGGGAAAAGATGGGAAAAATGTCAGAAAAAGTGGGAAAAAAGATGGGAAAATGTGGGAAAAATGTGGGAAAAAATGGGGAAAAATGTGGGAAAAAAATGAGAAAAAATTGGGAAAAATGTGGGAAAAAAAGGGGGGAAAAATGGGAAAAAAATTGGGAAAATGTGGGAAAAAAAGG
>NW_020900793.1:0-426 GCF_003984885.1 Neopelma chrysocephalum
GGGGACACTGTGGGGACACAGGGCACCTCTGGGGACACGGGGGACATGGGGCACCCTGTGGGGACACTCTGGGGACACTGGGGGGACATTGGGGACCCTGTGGGGACACGGGGGAGGGGACATAGGGACACAGTGACACTGCCGGGGGTGGCCCAGGGGGATGGGGTGACCCTGGGAGGGGGGACAGGGGCCACGGTGACCCTGAGGGGGACATTTGGGGAGCCTGGGAGTCCAGGGGTGGGGAGGAGGGGACATTTTGGGGCCTGCGACAGTTTGGGGGGTTCAGGGAGGGTCCCCCAGGTTTTAGGGTGTCCGTGGAGGGCAGGGCAGGTTTTGGGGTTCCAGGGAGGGGTGGGGCAGGTTTTGGGGGTTCCAGGGAGCGTCTCCCAGGTTTTGGGGTGTCCCTGAGCCCCCCTGGCCCCCCCC
>NW_020900794.1:0-486 GCF_003984885.1 Neopelma chrysocephalum
CGTATCGATGATGTCATCGGGAGGGACTCAGCGCCCAATCACGGTCATGGGGCGGGGTCTGCTATGCCACGCCCACCCCGCCAATCAGCGGCGAGGGGCGTGGCCAGGGCGCTTCCCGCGGTGACGTCACCGGGCTTGGCTTTGAACGGGAGGGAAAAACCCCCGAAACTTCCCCGGGAACCCCCCAAAACCCCCCTGGAGACCCCCAAGAACCCCCAAACACCCCCCGGGACCCCTCAAACCCCCCCGTTATCCCCCCAAAAACCCCAAATCCCCCCAAAAACCCCAAATCCCCCCAAACCCCCCAAAAACCCCAAACCCCCCCGTTATCCCCCCAAAACACCCAAATCTCCCCAAACCCCCCCATTATCCCCTAAACCCCCCAACCCCCCCAGTTACCCCCAAAACCCCTCTAAACCCCCCCCAAACCCCCCAAACTCCCCCCAACGCCCCAAAATCCCCCCAACCCCCCCAATTATCCCCCAA
>NW_020900795.1:0-535 GCF_003984885.1 Neopelma chrysocephalum
GGGGGGTTTGGGGTCATCCCGGTGGGTTTTTGGGATCATCCTGGTGGGTTTTTGGGGTGGTTCTGTGGGTTTTTGGGGTGGTTCTGTGGGTTTTGGGGGTTTTTGGGATGGTTCTGTGGGTTTTGGGGGTTTTCGGGGTGGTTCTGGGGGTTTTTGGGGTGGTTCTGGGGGTTTTCAGGGCAGTTTCAGGGGTTTCCGGGGGTGCCCGACCTCATGACGGGGATGCCGGAGCGGTGGCAGCGGTAGAAGCACCACAGTGGGACTGGGGGGTTTGGGGTAATTCCAGTGGGTTTGGGGTCATCCCGGTGGGTTTCTGGGTTTTTTGGGGCAGTTCTGGGGGTTTTGGGGGCGGTTCTGGGGGTTTTCGGGGGGTTTTGGGGGCAGTTTTGGGGCAGTTCTGTGGGGTTTTGGGGTGGTTCAGGGGTTTTTGGGGTTTTTGGGATGGTTCTGTGGGTTTTTGGTGTGGTTTCGGGGGGTTTTCGGGGCGATTTCAGGGGTTTCCGGGGGTGCCCGACCTCATGACGGGGATGCCGGA
>NW_020900796.1:0-912 GCF_003984885.1 Neopelma chrysocephalum
GGGGGGGTTTTGGGGTGTTTTTGGTCCGTTTTTGAGTATTTTTGGGGTCATTTTTGGGGCGCGTTTTTGGGGCTTTTTTGGGTAGTTTTCGGTCTGGTTTTGAGTTGTTTTGGGGTCATTTGGGGGACATTTTTTGGGCTGGTTTTGGGTTGTTTTTGTGTTGCTTTTTGAGGTGTCTTCGGTCTGTTTTTGGGCTGATTTTGGGCTGGTTTTGGGTCATTTTGGGGGCATTTTTTTGGGCTGTTTTTGGGGTGATTTTGGGTCGGGTTTGGGTGGGTTTTGGGTTGGTTTTGGGTTGGTTTTTTGGGTAGTTTTCAGTCTGTTTTTGAGTAGTTTTTGGGCTGTTTTTAGGGTGTTTTTTTGGTTGTTTTTGAGCTGATTTGGGGTTGTTTCAGGGCCGGTTTTTGGGGTGTTTTTTGGGTTGTTTTCCGGCTGATTTTGGGTCATTTTTGGGCTGGTATTGGGTTGGTTTTTTGGGTAGTTTTCGGTCTGGTTTTGGGGTTGTTTTGGGTTGTTTTGGGGTTGTTTTTGGTTTAGCTTTGGGTCAGTATTGGGGTTTTTTTGGGTAGTTTTCGGTCTGGTTTTGGGTCATTTTTGGGCTGGTTTTTGGAGGTGTTTCTAGGGCATTTTTTGGGCTGATTTTGGGCTGGTTTTGGGTCATTTTTGGGTTGTTTTTGGGGTTGCTTTTGGGGTTGTTTTGGGTTGGTTTTGGGCTGGTTTTTTGGGGTGTTTTTGAGTAGTTTTTGGGTTGGTTTTTTGAGTAGTTTTCGGTCTGTTTTTGGGTAGTTTTTGGGTTGGTTTTGAGTAGTTTTTGGGTTGCTTTTTGAAGTGTTTTTGGGCTGGTTTTGGGTCATATTTCGGTCTTTTTTGGGTCGGTTTCGGGTCGTTTCGGGGCCGGTTTTTCGATCTGGT
>NW_020900797.1:0-463 GCF_003984885.1 Neopelma chrysocephalum
TTTTGTGTCGTTTTTGGGTAGTTTTCAATCTAGTTTTGGGTTGATTTTGGGTCATTTTTGGGGCTGGTTTCGGGTCATTTTGGGGGCATTTTTTTGGGCTGTTTTTGGGCTGATTTTGGGCTGTTTTTTCGGGGTGGTTTGGGGCTGGTTTTGGTTGGTTTGGGGGTTGTTTGGGGTTGTTTCGTGTGCTTTTGGGCTGGTTTTGGTTTGGTTCTGGGTTGGTTTTTTGGGGTGTTTTGGGGTTGTTTTTGGGCTGTTTTGGGGCTGATTTTGGGTCATTTTCGGGCTGTTTTTTTGGGGCTGATTTTAGGTGGTTTTCGCTCTGGTTTTGGGTTTGTTTTGTGTCATTTTGGGGCTGGTTTTTCGGGCTGGTTTCGGGCTGGTTTTGGGTCATATTTCGGTCGTTTTGGGGTCGGTTTTGGGTCGGTTTCGGGTCGTTTCGGGGCCGGTTTTTCGATCTGGT
>NW_020900798.1:0-867 GCF_003984885.1 Neopelma chrysocephalum
CCAAAGACCCCAAATACCCCCATAACCCCCCAAAACCCCCCCAGGACCCCCCAAACCCCCCCTCACCAGCATCACGACGCCCCAGGCGCTGAGCACCAGCCCACAGGCCGCCATCTTGGGCCCGCAGCACAGCAGCGACACCATCGCGGCCTCCCCAGGGGGCTCCGGGCGGTTTTTGGGGTGTTTTTATGCGTTTTTGGAGTGTTTTTTGTGGGTTTTTTGGTGTTTTTTTAAGGGGGGAATTCGCGGCGCGCGGAGCTCCCGGAACGGCTCCCTCAGCGAGGCCACGCCCCCTTCCGCGAGGCCACGCCCCCTTCGCCTTATACAGGCGCTCTATATTTGCATAACCACGCCCCTCTGGTGGAAACCACGCCCTTCAGGCCAGGCCACGCCCCCTCGGGCCGTTCCATTGAGGCTAAGGGAGGGGGGGAGAGGGAGGAAGGGAGGCGCTGATTGGCTCCGGCGCCGGTTTTGGCCACGCCCACGCCACCCAGGCGTGTCGCGGGTGTCCCCTGGGTGTCCCCTGGGTGTCCCTTGGGTGTCCCTTGGGTACCTGTGCTCACCTGTCCCTGCCGGTCCCTGCCCCTACCTGGGCTCCTCCACCCCTCAGTGACGTCACGGGTGTCCCCTGAGTGTCCCTTGGGTGTCCCCTGGGTGTCCCTTGGGTGTCCTCTGGGTACCTGTCCCCTCCTGTCCCCACCTGTCCCCTCCTGTCCCCGCCGCTTCCTTCCCGTACCTGTCCCAGCCAGGTGTCCCCCCCACCCCTCAGTGATGTCACCGGTGTCCCCTGGGTTTCCCCTCGGTGTCCCCTGGGTGTCCCCTGGGTGTCCCTTGGGTACCTGTCCCCACCTGTCCCCTCCTGTCCCC
>NW_020900799.1:0-433 GCF_003984885.1 Neopelma chrysocephalum
CAGTGACGTCACGGGTTTCCCCCCACCCCTCAGTGACGTCACGGGTGTCCCCTGGGTGTCCCTTGGGTGTCCCTTGGGTACCTGTCCCCTCCTGTCCCCACCTGTCCCTGCCGGTTCCTTCCCGTACCTGTCCCAACCAGGTGTGTCCCCACCTCTCAGTGACGTCACGGGTGTTCCCCCACCCCTCAGTGACGTCACGGGTGTCCCCAAGGTGTCCCCTGGGTGTCCCTTGCTCACCTGTCCCCTCCTGTCCCCGCCCATACCTGTGGCTCCCCATGACGTCACGCGTGACGTCACGCACGCCCCCCTGTCCCCCCCCTCCATTTTTTTTAGTGTTCCCCTCCCCCCCCCCAAAATTGGGGCTCTGGCCCTTTAAAAATCCCCCTCCCCCCCCCTTTTTCCACCTTCTCAGGTCACATTGCGGTGACATTTC
>NW_020900800.1:0-314 GCF_003984885.1 Neopelma chrysocephalum
GTTTGGGGTCAATTCAGGGCGGTTTGGGGCAGATTTGGGGCTAATTCAGGGTGATTCGGGGCAGGTCAGGGCTCTTTCACAGTGGTTTGGAACTAATTCGGGGTGTTTGGGGCAAGTTTGAGCCGGTTTGGGACGTTTGGAGCAGATTTTGGCTAATTCAGGGCATTCTTGAGCCGGTTCTGGGGGGGGTCTGGGGCCAATTCCGGGGGGTTTGGGGCCCATTCCGGGGGGTTTGGGGCCCCCCCGCGACGGTTGGGGGCCAATCCGGGGGGGTTTGGGGCTGACGCAGCCAAATGGCCGCCCCACGTGACCGC
>NW_020900801.1:0-422 GCF_003984885.1 Neopelma chrysocephalum
GCAGGGCGGGGCGGTGGGAGGAGCTCGGGGCCGAGGGGCGGCTCCCGTGATATCGCGGGTTCGAGTCCCGCTGCCGCCCGAAGCCGGGGGGTGGGGGCGGCACCGGGGGAACTCCCCCCGATCCGGCAAAAAAGGGAAAGGAAAAGAAAAAAGAAAAATACTGTTTATTTCACACCACTACATCAAGTGCATTAATCTGCCGTGCCCCCCCTCCCCCTCCCCGGGGCGCCCCGGGGTCCTCCCTGTCCCCCCCCCAAGCCCCCCCCCCCCTCCCCCCCCCGGCCGGGGCCCCCCCCGCCCGGGGGGGGGGCCGTGGGGAAGGGTGGCTGCTCCCTCTGGGGCTTCACCCCCCAAAAAAACCCGGGGAGCGCAGCGATGTCCCCAAAATGCCACCCGCGGGATGTCCCCAAGGTGGGGGGGGG
>NW_020900802.1:0-673 GCF_003984885.1 Neopelma chrysocephalum
CGGCGCTCAGCGGCCCCCGCGGCGCCGGCACCTGCGCGTCCCCGGCGGCGGCGGCGGGGCTCCGGGACGGCGAGCGGCACAAAGTTTGCTGGGGGATCCGGGGCGGTGGGTGGGAGCGGGCGGGAGGGGGGGCCGGACCAGCCCCATGCAAAGCAGCCCGGGCGCCCCGAGCAGGAGGAGCCCGAGCGGGGGACAGGGCAGAAAAGTTGCCACTTACGCGGTCGCTGCTCCGGCGGCGGCGGCGCTTTTAATCCCGGGCGGCGGCGCGGGGGCTACAGATCCCATGCAGGCTGCGGCGGCTGCGGCGGCAGGAGCGCGGGGCTCCGCGGAGGGGCCCGGGGCAGCAGCAGCGGGAGCCGGGGGCAGCAGCCGGAGCCGAGCGAGAGCCGCCGCCGCCGCCGCCGCTGCCCAGCAGCAGCATCGTTGTCGGGGAGTTTGCAGCCCCCCGGAGAGAGGGGGCCGCGGGCGGCGGCAGCAGCAGCGGCGGCGGCGGCGGCGCGGGGGGGCGGAGCGGCGGGCGCGGAGCGGAGCGGGCGGCGGGCGCGGAGCGGAGCGGGCGGCGGGGCTGGCGGTCGCCGGAGCAGGAAGCGCCCGGACTCAGATCTGATGATTGGGAAGAAAAAAAACTCTTTGGATCTTTATTCTGCTAATTAGTTTCCTGCAAAAAATGGCT
>NW_020900803.1:0-537 GCF_003984885.1 Neopelma chrysocephalum
CGCCGCTGCGTCGTCTCCATGGCAACCCCGCCACCACGGATGGGCGGGAGCGCGGGCCAATCGCAACCCGGCCGCCGCGTTCCGATTGGCCGCGCGGCTCCGCGGGGGCGGGGCGGGCGGGGATTGACAGAAGAGCCGTCCAATGGGCTCTGCTCTTGCTGCCCTTGTAGTGCCCAGAGCGACCAAGGAACTGAGCGTGAGGGAGAAACGCTCAGGGCTTTCTTTCTTTCTTTCTTTCGAGTCGTGGCTCGTTTAGGGGGATTCGGGGTGGTTCAGGGGGGCAATTCGGCCAAGATGGCGACGCCCGTCGCTCATAGCCAAGATGGCGGCTCCCGCCGCGAGGGCGCCGCCATCTTGTTACGGCGGCCGGCGCGGGCCACGCGGCGCCTTCCCCCCGCCCCGCGCGCGCGGCGCATGCGCGGAGCGGGGCGGGAAGATGGCGGCGTCCTCGCTGGAGCAGAAGCTGTCGCGGCTCGAGGCGAAGCTGAAGCAGGAGAACCGCGAGGCCCGCAGGAGGATCGACCTCAACCTCGACAT
>NW_020900804.1:0-657 GCF_003984885.1 Neopelma chrysocephalum
CCCAAAAACGCCCCCAAATTCACATTTTACACCTCTAAAAATCCTGTTTTACACCCCCAAAATTCCTATTTTTATGCCCCCAAAATTCCCATTTTTATGCCCCCAAAATTCCCATTTTTACGCCCTCAAAATTCCCATTTTTACTCCCCCAAAAGTCCCATTTTTATGCCCCCAAAATTCCCATTTTACACCCTCAAAATTCACATTTTACGCCCCCAAAACCGCCCCAAAATTCACATTTTACGCCCCCAAAATTCCCATTTTTATGCCCCACAAATCCTCCCCAAATTCCCATTTTACACCCCGAAAAATGCCATTTTACACCTCCAAACTTCCCATTTTTACACCCAAAAAAACCTCCCAAAATTCCTATTTTTATGCCCCCAAAATTCACATTTTACACCCTCAAAAGTCCCATTTTTACACTCCAAAAATCCTCCCAAAATCCCCATTTTTACGCCCCCAAAACCCACCCAAAACACCCCCAAAAAACTCCCATTTTACACCCCCAAAACAGCCCCAAAATTCCCATTTTACACCCACAAAAACACCCCAAAACCCACTCAAAAAACTCCCATTTTATGCCCCCCAAAACACCCCCAAAATTCCCATTTTACAGCCCCAAAACACCCCAAAAAATCACGTTTTACGCCCCCA
>NW_020900805.1:0-386 GCF_003984885.1 Neopelma chrysocephalum
CTGGGAGGACTCGTGGGGATACTGGGATCACTGGGGAGGGATTGGGGGGTGCTGGAAGGACTCGTGGGGATACTGGGAGCACTGCGGTGGAGAACTGGGAGGATGCTGGGAGTGCTGGGGGGGAAATGGGGGATGTTGGGAGAGCATACTGGGAGCACTGGGGGGGGCACTGGTGGGATACTGGTGGCACTGGTGTCACTGGGGGGGGCACTGGGAGAGGTTACTGGGAGCACTGGGGAGGGATGGAGGCAGTTACTGGGCGGGCACTGGGCAGTTGGTGGGACGTTACTGGGAACACTGGGCAGTTACTGGGACGTTACTGGGAGGTCACTGGTGTCACTGGTGTGTCCCTCCCCGCAGCCCGGGGGGGTCCCTCCCCCTCCCCC
>NW_020900806.1:0-615 GCF_003984885.1 Neopelma chrysocephalum
CCCCCCCCCCCCCCCCCCCAAAATCCCCCCAAAATCAGGGTCATGGAGGCACAGGAGGCCGCCCCTCCCCCACCGCCGCCGGAGGTCAAGGTGAGATTTTTGGGGGGTGGGGGAGGGGAAGAGGGGGGAGGGGCGGAGGCGCCGCCCCTCCCCCCCACAACCCGCCCCTCCCCCCTCCCCACTCCCCCTTCCGGGGCGTTCTGGGGCGTTTTTTGGGGGAAAAAAGGGGGGTTTGGGAGTGGGGGGAGGGGGGAGGGGAAGGTGGGGGAGGGGCGGGGTTGGGGGCGGTTTTGGGGGGGAGGGGAAAGGGGCGGGGCCTGGGGTGGGGGGTGGGGGGATAAAGGGAATTTGGGGGGGAAAGGGGGGAAATGGGGAATTTGGGGGGGAAAAGGGGTAAAAAGGGGGGGGAAAGGGGGAATTTGGGGGAAAAGGTGACATTTGGGGGGAAAAAGGGGGAAAAGGAGGGATTTGGGGGGAAAAAGGGGGAATTTGGGGGAAAAGAGAATTTAGGGGGAAAAAGAGGGAACTTGGGAGGAAAATGGGGGATTTAGGGGGAAAAAGGGGGAATTTGGGGGAGAAGGTGAAATTTGGAAGGAAAAGGGGGAATTTGGGGGG
>NW_020900807.1:0-587 GCF_003984885.1 Neopelma chrysocephalum
GTGTGTCCCACTGTCCCTGTGTCCCACTGTCCCTGTGTCCCCATGTCCGTGTGTCCCACTGTCCGGGTGTCCCACCATCTGTGTGTCCCTGTGTCCCCATGTCCGTGTGTCCCACTGTCCCTGTGTCCCCATGTCTGGGTGTCCCTGTGTCCCCACGTCCACATGTCCATGTGTCCCACTGTCCAGGTGTCCCACCATCTGTGTGTCCATGTGTCCCACTGTCCATATGTCCCCCTGTCTGTGTGTCCCACTGTCCGGGTGTCCCACTGTCTGGATGTCCCTGTGTCCCCCTGTCTGTGTGTCCCCCCTGTCCGTGTGTCCCCACGTCCGTGTGTCCTGTGTCCCTGTTGCCACGTCTGTCCTGTCTGTGTGTCCTCATGTCCGTGTGTCCCCATGTCCGTGTGTCCCATGTTGGTCATGTCCATCTGTCCACGTGTCCCCCTGTCCGTGTGTCCCCCTGTCCCCCTGTCCCCGTGTCCCCCCCCCGTTGTCTCGGGGCTGTTTGAGGGGTCTCGGGGAGCCCTGGGGGGTCTCGGGGTGGCTCAGGGGGGTCTCAGGGAGCTCTGGGTGTCTTTGGGGGGGGGTCT
>NW_020900808.1:0-994 GCF_003984885.1 Neopelma chrysocephalum
TGCCGGGCGGTGGCAGGTGGTGGCCGCGGCAGCGCTCGGAGCGGAGCCCGGCGGCTCCACCGGGCCGGGCCCCCCCGGCCGGCAGCTCCCCCCGCGCGGTGCCCGCGGGCCGCCCGCGCGGTTTGTGTCCTGCGGAGCCCACTCGAGCCCCCGGGTGGCCGCGGGCGCAGATCGCCGGCGGCTCCGCGGGGAACTCGCCGGCTCGGGAGCAGGAGGTGGGAACCGCGGGCGGTTTGGGTTTGCTTGGCTTCTTCTGGGTTTGTTTGGGGTTTTTTTCCCCCTGGCTTTGTGCGGCTTTTTGGGGTTGGTTTTTGCTATTTTTTCCCCTCCTCTTTTCCCAGCTCGGGTATTTGGAGGGAAGGCGGGTGCACCGCTGCCCCGGGAGAGACTCGGCGGGCCGGGCCGGACCGGGCCGGGCGGGCCGGCGGCACCTCCCCCCGGTTCGGGGGGTCCCCGGGCTCGGCCCCCGAACGCCCCTCTCTTCCGTTCTCCATGTCATTTCCTGTGCTAATAAGATGGTGGTCACGGCCGGGAGGGAGGGAGCCGCCGCCGCCGCCTCCGCCGAGCCCGGCCCGGCCCCGGGACCCGTCCTCGCCTGGGACTAGCCAGCGGGGCCGGCGGGGTGGGAGGGCGCAGCCAGCTGGGCTCCCCCCGCCCCTCCCGGGCGGAGCGGGCCCCCCGACGCCGAGGCGGGCTCCCCGCGCCCGCAGCGCCGAGGTGAGTCAGCCTCGCTGGTAGCCAAGGTGGCCACGAAAATGGCTGCGGAGCGATTGGGGGGGGACCCGTCCCAGCCGGGGGGGGGGGTCTGGGTTAAGGGGCGCCCGCAGCAGGCGGGGCGGCGGCAGCGACCCGCGGCCACAACTATCGCCCCCCCCCTCCCCGCCCCGCTCTCCCCTCCGGGGCGGGCAGCGCGGAGCCCAGCCCGTCCCCGCCGCTCCCGCCGCGCCGCTCCCGCCCGCGCCGCGGCTGCGCCCGCCCGGTCCCCCCCCCGCAC
>NW_020900809.1:0-644 GCF_003984885.1 Neopelma chrysocephalum
TGTCCCCAGGTGCCTCACAGGACCCTCACCTGTCCCCAGGTGTCTCGGGGGAACCTCAGGGGGATCTCACCTGTCCCCAGGTGTCTCAGGGGGACCTCACCTGTCCCCAGGTGTCCCAAGAGCCCTCGGGGACCCCCAGGTGCCTCATGGGGACCTCAGGCTCCTCACTTGTACTCAAGTGCCTCACGGGGTCCTCACCTGTCCCCAGGTGTCTCACAGGGTCCTCACCTGTCCCCAGGTGTCCCAGGGGCTCCTCACCTGTCCCCAGGTGTCTCAGAGGCTCCTCACCTGCTCCC
Organism: Neopelma chrysocephalum; assembly: GCF_003984885.1. Taxonomy (NCBI): domain Eukaryota; kingdom Metazoa; phylum Chordata; class Aves; order Passeriformes; family Pipridae; genus Neopelma; species Neopelma chrysocephalum. The sequence continues at coordinate 297 of NW_020900809.1, forward strand.
AGGTGTCTCACGGGGATCCCAACCAGTAAGGCACCAGTATGAGCACCACAGCCACCAGTACGGAGACTGCAGCCACCAGTACAGGCACCGTAGTCCCCAGTATCCCCAGTCTGGGAACTGTGGCCGCCAGTACGGGCAGTGTGGCCACCAGTGTGGGGACTGTGACCACCAGTATGGGAACTGTGACCACCAGTATGGGCACCACAGCCACCAGTGTGGCCACCATGACCACCAGTACAGGGACTGTGGCCACCAGTACGGGCACTGTGACCACCAGTATGGGCACTGTGGCCACCAATCTGGGCACTGTGGCCACCAGTCCAGGACCAGTAAGGGGGTCACAGCCCC
>NW_020900810.1:0-506 GCF_003984885.1 Neopelma chrysocephalum
GGTCCCCTTTTATATTTGTGGGTTATTTGGGGAGGGGCTTTAGGGGGAGCAAGTTTGGGGGTTTGGGGGTTTTTTGGGGTATTTTGGGGTGGGTTTGGGTTATTTTGGGGTGGGTTTGGGGTTATTTTGGGGTGTTTGGGGGGAATTTTGGGGTGGTTCGGGGTATTTTGGGGTACTTTGGGGTGGTTTAGGGGTTATTTTGGGGTGTTTGGGGGGTATTTTGGGGTGGTTTGGGGGTATTTTGGGGTGTTTGGGAGGTATTTTGGGGTGGTTTTGAGGTATTTTGGGGTGGTTTGGGGTATTTTTTTTGTATTTTGGAGTAGTTTTGGGCTCTTGGGGGGTCCAAAGGCTGTCAAGGGCAGGTTTCAAGGGCAAGTTTTGGGGTCCAAGGGCAGGTTTTGGGGTCTCTTTGGGGTCCAAAGGCTGTCAAGGGCAGGTTTTGGGGTCTCCAGAGGGGTCCCAAAGGCTGTCAAGGGCAGGTTTTGGGGTCCAAGGGCAGGTTTTGG
>NW_020900811.1:0-786 GCF_003984885.1 Neopelma chrysocephalum
GGGTGACCCCAGGCAACACCGGGGACTGGATTCCCGCCGACAGCGTCCCTGGGCATCCCCGGGGTGATCCCGGGTGACCCGCAGTGGCAGCAGGGACCGGTGTCACCGTGCCTTCGCCACCACATCCCACCGGTACCGGCCCTGAGCATCCCCGGGGTGACCCCGACTGACCCCCAGTGGCGGCGGGGACCGGTGCCACCATCCCTGCGGTGCAGCACCGCACCGGTCCCGGCTCTGGGGTCCCCGAGGTGACCCCGGGTGACCCTAGGCAGCACCGGGGACCGGTGCCACCATCCCCCCGCCACCGCATCCCACCACTACCGGCCCCGAGCATCCTTGGGGTGAGCCCGGGCGGCACCAGGGCCCGGTGCCACCATCCCCCCGCCACCGAATCCCACCGGTCCCGTGCCTGGGCACGCCGGGGGTGCCGCCAGACAGCACCTTCCCCCGGCTCCCCTTCCCCCCTCCCCAGCCATCCCGTCCCCCTCCCCTCATTCTCATCCGCTCCCCCCTCCCTCCCCTCCCCGTTACCATGACGACCACCCCCCTCCTCCCCTCGCCCCCCTCGTGGTTGCCATGGCGAACGCGCGCGGCGCGGGGTGGGCGTGTCCCGGAGGGGCGGGGCGTGCCGGCGATTGGCCGGAGGCGGCCCCACGTGACGCGGGCATGCAAATGAGGCGCGGCCTCGCGCCGCCGCCGCCGCCTGAGGGAGGAGGGACGGGCCGAGGGAAGGGAGGAGGAGGGACAGGAGGGAGCGGGCCCGGCCCGGCCCCGCCGGGACCCCCC
>NW_020900812.1:0-857 GCF_003984885.1 Neopelma chrysocephalum
CCCCAGGACCCCCAAATCCCCCTTTACGGAGCCCCCACACCCCAAAATCCCACCCCAGGACCCCCAGATCCCCCTTCCCGTATCCCCCCCCCCCAAAAACCCACCCTGGCACCCCAAAAAATCCTAGGGGATCCTAAAAACCCACCCTGGTACCCCAAAATTTGGGAGGGATCCTAAAAACCCACCCTGGTACCCCGAAATTCAGGGGGATCCTAAAAACCCACCCTGGTACCCCAAAATTCGGGGGGATCCTAAAAACCCACCCCTGGTACCCCCAAAAAATTCCAGGGGATCCTAAAAATCAACCCCTGGGACCCCAAAATTCAGGGGATCCTAAAAACCCCCAAAAATTCCAGGGCATCCTAAAAACCCACTCCCGGCACCCCAAAATCAGGGGGGATCCTAAAAACCCACCCTGGTACCCAAAAAATTCCAGGAGATCCTAAAAACCCACCCCCGGCACCCCAAAATCAGGGGGGGCCCAAAAAACCCCAAGCCAGGGGGGACAGGGGTCCGTAAAGGGGGATTTTGGGGTGTGGGGGCTCCATAAAGGTGAATTTTGGGGTGTCGGGGCTCCGTAAAGGGGGATTTGGGGTCCTGGGGAGGGTTTTTGGGGCAAAAGGGGAGTCGAAAAGGGGTTTTTTGGGGTGTGGGGGTTCCGTAAAGGGCGATTTTGGGGGTCCTGAGGTAGGTTTTGGGGTCCTGGGGTGGGTTTTTGGGGTCCCTGGAATGTTTTGGGGTTACCAGGCAGTGCTCCTTGCCGTGGGTTGATTTTTTGGGGTCCCCTTAATTTTGGGGTGCCGGGGTGGGGGTTTTTAGGATCCCCCCAAATTTTGGGGTGCCAGGGGTGGGTTTTT
>NW_020900813.1:0-461 GCF_003984885.1 Neopelma chrysocephalum
CAGCCCCCCCTCACCGCCATGACACATTTGGGGCAGCACCAGATGCCCTTGGGGATCTCAGGGGGTCCCAGAGCACCCCTGAAGGGTCCCAGAGCACCTCAAGTCCCACAGCACCTCTGAAGGGTCCCACAGTACACTGGGGTGTCCCACACCCCCCAAGGTTCCCCCAGCCCCCCCTCACCGCCATGACGCATTTGGGGCAGCGCCAGATGCCCTTGGGGATCTCGGGCAGGGGGGGCAGCAGGCAGAAGATGTGGTAGTTGTCGTCGCAGCCGTCGCACAGCAGCAGTTTGTCGTCCTCGTCCCCCCGCGAGCAGATGCGGCACACGTACGAGTCCACCTGGGGGGGGGGAACAAGAGGGGCAAAATGGGGGGTCCTGTCCCGCCCTGGGGGTCCCCTGACCCCCTCCCCGACCCCCTGCCCTACTCACGAACTGGCTGTTGCTGTGGCTGCGCCGCAG
>NW_020900814.1:0-1002 GCF_003984885.1 Neopelma chrysocephalum
CACCCCCGGGGACACGGGATGGGGGACAGGAGCAGGGACGGGACGGGGGACCGGGGGCGCGGGGGCAGCGCCGTCGGTGGCACGTGGGCTCCGGATCCTCGTCGCCGTGTCGCCGTGCCACCCTGCCACCCTGCCACCCTGCCACTGTGCCACCGTGTCCCCGCCGGCACGTGCGGCCCGGGCCGTGTCCCTGACGCCTTTCCCGGAGCCCTTTGGCAGCGGCCGCCGCGGCCCCGGCGGTGACCGGGACCGAGTAGGGGGACGGACGGTGCGGGAGAGGGACACTGCTCGGAGGGGCGGGGGGGTCGGGGGGGGTCAGGGGGGATCAGGGGACACTCGGTCCTCAGTGGGAGGCGGGGGGACACTGGGGGGACACCGTGGCCTTGTCACCCACTGCCTGGGGATGGGGGACAGGGACATGGGGATGGTGGGGACATGGGATGGGGGACAAGGGGATGAGAGGACAGAGGGATGGGGGGGACAGAGGGATGAGAGGACAGGGGGATGGGAGGGACAGGGGGATGGGGGGGACAGGGAGATGGGGGGCAGAGGGATGAGAGGCCAGGGGGATGGGGGGACAGGGGGATGGGGAGGACAGGGGACAGTGTCACTCACCACAGCCTCGCACCCACTCGCTGAGCCTGGAAGGAGACGGTGACAGGGGGACACAGTGACAAGGGGACACAGTGACAAGGGGACACCAGAACGGGGGGTCAGGGGGACCCTCACCGGAACCCCCCCTCCAGTGTCACCACCCCACTGGCCTGGGGGAAGGGGGGGGGCAGTGGTCCCTTGTAGCCCCCCCCGTGTGCCCCCAGTGCTGGGGGACAGGGTTGGTGGCACTGCCGTGGCCTGGCCACCCCCCGGGGACAGGGGGCAGCGAGGGGGGGCCCATAGGGATAAGGGGGTGCCCAGATAGTCCCGGGGGGCTTCTGTCCCCGGCAGGCCCGGGACAGTGTCCCTGAAGGTCCTCGGGGGTCACGGGGAGAGGGGGACAATGGG
>NW_020900815.1:0-514 GCF_003984885.1 Neopelma chrysocephalum
CCCCCCCCGCCCCATTTTGGCTCCAAACTCCTCATTTTAACGACTTTCCGAATTTTTTTGTTTATTTTTTCTTTTCTTTTTTTTTTAAATTTTCCAGTTTTTTTTCCTTTTCTTTACAGTTAATCCACGGGGAGCCCCCCCCTCCAAACTCCCCCCCCGGCCTGGGGCAGCCCCCCAAACCCGGGGGGGGGGGCAAGGGGGGGTGTCACTGTTATCACAGGAGCTGGGGGGGTTCCCCTTCCCCCCCCCCGCACCCCAAAAACATCCAAATAAATAAATAAATCCCTGTGGGAAGAGGAGGGGGGGGGCACAGATGACCCCCCCACCCCGCTGGGGCTGGAGAAGGGGAGGGGGCAACCAGACCACGCCCCCCTTATTCCCATAAGGCTCCCGTGGGAATAGCAGCGTCCCCATTCCCGCTTTTCCCAACGCCCCCCCCCCCCACGGCCGGATCCGGCCCCCCCCGGAATGTCCTGGGGGAATTGGGGGGGGGTCGTGAGGTGCTGGGGGGGGG
>NW_020900816.1:0-337 GCF_003984885.1 Neopelma chrysocephalum
TTTTAACCCCAAAACTGGGATCTGATGGGATTATCTCAGGGATTGGGGGGGATCCCTCGGGATTGGGATCTGATGGGATCATCCCAGGGATTGGGGGGGATCCCTCGGGATTGGGATTTGATGGATTATCCCAGAGATTGGGGGGGATCCCTCAGGATTGGGGTCCCACCCCCGACATCCCCATGGAAAATAAATCCAGGTTTTTTCCCGATCTGGCTCCGATTTTGGGGGGTCCTGATCTGGCTGGGGGGGGTGTCCCGGACCCCCGTGTCCCCCCCGGGGGTGTGGGGGGGTGTCCCAGGGGGTCCCGGACCCCCGTGTCCCCTCGGGCCCCCCC
>NW_020900817.1:0-306 GCF_003984885.1 Neopelma chrysocephalum
GGGGGGGGGAGAAGGTGTCATGGGGGACACGAGAGTTTTGGGGGGGGACTCTGGTGTCCCAGGACCCCCCTTGAAGGGACCCGGGCTTCGGGGGACAAGGGGGGCAAAATCCCCCCACAGGTGTCCGGGGGGGCGTTGACCCGGAATTTGGGGGGGGGGGCCTAAAAAAACTCCCCAGGGACCCCCAAAACCCCCGAAATTTCCCCCAAACCCCCCCCAGACCCCCCCCACAGGTGTCCGGGGGGGAGTCCGGGGATTGGGGGGGGTTCCGGGTGAGCGGAGACCCCCTAAAAACGGGCCGGGAGT
>NW_020900818.1:0-375 GCF_003984885.1 Neopelma chrysocephalum
ATGTAGTCCCGGAAGAGGGGGAGTCGGAACCAGCAGGGCAGGGTGAGAAGGTGGGGGCTGAGCCCCGGGAAGAGCCCCCCGAACCCCGTGGCCTCGGTGCAGAAATTCCCGAAGGCTCCGGCGGCCAAAACCCCGTGGGGGTGGAACCCAAACACGTAATTCCTGCCGGGATCCAACTCCGCCGTCCGGATCAGCTGGAATTTTATTAGGGAAGGAGGGGGAGAAAAAAAACGGGAGAGACCCCCCCCGGGAATTGGGGGGAGGGAGAAAAAAAAAAGGGTGGGAAAAGCAGCGAATTGGGATGAAATTCCTGAAAAATCGCGTGGGATGAGAGCGAAAATTTCCTGGGATAGCCCAGAAAATGAGACCCCCCCC
>NW_020900819.1:0-674 GCF_003984885.1 Neopelma chrysocephalum
CCCCCCCGTGGCCAAACACCACCCAAAACAAACCCTGTCCACCCAAACACCACCCAAACTGACCCCCAACCAACCACCCCCCATGGCCAAACACCACCCAAAACAAACCCTGACCTCCCTCATGTCCCAACACAACCCCAACTGACCCCCGAGCACCCACCGTGTCCCAACACCACCCAAACCCACCCTGAGCACCCCTCACGTCCCAACACCACCCAAATCGACCCCCAACCACCCCCTCATGTCCCAACACCACCCAAACCCACCCTGAGCACCCCTCATGTCCCAACACCACCCAAACCGACCCCCAACCACCCCCTCATGTCCCAACACCACCCAAACCCACTCCTGACCACCCAGTGTGTCCAAACACCACCCAGAGAGACCCCGACCAACCATCGTGTTTCAAGACCATCCAACCCAAACCCCAACCACCCTTCATGTCCCAACACCACCCAAAGCCACCCCTGACCACCCCCCGTGTCCCAACGTCACCCAACGCAAACCCTGACCATCCTTCATGTCCCAAACCCACCCCTGACCACCCCGTGTCCCAACACCACCCAACCCAGCCCACCCCCCATGTGACACCCCCACCGAGACCAGTCCGGCCCCAACATCTCCACCAAGCCCAACTCAGCCCTGAGGTGCCCCCAAAACCAAACCCCCCCCCC
>NW_020900820.1:0-759 GCF_003984885.1 Neopelma chrysocephalum
CCCCCTGGGAACCCCCAAAACTCCTCCAAAACCACCCCAAAAACAGCCCTGGGGAACCCCTTAAATATCCCCCAAAACACCCCAAAAACATTCTCAAAACCACCAAAAAATACCCCCAAAACCCACCCTAAAAACACCCCCAGGGAAACGCCCAAAACCACCCCCAAAAACACTCCAAAAAACACCCAAAAATATCTCCCTGGGAAACCTCCAAAACACCTCCAAAAACACCCCCAAACTTCCTCTAAAAACACCCCCAAACTCCCTCTAAAAACACCCCAAAACCACCCTCTTGGGAACCCCCAAAACACCCCAAAAACACCCCAAAAACACCCCTGGAGAACCCCCAAAAACACCCCCCAAACTTCGCCAAAAACACACTCAAAACCACCCAAAAATACCTCTGGGAACCCCCAAAACTCCCCCAAAATCACCTTCAAAAACTCCCCCAAAACCCCTCAAAAACCTCCCCAAAACCACCGAAAAATACCCCCAAAACTCGACCAAAAATACTCCTGGGAACCCCCCAAAAATACCCCCAGAATCCCCCAAAACTCAATCAAAAACACCCCCAACCCCCCCCCTAAAAACACCCCTGGGGAACCCCCAAAAACACCCCCAAAACTCCCCCAAAAACACCCCCCTGGGAACCCCAAAAAACACCCCCAAAACCACCCCAAAACTCACCCAAAACTACACCTAAAACACACCCCAAAACTCCCCATAAAACACCCAAAATCCCTCAAAACTCCCCCAAAA
>NW_020900821.1:0-523 GCF_003984885.1 Neopelma chrysocephalum
AGGGGGACACGCGGTGACGTCACGCGCGGCAAAGCGATGACGTCAGAGCCGCGCGGGCTGCTATAAATGGGAACGGCGGCTCCGGGCGGGGGGGGTGGGGGGGTCCCCGCAGTCCCGGGGGTGGTTCGGGGTCCCCCCAGTCCCCGGGGAGTGAGGGGGGGGGGCCTTGGGGGTCCCCCAAATCCGGGGGGGTCTCGGAGTCCCGGGAAGGGAGAAGATGGATTGGGAGAGGGAGGGAGCGAGGGGGGCACATTCCCCGCCCGTGACGAACCTCCCCCCCCCCCCCAATCCCCCGGGGGGGCGGCGGAGTCCGATCCGGTGACGGCACCGGGGGGGGACCCGGCGAGGGAGGGGGGAGAACCAGAGATCGTGGAGGGACCCCCGGTGTCCCGGGGGGGGTCCCCTGCCCCACACTGAGGGTCGCAGGTGTCCAGGGGAGGGGACGCAGGTGACCGGGGTGAGGAGGGTCCCGATCCACGGGGTGGGAGAACCCCAACTCTGCGGGGGGGGGGGCCCGGGGGGC
>NW_020900822.1:0-618 GCF_003984885.1 Neopelma chrysocephalum
GGGCACGGGGGGGTTCAGGGGGGGTCCCAAATCTGGGGGACCCCCAATATCACCCCCAGAATTCCTCGGGAGCCGAAAAATCCCCCCCGGCACCCCCCAACTCCAAAATCCCCCCCGGGACCCCCATCGTGAGTTTGGGCGGGCACGGGGGGGGTTTGGGGGGGTCCTAAATCTGGGAGACCCCCCCTGGAGCCCCCAAAATTTCACGGGATCCCAAAAATCCCCCCCCACCCCTCGGGACCTCCAAAATCCCCCGGGATCCCAAAATACACCCAAGATGCCCAAAATTTACCCCCCTGGGGCCCTCAAAATACACTCCGGGACCCCTGTCATGAGTCTGGGGGGGCACGGGGGGGTCCCAAATCTGGGAGACCCTCCCTGGGACCCCCCGACATTCCCCAGGATCCCGAAAATCCCCCCCTGGGACCCCCAAAATCCTCCCCAGGACCCCCCAAAACCCCTCAAGACCCCCCGAAATCCCCCCTTTGCCCTCCAAACCCCCCCAGTCTCCCTGCAAAACCCCTCTGCCCACCCCCAAACACCCCCCAGCCCCCCTCAACACCCCTCAAGACCCTCCCAAATCCCCCCAGACCCCCCCCAAAATTCCCCTTTGCGCCC
>NW_020900823.1:0-558 GCF_003984885.1 Neopelma chrysocephalum
GCCCGAAACGCCCCAAAATCCTTTACTTTGGTGCTTGCTGACGTCATGGCCGCCCGCCCCGGCCCCTCCGGCCGCCGCCGCCGCCGCTCGGGCTCCTCGATGGTGGCGGCGGAGGGGAGGGGGACGCTCTGCCCCGCGCGTCTCGTTGGTAGCACCTCCCACCGCCCGCCGGGCCACGCCCACGTCGCATCCCATTGGTTGGTTCCGCGACAGCTCCGCTTCCGTCTCCTCCCGCGGCCGCTCCGCGCCGCCGTCTCGCTGCTCTTGGTCCTCCAGGACCTCCCAAACCCCCCCGAATCCCCCCCAAACATTCCCAAATCGCCCCCAGGACCCCCCGAATATTTCCAAATTCCACCCAAACCCCTCGAATTCCACCCAAGTCCCTCCCAAATCCCCTCCAAGACCCCCCAAAACCACCCCGAACCCCTCCAAACACTCCCAAATCGCCCCCAGGACCCCCCCGAATCCTTCCAAATTACACCCAAACCCCTCGAATTCCACCCAAATCCCTCCCAAATCCTTCCAAGTTCCCCCCAAATCCCCTCCAAGATCCCCCAA
>NW_020900824.1:0-450 GCF_003984885.1 Neopelma chrysocephalum
TCGTGGCTGCACCAGGACCCACCAGGACCCACCCGGACACTCCGGGACCCCCCGGGACACCTCCTGACCCACTGACCCCCCCCGCCCCATCTGGGCCATCCCACTACAACTCACTCACACCAGAACCCCCCCTCGGGACCCCCCCGGGGCCTGTGTGAGTGGGGAGGGTGGGGACACAGGGGGGACACCCCGGAGCCCCCCAACCCACGGGACAATAAAAAAGGTGACGATTGGTGGCACAGGGGGGTCGTGGGGGGGGCCAGGGGGGGTCTTTGTGGGAGGATGGGGGGGTCCCAGGGGTCACGGGAGGGGCCATGAAGACCCTCATGTGAGGGTGGGGGGTCCCGGGGGGGTCACAAGGACCGTGGGGGGGGTCCCCGGGCCCCCCTTTGTGACCTGGCGGTGGCACTGCTGAGTCAGCAGGTTTATATTGAGGGCCCTCGGGAGGGG
>NW_020900825.1:0-451 GCF_003984885.1 Neopelma chrysocephalum
CCCCCTTAAGGGATCCTCCCCATCCCCAAAATATGACACCCACCCCAAATCTGACCCCCCCCCTCAACGTGACCCCCCCTCCCCAATGGACACCCTGAATATGACCCCACCCCCCCAAATACGACCCCCAATTTGACCCCCCCAAAATATGAACCCCCCAAATACAACCCCCAATGGGATCCCCCCAAATACAACCTCCAATGGGACCCTCCCAAAATATGACCCCCCCAAATGTGACCCCCAATTTGACCCCCCCAAATACGACCCCCAATTTGACTCCCCCAAAATATGATCCCCCCTAAATAAAATCCCCAATGGGACCCCCCCCAAAATATGACCCCCCTAAATACAGCCCCCAATGGGATCCCCCCTAAATAGGACCCCTCCCCCAACCCCTCCCCCTCAAAGGGACCCCCCCAAACTTGACCCCCGACCCCTCCCCCTCGCGCGG
>NW_020900826.1:0-341 GCF_003984885.1 Neopelma chrysocephalum
GAGGGACCCCCCGGCACGATGGGCACCCGCCGGGACCCCTCTGGGTCTGGTGACCCCACCCCAGGTCCCTCCCACTCCCGTGTCCTCTCGAGACCCTCCGTGTCCCACCCGCACCCCGAATCCCCCCAAGCCCCTCTGCCCACCCAAGTCCCTCCTGCACCCTGTGTCCCTCCCAGTCCTTTCTCCTCTCAAGACCCTCCGTGTCCCACCTGTACCCCAAATACTCCCAAGTCACCCCTGCACCCCAAGTGCCCCCCCTGCACCGTGTCCCTCCCAGTCCCCTTCTCCTCTCAGGACCCCCCCCCAAGTCCCCCCTGCACCCCACGTCTCCCAAGTCCCTC
>NW_020900827.1:0-313 GCF_003984885.1 Neopelma chrysocephalum
CGCCGTAAAGCGCCCGGGGCTCGTCGCCGGGCGACGGCCGCAAAGCGCGGCGGGGTTTTGGCGGCGCTGTCGCGATCCGGCGCAGTCATGGCGGTGCCGAACGGGGCCGGGGCGGCTCTGGGGGGACCCGGGGTGGGGTTGGGGGGTCCCGGGGGTCCCGGCGGGGGCCTGAGGGCCGCGGCCGGACTCTACGAGCAGCTCAAGGGCGAGTGGGGCAGGAAGAGCCCCAACCTCGCCAAGTGCGGGGAGGCCCTGGGGAGGCTCAAGGTGAGGGGAAAAAGGGGGGATTTGGGGGGGATTCGGGGGGTCCCGG
>NW_020900828.1:0-398 GCF_003984885.1 Neopelma chrysocephalum
GCCGCCGCCGCCGCCGCCATCTTGGGAGGAAATGGCCGCCGGGGCGGCGGGAGCGGGGGGCGGGCACCGGGGCGGGGGCGGGGGGGCGGCACCGGGACCCCCCCCCGGAGCGGGGGGGGGCTTTCCCCCCCCCCCCCCCCCCGGAACGGGAGCGCTCAGCACCGGGACCTCCCTTAGTACCGGGACTCACCCCCCCGGAACGGGAGCGCTCGGCACCGGGACCCCCCCTAGTACCGAGATCACACAGCACCGGGACCCCTTCCCTGTTACCGGGATCCCTTCCCTGTTACCGGGATCACACAGCACCGGGACCGGGACCGCCCCTCGGAACGGGAGCGTTCAGCACCGGCACCGGGACCCCCCCTAGTACCGAGATCACACAACACCGGGACCCCCCC
>NW_020900829.1:0-909 GCF_003984885.1 Neopelma chrysocephalum
TGGCATTGTCATTGTCACCTCTGCCACCCCTGCTACCCCCTGGCACCGTTAGTGCCACCACTGCCACCCCCTGGCACTGCCACTGTCACCCCTGTCACTGCCACCCCCTGGCATTGTCACTGTCACCCCTGGCACTGCCACCCCTGTCCCGCCAGCTGCTGCTCTGGGTATGTTTGGGCTGTGCCACTGTCACCCCTGCCACCCCTGCCACCCCCTGCCACCCCCTGGCATTGTCATTGTCACCACCGCCACCCCCTGGCACTGCCACCCCCTGGCACTGCCATCCCTGGCACTGTCACTGCCACCACTGCCACCCTCTGTAACTGCCACCCTTGTCACTGTCACCTCTGCCAGTGCCACTCCTGTCACTGCCACCCCCTGCCACGCTCTGCCAGTGCCACCCCTGCCAGCACCATCCCGGCCACTGTCACCTCTGGCCCTGCCACCCCTGTGCTGTCACCTCCACCACTGCCACCCCCGGCAGTGTCACCTCCACCACTGCCACCCCCTGGCAGTGTCACCTCCGGCAGTGTCACCTCCAGCCCTGCCACCCCCTGGCAGTGTCCCCAAGGCCCTGCCACCCCCATGGGGGCAGTGCCACCTCCCCCAGTGCCACCCCCCTGCTGTCACTGTCACCCCCCTGGCAGTGTCACCAAGGCCCTGCCACCCCCTGGCAGTGTCACCTCCCCCAGTGCCACCCCCTGGCAGTGCCACCCGTGCCAGTGCCACCTCCGTCCTGTCACCTCTGGCCATGCCACCCCCTGGCAGTGCCACCTCCAGCAGTGCCACCCCCCTGCTGTCACCTCCAGCAGTGCCACCCCCTGGCAGTGTCACCAAGGCCCTGCCACCCCCTGGCAGTGCCACCTCCGGCAGTGCCACCCCCTGGAGTGTCCCCAAGCCCCCCCCCCC
>NW_020900830.1:0-404 GCF_003984885.1 Neopelma chrysocephalum
CCCCCCCAAAAATCACTTGATGCAGTCCCTGACATGGATCTGCCAGGGGAGTCCTGGGAAAGTTCCGAGGGAGTTTTGGGGGATTTAGGGGGGATCTCAGCGGGTTTTTGGGGTCCTGGGGATTTTTAGGATCCCGGGGGGTTTTGGGGTCCCGAGGGGAAGTTTTTGGGGTGCCGGGGGAGGGGTCTGACCCCCCCTAAAATCACTTGATGCAGTCCATGACGTGGATCTGGAAGGGGGATCTCAGGGAGGGTTTTGAGGCAGTTCTAGAGAGTTTGGGGGTCCCCCAAAGCAGGGGGTTTGTGGGGGGTCCCGAGGGGATTTTGGGGTCCCAAGGGGGGGTTTTGGGGTGCCAGAGGGGGTGTCTGACCCCCCCTAAAATCACTTGATGCAGTCCATGACGT
>NW_020900831.1:0-452 GCF_003984885.1 Neopelma chrysocephalum
AGGAAGGGCGACCGCATCTACTCCCAGCTCCGGCGCCTCGGGGCCTCCATGGACTGGGAACGGGCCTGTTTCACCATGGACCCCGTGAGTGGGGAGGGTCGGGGGGGGTCCCTGGGGGGTCCCTGAGCCCCCCCTGACCCCCCCGTGTGTCCCCCCCCCCCCAGAAAATGAGCCGGGCAGTGGTCGAGGCCTTCGTGAGGCTGCACGAGGGGGGGCTCATCTACCGCAGCCGCCGCATCGTGCACTGGAGCTGCGCCCTCAGATCGGCCATCTCCGATATTGAGGTACCCCTGGGACCCCCCAAAATCCACCTGAGACCCCCCTGAACCCCCCCAAATTCATCTGAGCCCCCCCTGAGATCCCCAAACATCCCTGACCCCCCCGAGACCCCCAAACATCCCTGAGCCCCCCCGCAGCCGCCGCATGGTGCACTGGAGCTGCGCCCTCAGATC
>NW_020900832.1:0-353 GCF_003984885.1 Neopelma chrysocephalum
CCCCCCCACGGTTTTTGTGCTGCTGGAGGGGTCCAGCACCCCCGACACCCTCCGGCTGCTCAGGTGAGGGGGGGGCTGGGGGAGGGTCGTGGGGGTCTCCGGGGGTGGGAATTTGAGGGGTCTCGAGGGGCTTTGGGGGTCTCTGGGGTCGGATTTGGGGCTGGAGGGGGGTGCTCGGAGGGGCATTTGGGGTTGGATTTGGGGCTTGGGGTGGGTCCTGAGGGGGAATTTGGGGGGCCTGGAGGGGCTTTGGGGGTCTCTGGGGTCGGATTTGGGGCTGGGGGGCGTCTTTGGGGGGTCTTTGGGTGTCTCTGGGATCATATTGGGGGCTGGGGAGGGGGTCCTGGGGGGGG
>NW_020900833.1:0-470 GCF_003984885.1 Neopelma chrysocephalum
CATCGGGGTGGGGCACGCGGGGGTCACAGGGACCTTGTATGGGGGGGACATAGGGACGTGGGGACACGGGGGTGACACGGGAGGGACATGGAGGACATGAGGGGGACACGGGAAGGGTGGGAACACCGGGAACGCGGTGGGGACGCAGGGAGAGCTTCGGGATCGGGGATATGGGGACACGTGGGGACATCGGGGTGGGGCACGCGGGGGTCACAGGGACCTTGTATGGGGGCACACGGGGGTCGTCCCCCGGCCATTGGGGGGGTCCGGGGCGGTGACAGGGACAGGGAGTGGCCTCTCCCCCCAACCCCCCCCCCCCGGACCCCCACCCCCCCCTCGGGACCCCAAACACCTCCCCCAGGCCACCAGTGTCCCCACAGACCCCCCTGGTCTGATCCCCATGTCCTTCGTGCTCGGTGAGAGACTCCCCCGAGACCCCTCCAGGACCCCCAAACCACCCCGGGACCCCA
>NW_020900834.1:0-506 GCF_003984885.1 Neopelma chrysocephalum
TTTGGGGTGGATTTGAGGAGTCCTGTAGGGAGGAAAATGAGGAGAAAACAGGAGTTTGGGGGTCCAAGGAGGCCCTGAGGAGGTTTGGTCCCCCCCAAATCCTCCCTGGGGACCCCCCCAAATCCCCCTTGACCCCCTAAATCCCCCCTGACCCCCCCCCAAAAACCCCCTTTCCCCCCAAAACAGCAGCTCGGCCGAGGAAGAGCCCGGCAAAGCCAAAGCCCCCAAGGAGGAGGAGGAAGGTCCTAAAGGTGGGTTTGGGGTGGGAGACACCACCAGGAGACCCCCTGGAACCCCTAAATCCCCCCAAAAACGTCCCAAAATCCCCCCAAATCCCCCCTAAACCCCCCCAAAACTGCCCCCCCAGGCGGGTGGGACCCCCAAAACCCCCCCGTGAACAGGCCCGAGGAGGTCTCGCTGTCGATCCCCTGGAACTCCCAAATCTCCCCCAAAATGCCCCTAAATCCCCCCAAAACCCACCTAAACACCCCCAAATCCCCCCAAAA
>NW_020900835.1:0-723 GCF_003984885.1 Neopelma chrysocephalum
GTCAACTACACCAAACTGCGCTACGTGTTGGAGCCCGGGGACACACCACAGGGTGAGGGTTTGGGGGGCTCGGGGGGGGGTTTGGGGGGACCCCCAGGGTGAGTGGGACCCCCCAGGGGGAGGGGAGACCCCCAGGGGGGAGGGAGGACCCCCAGGGGGAGTGGGGACCACCCAGGGGGGAAGGGAGACAAGGGAGGACCCCAGGAGGGAAAGGGGGACCCCCAGGGTGAGTGGGACCCCCCAGGGTGAGTGGGGACCCCCAAGGGGAAAGGGGGACCCACAGGGGGGAAAGGAGACCCCCAGGGTGAGTGGGACCCCCCAAGAGGGAAGGGGGACCCCCAGGGTGAGTGGGACCCCCCCTGGGTGAGTGGGACCCCCCATGGGGAAGGGGGACCCTCAAGGGGGAAGGGGAGACCCCCAGGGTAAGTGGGACCCCCCAGGGTGAGTGGGGACCCCCCAAGGGGAAAGGGGGACCCCCCCAGGGTGAGAGGGGACCCCCAGGGAGATTGGGAACCCCCCCAGGGTGAGTGGGGACCCCCCAAGGGGGAAGAGGGACTCCCAGGGGGAGTGGGGACCCCTCAAGGGGGAGGTGGAACCCCCAGGGTGAGTGGGACCCCCCAAGGGGGAAGGGAGACAAGGGAGGACCCCAGGGGTAAAGGGGAGACCCCCCAGGAGGAGAAGGGTTAGGGTCAGGGGGGGTTTTGGGGGGCTCAGGGGGTGTTT
>NW_020900836.1:0-455 GCF_003984885.1 Neopelma chrysocephalum
CCCCCCCAAACCCCCTCACCTTGTCCCCATCTGCGTGGTGCAGCAGGTGGGCGGCCTCGACCCCCGCCCAGTCGGGGCTGGGGGGTCTCAGCCACAGTTTGACCTCGGGGGGCCCCAGTTTCCCGTCCCCGTCCTGGTCCCGCTGCCCCAGGAACTGCTCCCGCTCCCGCAGCACCTCGGGGGGCTCCGGACCCCCGGGGGGGGCCTCGAACAGGATGGCTGGGGGGGGGGAAACCCCCCAAAAGGCCCCAAAACCCCCCCAAAAATGGACCCCAAAACCCCTCCAAAAACGGAGCCCAAAATCCCTCAAAATCCCCTGAAAAGGGACCCAAAATCCCCCCGAAAATGGACCCCAAATCCCCCCAAAAATGGGCTTAAAGTCACCCCAAAAATGGACCCAAAATCCCCCCAAAAATGGACTCCAAAATCCCTCCAAAAACGGAGCCCAAAATCCC
>NW_020900837.1:0-350 GCF_003984885.1 Neopelma chrysocephalum
CCCCCTGCTGGAGAAACTGGTGCAAGGGCTGGAGGAGGAGCTGCCCTGTGAGACCCCAAAAACTCCTGAAATCGCCCCAAAACCACCCCAAAACATCCCAAAATCACCCCAAAACAACGTGAAATAATTCCTGGGACCGCCGAAATATCCTTAAATAATTTCTGAGACCCTCAAAATCACCCCAAAACCACCCCAAAATCACCCCAAATGACCTTTGTGAGACCCCAAAATCTTCTCAAATCCCCCCCCAAAATTCCCGAAATCCCTCTCAGACCCCCCAAATCCCCCCCAAAGTTCCCCAAAATCCCCTCCAAAATTCCCAACCACCCCCCAGACCCCCCAAATCCCCC
>NW_020900838.1:0-446 GCF_003984885.1 Neopelma chrysocephalum
GACCACAAAACACCCCCCAAAATAACACAAACCCCAAAAACCCCCCCAGAGACCCCCCCAGGACCACCAGAGACGAACCCGCCGAGCCCAGGGCACCCTGAAACAGGGGGGGTCAGGGGGGACCCCAAAAACATCCCCAAAATAACACAGACCCCAAAACACCCCCAGAAAAACACAGACCCCAAAACCTCCCCAGAGACCCCCCCGGGACCACCAGGGACGAACCCGCCAAGCCCAGGGCACCCTGAAATGGGGGGAGGTCAGGGGGGACCCCAAAACAGCCCCCAGAAAAATATAAACCCCAAAAACCCACCCGAAATAACACAGACCCCAAAACACCCCCCAAAAAAACACGGACCCCAAAAATCCCCCCAGAAACGCCCCAAATCCCACCAGAGACCCCCCCCAGAGACCCCCCTGGGACCACCAGGGACGAACCTGCAGAG
>NW_020900839.1:0-378 GCF_003984885.1 Neopelma chrysocephalum
AAAAAAAACTCACAAAAATCACACAAAATCCCACAAAAAACCACCCGAAAAACATCCAAAAATCACAGAAAAAATATTAAAAAAAGCCACAAAATTCGTCAAAAAAACAGCCAAAAAAACCCCCAAAACCCCTCAAAACCCATCAAAAAACCACCCATGGACCCCCCAAAAACCTCCCGAAGTCCCCACCCAAAAAAACCCCCAAATCCCCCTAAATCTCCCCAAAATTCCCCAAATTCCCCCCAAATCCCACCCAAAATCCCCTCAAAATCCCCCTATAACCTCCCTCAATTCCCCCAAACCCCCCAATTCCCCCCATAACCCCCCAAATCCCCTTTAAACCCCCCCAAATCCCCCCAATTTCATCCCACCCCCCCC
>NW_020900840.1:0-671 GCF_003984885.1 Neopelma chrysocephalum
TTTTGGGGGTCCCAGGCGGGGGGGGGGGTCACAGATGGTTTGGGGGGGATTTTCCATCCCCCCTGAGCCCCCTCTTGACATTTTTGGGGGTCCCAGGCCCAGGGGGAGCTGGAGCCCCAACAGATGGTTTGTAGGGGGGGTTCCAGCCCCCCCTGAGCCCCCCCCGACAATTTTGGGGGTCCCAGGCACAGGGGGGGGCTGAGGGGGAGTCACAGATGGTTTGGGGGGGGTTTTCCAGCCCCCCCCCCTGAGCCCCCCCTGATGGATTTTGGGGGGTCCCAGGCCCAGGGGGAGGCCTGGGGGGGGTCACAGATGGTTTGGGGGGGGTTTCCAGCCCCCCCTGATGGATTTTGGGAGTCCCAGGCGTGGGGAGGGACCGGGGGGGTCCCAGATGGTTTGGGGGGATTTTCCAGTCCCCCTGAGCCCCCTCTGACATTTTAGGGGTCCCAGGTGTGTGGGGGGTCTCAGGGGGGGTCCTGGATGATGTGGGGGTGGTTTCCAGCCCCCCCTGACAGTTTTGGGGGTCCCCGGCACAGGAGGGGGTCACAGATGGTTTGGGGGGGATTTTGCAGCCCCCCTGAGCCCCCCCCGACAATTTTGGGGGTCCCAGGTGCGGGGAGGGTCCCAGATGGTTTTAGGGGGGATTTTCCAGCTCCCCTGAGCCCCCCCCC
>NW_020900841.1:0-548 GCF_003984885.1 Neopelma chrysocephalum
CCCCCCCCAAAAAGGGACCCAAAAGGGACCCCCAAAATGGGGAATCCTTCAAACGGGACCCCTGAGTGGCACCCCCTGAAAAGGGACCCAAAAGGGACCCCTGGATGGGACCCCCCCCCCAAAAGGGACCCCCCCAAAAAGGGACCCCTCGAAAAGGGCCCCCCTGAAAAGGGACCCAAAAGGGACCCCTGGATGGGACCCCCCTGAAAAGGGACCCCTCGAAAAGGGACCCTGAAAAGGGACTCAAAAGGAACCCAAAAGGGACCCAAATACACCCTTGGATGGGACCCCTAAAATTGACCCCCGAAAAGGGACTTCCCAAAAAGGAAGACCCCCAAAAAGGGACCCAAAAGGGACCCCTGGATGGGACCCCTAAAACTGACCCCTGAAAAGGGACCCCCCCCAAAAATAACACCCCCAAAAACGGACCCAAAAGGGACCCCCAAAATGGGGACCCCCCCCAAACGGGACCCCCGAGTTGGACGTCTGGATGGGACCCCCTCGAAAAGGGACCCCCAGAAAGGGACCCCCCCGAAAAGAGACCCTGA
>NW_020900842.1:0-385 GCF_003984885.1 Neopelma chrysocephalum
GGGCCTGGGGATGGTCTGGGGTGTCTTTTGGGCATCTGAGGTATATTTTGGGGAGGTCTGGGTGTATTTTGGGGAGTCTCAGGTGTATTTTGGGGGTCTCAGGTATATTTGGGGGGGTGTGGGTGTATTTTAGGGGGTCTCAGGTGTATTTAGGGGGGTCTGGGTGAATTGTGGGGGGTCTGGGTGAATTTTAGGGGGATCTGGGTTTATTTTTGAGGGTCTCGGGTGTATTTAGGGGGGGTCTGGGTGTATTTTGGGGGTCTCAGGTGTATTTTGGGGGGGTCTGGGTATATTTTGGGGGGCTCTGGGTATATTTTAGGGGGTCTCAGGTGTGTTTTGGGGGGGTCTGAGTGTATTTAGGGGAGTCTGGGTGTATTTTGGGGGG
>NW_020900843.1:0-334 GCF_003984885.1 Neopelma chrysocephalum
CCCCATTTTGATGGTCCCAGGGCCCCCCTCGCCCTCCTCTTTGGGGTTTCCCCCTTGAATTTTTGGGGTCCAGGCCCACTCCCCACCACTTTGGGGTGTCCCCACCCATTTTTGGGGTCCAGGTCCCCCCCTCCACACCCACATCCCCCCCCGTTTTTGGGGTCCAGGTCCCCCCACCCACACCCACATCCCCCCTCGTTTTTGGGGTCCCCCCACTCACTGCAGCCGCTGCCCCAGGGGACTCTCCCGCAGCCGCTCCGTCGCGTTCTCGGCCGCCGCCCCCAGGACCCCCAGGACCCTCCAGACCCGCGAGGGGGGGCCCGAGGCGGGGGGG
>NW_020900844.1:0-303 GCF_003984885.1 Neopelma chrysocephalum
AAACCTGCCCTAAAAATCCCTCAAACCCCTCCCCAAACCCCTCAAATCTCCCTCAAACCCTCCCAAAACCCCCCAAATCCCCCCAAAATCCCCTCAAACCCACCCCAAATCTCCCTCAAAGCCCCCCAAATCCCCCCAAATCCTCCCCAAATGCCCCCAAAACCCCCTCAAAGTCCCCCCAAATCCCCCCAAAATCCCCCCAAAATCCCCTCAAAACTGCCCCATGACCCCCCAAATCCCCCCAAAATCTCCTCAACCCCCCCCAAACCCCCAAAATGCCCCCAAATCTCCCCCCAAAATCCC
>NW_020900845.1:0-540 GCF_003984885.1 Neopelma chrysocephalum
CAAAATCCCCCCCGTGCAGCATTGGGGTCTCCCCCAGCAGCGCCTCCACCTCCTGGGGACCCCCAAACATGGGCTGAGACCCCCCAAATACACCCAGAAACCTCCCAAAATACACCTTGAGACCCCTCAAAACACAGAGACCCCCCAGCACCCACAGGGACCCCCCAAGAACCCCCAAAATGCCCCCCAGGACTCTCAGAGACCCCCGAATTTCCCTCCCAAATCCCCTCAGGACCCCCCAAAATCCCCCCCCGAGACCCCCCAGGACCCACCTGGGCCTTCTTGCTTTTGCTGAGGGCCTGGAAAAGAGAGGGGGGGTCACTGGGGGGGTCCTGAGGGTCTCAGGGTGTCATTGGGGGGTCACTGGGGGTCTTGGGGGGTCACCGGGGGATCATTGGGTGTCTTTGGGTGTCTTGGCGGGGTCATTTGGGGTCTTGGGGGGTCACTGGGGGGCTCTTGGGGGGGTCACCGGGGGATCATTGAGTGCCTTTGGGCGTCTTGGCGGGGTCATTTGGGGTCTTGGTGGGGTCACTGGGGGGG
>NW_020900846.1:0-321 GCF_003984885.1 Neopelma chrysocephalum
CCCCCCCAAAACCTCTCTGGGACCCCCCAAAATTCCCCCCTGTGGACCCCCAAAACCCCCCAGGGAACCCAAAACCCCTCAGGGACACCCAAAACCTCCCCGAGACCCCCCAAAAATCCTCCTGGGGTTAATTTTGGGGGTCCCGGGGTTGATTTTGGGGGTCCTGGGGTCAATTTGGGGTTGATTTGGGGGGTCTTTGGGTTGATTTTGGAGGCCCGGGGGTCGATTCGGGGTCGATTTTGAGGGTCCCGAGGTTAATTAGGGGTTGATTTTGGGGGGTCTCGGGGATAATTGGGGGTCCCGGAGTTGATTTTGGGGGTC
>NW_020900847.1:0-730 GCF_003984885.1 Neopelma chrysocephalum
GGGGTTAAGGGTCATGGATCAGGGGTCAGAGGTCAGGGGTTGGGGTCGGGGGTCAGAGTAATGGTTTGGGGTCATGGGTCGGGGTCAGGGGTCAGGGGTCACCTGTGTCTGGACGCGGCTCAGCCCCCGCACCCAGAGCAGCCGCCCCCGGGGCTCGTCCAGCCTGGGACCCTCCGAGTCCAAATCCAGCCCCTGACCTGTATTCCTGACCCATGAACCCTGACCTCTGACCCCAACCCCTGACCCCAATCTATTATTCTGACCCCAACCCCTGACCTCTGACCCCCGATCCATGACCCTTAACCCCAATTCCTCACCCCTGACCCCGATTCCTGACCCGTGACCCCAATCCATGGCCCGTGACCCCTGACCCCAACCCCGTACCCAGTCCATGACCCCTGACCCCAACCTGTGACCCCAATCCATGACCCCTAACCCTGACCCGTGACCCCAATCTATGATCTCGGACCCATGACCCCTGACCCATGCTCCCAACCCCTGACCTCTGACCTCAACCCCTGACCCCAATCCCTGATCCCAGTGACCCCTGATCCCAATTCTTGGAGTTTGGGGGGGGGGAGATTTGGGGGCACCCATGGGGTTGGGTCGCCCCCCTCCCCACTGACCCCATTTTCTCCCCCCTCCCCCAGATGTGGGTGGTCCCCGGGGGGGTCGGGGGGCTCCCCCTTCTCCCCCCTGACCCCCCTTTCTTCCCCCCTCCCCCCCCAGA
>NW_020900848.1:0-497 GCF_003984885.1 Neopelma chrysocephalum
CCCCCCCCATCCCCTCAGGGACCCCCTCAAAGCGGCGGGAACTCCAAAATCCCTTCAAGGACCCCCCTCACCCCTTCCAAGGGCGAGAAGCCTCAAAAAAACCCCTCAGGGGTTCCCCCAATCCCCTCAGGGACCTCCCCCCACCAAGGGCCCGGGACCCCTCAGAGTCGCGGCCCCCCCTCCGCCCCCAAACCCAAGGGACGCCCCCCGAGCCCCCCCCAAACCTCTCAGATCCCCTCATGGCCCCTCCCGACCCTCCCCGGGACCCCCAAACCGGGACCCCCGACCCGGGACCGACCCCCCGAACCTCCCTCACCCTCCGAGGATCTCCCGCCACTCGCGGCCCCGCCCCGGACGCGCGCGGCGATTGGCGGAGAGCTTGGCCACGTGACGCGCCGCTTCCGCACGGTGGGCGCCGCCATTTTGAGTTGGGCCGGTTGCTCTGAGAGAGGAGGCCGCCATCTTGAGGAGGGCGGACCGGAAGCGCCGCCATGTTG
>NW_020900849.1:0-513 GCF_003984885.1 Neopelma chrysocephalum
GGGGGGGTCCCTGGTGTATTTTTGGGGTGTCCCCCCAGGACTGCCTGGCCAAGGAGTATTTGGGGTTTCTGAGGTATTTTTGGGGTTTCTGGGGTATTTTTGGGGCTTCTGGGGTATTTTTGGGGGTCCTTGGGATGCGTTTGGGGGGTCCCTGAAGTTTTGTGATTTCTGGGGTATTTTTGGGGGTCCCTGTGATGTTTTTGGGGGGGTCTCTGGTGTATTTTTGGTGTCCCCCCCCCAGGACTGCCTGGCCAAGGAATCCGTGATCCGCCCCGAGAACAACCAGGTGATCAACCTCACCACCCAGTACCCCTGGTCCGGCTGCCAGGTAATTCTGGGGGGGCCCGGGAGGGTCCTGGGGGGTCCTGGGGGGATATTTGGGTCTGGGGGCTTTTTTTTGGGGGGGTTATGGGGGGTTTTGGGGGGTTTATGGGGTTTTTTTTGAGGGGTATTTGAGGGTTTATGGGGGATTTATGGGGGATATTTGGGGGATATTTGGGGGGAAATGGGGGG
>NW_020900850.1:0-620 GCF_003984885.1 Neopelma chrysocephalum
CCCCCCAAGACCCTCCTGGGACCCCCCTGGGACCTCTAAACCCCCTGAGACCCCTTGGGACCCCCAAACCCCCTCGGCACCCCCAAAACCCCCTTGGCAACCCCCCCAGACCCCCTAAGACCCCCCTGGGACCCCCATTTTTGGGGTCCCTGAGCCCCCCCTTTGCCCCCCCACCCAGGACCCCCGGGGGGACCCCGAGCCCCCCCCGGCTGAGCCCGGGGGGGTCCCCGAAAAGCTGAAGACCCCCCTGAAGGGCGGCAAAGGGGAGGTGACGTCACCCAGGTGGGGACCCCCCAAATTTGGGGGCCCTGGGGGGGGAGATTTGGGGTCCCTGGGTGGGTTTTGGGAGGTCCTGGGGGGGTCCCTGGGGGTATTTTGGGGTCCTTGGGGGTATTTTGGGGTCCCCAGAGCTTTGGGGTGTCCCCAGGATGGACGGGGGGGCCTGGGTGGGTTTTGGGGTCCCCGGGGGGGTATTTTGGGGTCCTGGGTGGGTTTTTGGGTCTCTGGGGTATTTTGGGATCCTCGGGGGGTATTTTGGGGTCCCCAGATCTGTGGGGTGTCCCCAGGATGGATGGGGGGGCCTGGGTGGGTTTTGGGGTCCCCAGGGGGTATTTTGGGGT
>NW_020900851.1:0-397 GCF_003984885.1 Neopelma chrysocephalum
TGGTCTTAGGGGGGGTCCTGAGGGTCCTCTCGGGGGTCCTCTTGGGACCTTCTTTATGGTCCGGAGGGGGGCCGCTCTGGGCCTCATCTCTGTGGTCCTGGGGGAGTCCTGGGGGTCTCTCTGCCCCCCCGGGGCTCCCTCTCTATGGTCTTGGAGGTCTGGGGGTCTCTGCCCCCCTTGGGGGTCCCTCTCCATGGTCCTGGGGGGGTCTTGGGGGGTGTTTCTGCCCCCCTGGGGGTACCTCTCTATGGTCTTGGGGGTCCCTTTCTATGGTCCTGGGGGTGTGGGGGGTCTCTCTGCCCCCCCCCGGGGCTCCTCTTTATGATCCTGGGGGTCTGGGGGGTCTCTCTGCCCCCCATTTGCTCCCTCTCTATGGTCCTGGAGGTCCCGGGGGGGG
>NW_020900852.1:0-370 GCF_003984885.1 Neopelma chrysocephalum
TTGCCCCCCCACCTTGCTGAGGCTGTAGAGATCCAGGATCCTGCGCTCCACGTTGGGGATCTTGAGGGAGGAGCCCTGGATCTCCCAGAACTTGGCGATCTGGTCCAGGTAGTTCAGCTTCACCCGGGTCTGCGCCTGGGGGGGGTTAAAGGGGGGGGTCAGACCCACGTGTGCCCCCCAAAACCAGCCCCCAAACACCCCCCCCAGACTCACCTCCAGCTCGTTGAGCCGCTGGATGCGGGGGGTGAACCTGAAGTTGTCGACCTCGACGGCAAAGGGGGGCTGCCAGTCCTGGGGGGGGGACAGGGGGGGTCAGGGAGGGCCCCCCCAGACCTGCACGGGCAGGGCAGGGGGGCACAGCACAGATTTG
>NW_020900853.1:0-401 GCF_003984885.1 Neopelma chrysocephalum
GCACCCCCAGAACATGAGGGGCACCCCCAAAACACGAGGGGCATCCCCGGATCCCCCAGAACGCGGGGGGCACCCCCGGCACCCCCAGAACACGGGGGGCACTCCCAGAACACGGGGGGCACCCCCGGTCACCCCCAGAACACCGGGGCACCCCCAAAACACGGGGGGCACCCCAGGTCACCCCCAGAACACGGGGGCACCCCCAGAACATGAGGGGCCCTCCCAAAGCACGGGGGGGACCCCTGGATCCCCCAAAACACGGGAGCCCCCCCAGAACACGAGGGACTCCCCCAGAACACGGGGGGCACCCCCGGCCCTCCCAAAGCACGGGGGGCACCCCCGGCCACCCCAAAACACGGGAGCCCCCCCCGAACACGAGGGACTCCCCCAGAACACGGGGG
>NW_020900854.1:0-443 GCF_003984885.1 Neopelma chrysocephalum
ACCAAAAACAACCAAAAACCCCCCGAAAAAAGAGCGGGAAAAAAAAAGAACCAAAAGAGGCACCAAAAAAAGGGGGTTTGGGGGGGGTTGGGGGGAGGGGGGGGAGACCCCTCAGAGGGGGGGGAGGGGAAAGAAGGGGGAGGGGAAAGAAGGGGGGGAGAGAAAGGGGGGGGGGGGGAAAAGGGGGGGGGGAAAAAACCAAAAAAAAAAAAAAAAAAAAAGCCCAAAAACCACCAGTTAAAAAAAAGCCCAAAAAAGGGGTTTTTCTGCCCCAAAACATGCAGCAGAACTACCTGAGTCCGGGGGGGGGCCGCCGGCCGCGCCGTCCTCGCGCTTTTTGCCGAGCAAACCTGGACCGGGGGGAGAGAACGGGAGAAAAATTTGGGGCCAAAAGGAGCGAAAACGGGGCCGGGGAGGGGGGAGGGGCAAAAACTCCCCCCCCC
>NW_020900855.1:0-342 GCF_003984885.1 Neopelma chrysocephalum
GCCCCCAAAACAACCCAAAACGGCCCCAAAAATCCACCGAAACCACCCCAAAACTCCAATAAAATTACCTCAAAGACTCCACCAAAATCACCAGAAAGTCCCCCAAAATCAGCCCTGAAAATCAACCCCAGGACCCCCAAAATCAGCCCCGGGACCCCTGAAAACCCCCAGACCCAAAACAGCCCCAAAACCGCCCCAAAAAATTCCACCAAAATCACCAAAAAAACCCCCCCAAATTGGCCCAAAAAATCAAGTCCTGGACCCCAAAATCAGTCCCGGGACCCCCAAAATCCCCCCCAGGACCCCCAAATTCCCCCCCAGGACCCCCAAACCCACCCCAGG
>NW_020900856.1:0-561 GCF_003984885.1 Neopelma chrysocephalum
GGGGGGGTCACAGGTTGGGGACATTCAGGGGGGGCTCCCCCATGTCCAACCCCCGCTCAAGGGGGGGTCCAGGCCGACCCCACCCCCCCAAAAAACTCACAGGTCCTGGGGGGGGCTCCTCGGGCACCAACGACTGAAGGGGGGGGAAAGGGGGGGAAAAAATGGGTGAGGGGGGGCAAGGAGACCCCCCCAAAAAATTGGGGGCCCCCCCGAGGCATTGAGACCCCCCCAATAAATTGGAAAGCCCCCAATAAAATGGGGACCCCCCGGATAAGTTTGGGGACCGCCCCAAGACACTGAATCCCCCCCAATAAATTTTGCCCCCCCAAGACCCCCCCCAATAAAACTGTGGGACCCCCAAGACTCTGAGACCCCCTCAAATAAAACAGAGACCCCCCCAAGACCCTAAGACCCCTCCCAATAAAACAAGGACCTCCCCAGTAAATTGGGGACCCCCCAGGACCCCAAGATCTCCCCCCTCAAAAAATTGTGTCTCCCCCCAAACCCTCTGACTCCCCCCAATAAAACAAGACTCCCCCAATAAAATAAGACCCCCCCACA
>NW_020900857.1:0-473 GCF_003984885.1 Neopelma chrysocephalum
CCCCCAGAACCCCCTTAACTTTGGTGCCCCCCCAGCTGCCCCACGCCAACGTGGTTGTGTACAGCTACCATTACCTGCTGGACCCCAAAATCGCCGGGTTGGTGTCGGGGGAACTCGCCAGGTCCTCGGTGGTCGTGTTTGACGAGGCCCATAACATCGGTGAGACCCCCAAAAACACCCCCTGAGACCCCCCCAAAACCACAGAGACTCATAACATCAGTGAGACTCCCCAAAACACCCCCAAAACCCACCCATGACATTGGTGAGACCCCCAAAAACACCCCCAAAAACCCCCTGAGATCCCCTGAGACCTCCTGAGACCCCCCCACAACCCCAAAGACCCCCCGTTACATTGGTGAGACCCCCAGAGACCCCTCCCCACAGCCCCATAACATTGGTGAGACCCCCAAAAACACTCCCCAGAGACCCCCAAAACCCCAGAGACCCCCAGAGACCCCTCCCCAACCCCACGG
>NW_020900858.1:0-444 GCF_003984885.1 Neopelma chrysocephalum
CCCCCCCCGTGTCCCTCCTCGTGTCTCCCCCCTTTTGGAGTCCCCCCGTGTTCCCCCCCTTTTGGGGTCCCCCACCCTTTTGGGGTCCCCCCCGTGCCCCCACCTGGTTGGTGGCCTGGATGAGCTCGTGGGCCTTGGCCCTGCTGGCCAGGTTGGCCTCCTCCATCTTGAACAGCAGCGCCGTCACTGGGGGGGGGACACGGCCTGTCACCCCGGGGGGGTACCACAAAAACCCCCTCGGGACCCCTCGGACCCCCCCAAAACCCCCCCGGGGCCCCTCGAACCCCCCTGAACCCCAAAACCCCTCCAGGACCCCTCGAACTCCCCCAGAACCCCAAAACCCCCCCGGGACCCCTCGAACCCCCGCAGGGCCCCAAAACCCCCCCGGGACCCCTCGATCCCTCCCGAACCCCAAACGCCCCCCGGGACCCCTCGAACCCCCCC
>NW_020900859.1:0-406 GCF_003984885.1 Neopelma chrysocephalum
GGGGGGGGGGGAGCTTGGGGAGCCTGGGGGCGTCCGGGACCCCTGTGACCCCCTAAACTCACCCCGTGACCCCCCAGACTCCCCCTAAGCCCCCCTAAACCCTCTGTGTGACCCCCCAACCCCCCCAATC
The DNA here is from genome assembly GCF_003984885.1 of Neopelma chrysocephalum. Taxonomy (NCBI): domain Eukaryota; kingdom Metazoa; phylum Chordata; class Aves; order Passeriformes; family Pipridae; genus Neopelma; species Neopelma chrysocephalum. The sequence goes on from NW_020900859.1 coordinate 131, forward strand.
CCCCCTGTGACCCCCCTAAACTCCCCCAAACCCCCCCTGTGACTCCTTAAACCCCCCCAAAGCCCCCCCTGCGACCCCCTAAACTCCCCTTGTGTTCCCCTAAACCCCCCCAAACCCCCCCTGTGACCCCCCGAACCCCCCCGTGACCCCCTAAAGCCCCCCTGTGACCCCCCAAACTCCTCCTAAATCCCCTCTGCGACCCCCCAAACTCCCCCTGTGACCCCTCAAACTCCCCCTGTGACCCCCCAAACCCCCCCTGTGACCCCCTAAACCCCC
>NW_020900860.1:0-393 GCF_003984885.1 Neopelma chrysocephalum
TCCAGGGGGGCTGGGGAGGACCGAGGGGGTCTGGGTGGGCTGGACTGGGGGAACTGGGGGCACTGGGTGGTCCAAGGGGGCTGTGGGGGGTCTGGGAGTTCTGGGGGGGCTGCACTGGGGGGGGACCGGGGGAATTGGGGGCACTGAGCGGGGGGAGAATCCACGAGTTTGGGGGGGCGGGGGGGGGTCCAGCCTGTGATGTCCCATCCAGGGGAGGGTCCCAAAGTGGGGGGTGGGGGTCGGGGGGGTCCCTGGGGGTCCCGGGCCGTGACCCCCCCCCCGTGTCCCGCAGCAAGAACGCCAATAACTCGCAGAGCCCCCCCGTGTCCGTGGCACTGGCCGTGAAAGCGGCGACCAGAGTGACGGTGTTCGGGTGAGTGACACGGGGGGGGG
>NW_020900861.1:0-381 GCF_003984885.1 Neopelma chrysocephalum
TGGGGGGAGTCTCAGGGTGTTTGGGGGGGGTGTGCCGGTGTTTTGGGGATCCCGGGGTGTTTTGGGGGGTCTCAGGATGTTTTGGGGGTCCTGGTGGGTTCGGGGGGGTCCCAGGATGTTTTGGGGGTCCCGGGGGGGGGTGGGCAGCCCCCCCGTGTGACCCCCCCGTGCCCCCCCAGGCTGTTGGTGGATGACGGGTCCGTGTTCCTGAGCGAGCGCTGCCGGGGGGAGGGGCTGGACCTGCAGAGGGGTAACGACCCCCCCCGGGACCCCCAAATGTCCCCCCTGTGTCCCCCCCCCAATATAACCCCCCAATATTCCCCCTCCGTGTCCCCCCCATGTCCCCCCCCCGTGTCCCTCCCCCAAATTTTCCCTCCACGG
>NW_020900862.1:0-485 GCF_003984885.1 Neopelma chrysocephalum
CCCACCGAACCCCCTAAAGCCCCCCAAGACCCCCCAAATCCCCCCCCGAGCCCCCCCTTTACCTGGGTGGGGGGTGGATGGGCCCCATGGGTGCCGGCAGCGCTGGGGGGGGAACCCGACCCGTCTGTGGGGGTCCCCCCGATTTGGGGGGGCCTGGGGAGGGCCCAAAACCCCCGGGACCCCCTTCTGGAGACCCCAAAACGTGCTCAGAACCCACCGAAAAACACACAAGACCCCACAGATTCACCCCAGAACCTCCCAAAACCCTCCCAGGACCCCCCAAACCCCTCCCAGGACCCCTCACACCCCCCCAGGACCCCCCAAACCCCTCCCAGGACCCCTCAGACCCACCCAGGACCCCCCAAAACTCTCCCAGGACCCCCCAAAACTCTCCCAGGACCCCCCAAATCCCCCCAAACCCCTCCCAGGACCCCTCAACCCCCCCCAGGAGCCCCCAAAACTCTCCCAGGATCCCCCACATCCTC
>NW_020900863.1:0-399 GCF_003984885.1 Neopelma chrysocephalum
GGGGGGGGGGGGGGGGGGGGGGGGGGGGGGGGGGGGGGCGGCCGCCATGGCGGTGCCGCCGCCGCCGCCGCCGGGCCCCGAGCAGGCCCCGCGGTACCAGGAGTGGATCCTGGACACCATCGACTCGCTGCGCTCCCGCAAGGCGCGGCCGGACCTGGAGCGCATCTGCCGCATGGTGCGGCGGCGGCACGGCCCCGAGCCCGAGCGCACCCGCGCCGAGCTGGAGAAGCTGATCCAGCAGCGCGCCGTGCTCCGCGTGTCCTACAAGGGCAGCATCTCGTACCGCAACGCCGCCCGCGTGCAGCCGCCGCGCCGCCCGCCGCCGCCCGCCCGCCGCCCGCCGCCCGTCAGCCTGCGGGACACCGCGCGGCTCCTCGGCGGGGACGGGCGCCTCACCCG
>NW_020900864.1:0-411 GCF_003984885.1 Neopelma chrysocephalum
GGGTCGGGCTCTTTGGAGGATCGGGGGGGGGGTATCGGGGCAGGGGCCGTACCTCAGTTTCCCCCGTGTGGGATGATGCTCCGGGAAGGGATGGGAATTGTGGGGGGTCCCGGATGCGGGTGGGAAGGGGAGTGGGGGGGGGGGGGGAACGGGGGCTCTTGGAGGGACTGTCTCCCCAGATTGCTCCCCAATCAGGGGGGGGGGGGGGGGGGGGGAAATAAGGTGGCATTTGGGAATTTGGGATGTGCGGCGAAGGTCCCTCCCTTTTGGCAGCGCCCTTTTTTGGAAGGAACCCGCGGGGGACAGACAGACAGACAGACAGACATTTTGTGCGGGCAGAGCTCTCCCGGCCCGTTATTTCTCCGCAGAACGAGGGCCCGAGGTTTGGGGCCGGCCCGGGGGTTCCTTATC
>NW_020900865.1:0-434 GCF_003984885.1 Neopelma chrysocephalum
GCAGCCCAATATTTTGGGGGGGGGAACCACATTTCGGGGGGGTCCCAAATTTAGGGGGGGTTCCCATATTTAGGGGGGGTCCCAAATATTTAGGGGGGGTCCCAAATATTTAGGGGGGGTCCCAAATTTAGGGGAGGGTCCCATATTGGGGGGGGACCCCAAATTTAGGGAGCAGCCTCATATTTAGGGGGGGTCCCATATTTAGGGGGGATTCCCCATATTTGGGGGGGGTCCCACATTTCGGGGGGGACACCCCAAATTTAGGGGAGGGGGATCCCCCCCATTTAAGCCCCTCCCCCAATTTATGGGGCAGCCCCTTAAATTTTGGGGGGGGTGGGGGAGAGGGGGTGGGGGAGGGGTAGAAATCGGACCTTCCGGTCTATAAATAACCCCCGGGGGGGGGGGGGGGGGGGGGGGGGGGGGGGGGGGGGGGG
>NW_020900866.1:0-368 GCF_003984885.1 Neopelma chrysocephalum
TCAGCAACAACTTCATGGGCTGCCTCAAGGACGTGAGTCTGGGGGGGGCTCGGGGACCCTCCTTCCCTCGCCTGTCCCCCCCCCCCCCCCCCCGGTGGGTGCGCGGGGCACAGCGGGACATTGGGGGAGCCCCGAGCCCCCCCCGATCCCCCCGTCCCCTCTCGGGGTCCGTGTCCGGGCGTGCGGGGGGCGGCAGGACTGGGGTGCGGGGGGCTGCGGGTCCCGGCGGGATTTCGGGGCTCTTGCCGCCCCCCCCGCAGGTGGTGTCCAGGGCCTGGGGGGAGGGGGGGAGGGCGGGGGCCCCCGGGCCCCCCCCCCCCCCCTTTTTCCCCCCCCCGCAGGTCGTGTACAAGAACAACGACTTCAAG
>NW_020900867.1:0-770 GCF_003984885.1 Neopelma chrysocephalum
CTCCTCCTCCTCCTCCCCCCCTCTCCCCTCCTTCCCTCCTTCCTCCGCCTCCTCCTCTTCCTCCTCCTCTTCTTCCTCTTCCTCCTCCCACCCCAAGCAGCTCCACCCCAAAACCGCCGAGTCCTCCCCGCCCCGAATCGCCCGCAGAGGGGTTGTCCCACCCCCCGGTGCCCCCCACCACCCCCAGGACCCCCGAAAGTTGGGGGACCCCCCCTCGGGGAGGAAGGAATTCCCGGCGGAGCCGCCGCTCCAGAGCTTGGCCGAGTGGGATGGGGAGGGTCCCGTCGAGCCCGAGACCCCCCCCGTGGTGGTGCCCCCCACCCACCCCACGGTGCCCCCCGCCCACCCCATGGTGCCCCCCACCCACCCCGCCCGAAGGTTGGGGCGGCAGGAGCTCCCCCTGCTCCTGGGGGGGGTCGAGGGACCCCCGGGGGGGGGTCAAGAGGAGCCCCCCAAACCCCATCCCCACCCCCACCACCCCACAGACCCCCCCCCGCTGATCCGGGGACCCCAAAAACCCCTGAGCCCGGTGCAGGAGCACGGAGGGGGAGGGGGGGTGGGAGGGGTGGGGGGGGAAAGGGGGGTGGGGGTCCCCCGAGTGCCCATCGTGGTGGTGGGGGGGCCCGGAGCGACCCCCCCCACCCCTCCCACAGGGGACCCCCGAAGCGCCACGGCCCCCCCCGGGCGTTGAGCTTTAAACCCAACCCCCCCAAGGTTGTAAATAAGGGGGGGCCTCCTGTAAATAAGGGGATCTGACCCCCCCCCCCCCC
>NW_020900868.1:0-548 GCF_003984885.1 Neopelma chrysocephalum
CCCAATTTTCCCCATTTTCTCCCAATTTTTCCACAATTTTTCCCCAATTTCCCCCCATTTTCCCCCCAAATTCCCCCATTTTCCCCAATTTTTTCCCAATTTTCCCCCAATTTTTCCCATTTTTCCCCATTTTCCCCCAATTTTTCCCCATTTTTCCCCAAATTCCCCCATTTCCCACCATTTTTCCCAATTTTTCCCCATTTTTCCCAATTTCCCCCCATTTCCCCCATTTTCCCAATTTTTCCCCCCATTTTTCCCAATTTTTCCCCAAATTCCCCCAATTTCCCCCCCATTTCCCCCAATTTTTCCCATTTTCCCCAATTTTCCCCTGATTTTCCCCCCATTTTCCCCAAATTCCCCCAATTTTCCCCAAATTCCCCCATTTTCCCAATTTTTCCCCCCATTTTTCCCCAATTTCCCCCATTTTCCCCCCAAATTCCCCCATTTCCCCAAATTCCCCCATTTTCCCCCAAATTCCCCCATTTTCCCAATTTTTCCCAAATTTCCCCCCATTTCCCCCATTTTTCCCCCATTTTTCCCAATTTTTC
>NW_020900869.1:0-369 GCF_003984885.1 Neopelma chrysocephalum
CCCCCCAGTAGCCCCCAGACCTCTCCCCATCTTCACAGTCCCTCCAGTCCTTCCCAGCCCTCCCAGTGCCCCCCAGCCCTCCCAGTGCCCCCCAGTTCTCCCAGTCCTCCCAGTTCCCCCAGTCCTCCCAGTTCCCCCAGTTCTCCCAGTCCCTCCCAGTCCTGCCAGTTCCCCCAGTGCCCCCCAGTCCTCCCAGTGCCCCCCAGTCCTCCCAGTGCCCCCAGTCTTCCCAGTTCCCCAAGTTCTCCCAGTTCTTTCCAGTCCTCCCACTCACCCCCAGTCCTCCCAGTGCCCCCCAGTCCTCCCAGTAGCTCCCAGTCCTCCCAGTGCCCCCCAGTCCTTCCAGTCCCCCCTAGTCCTCCCAGTTCC
>NW_020900870.1:0-373 GCF_003984885.1 Neopelma chrysocephalum
CCTCAGCCCCAATTTAACCCCTCCCAGCCCCAATTCCAGCTCCCCCCAGCCCAAATTCGAGTCCTCCCAATCCCACTTCAGAGCCCCTCCAGCCTCAATTCCAATCCCTCCCCAGCCCCGGCTGGAGCCCCTCCGACACCGGTTCGAATCCCCCCACTCCCACCTCCGCCCCCAGCCCCAACCCGAGCTCCCCCCCGGCCCCATTTCGAAGCCGCCCCGGTTCGAACCCCCCCGGCTCAAGCCCCAATTCGAGCCCCCCCATGACCCGAACTCGGAGCCCTCCGGCGCAGTTCGAGTCCTCCCGGCCCCGGTTCGAACCCCCTCAACCCCATTTCAAGTCCCTCTTCCCCCCACCCACCGCCCAAATTCGAGC
>NW_020900871.1:0-381 GCF_003984885.1 Neopelma chrysocephalum
GAGGGGACCCGGGTACCTGGGGCACGTGAGGGGTCTGTGCCGAGGACAGGGGGGTCTGTGAGGGGATCCGAGGGTCCGAGGCAGGTAGGAGGGGGTCTGTGAGGGGATCCGGGGGTCAGGGTCAGGTGGGGGTGGTCTGTACCGAGGAGGGGTCACAGGAGTCTGGGTGGGCAGGGGGGGGTCTGTGAGGGGACCTGGGTACATGGGGCAGGTGGGCGGGTGCCTGGGGCAGGGGGGTCTTTCAGGGGACCCGGGGGTCTGGGGCAGGTAGGAGGGGTCTGTACCGAGGACAGGGGGGTCTGTGAGGGGTCCCGGGTACCTGGAACACATGAGGGGTCTGTGCCGAGGAGGGGTCCCGAGGGTCCGGGGCAGGTGGGGGGG
>NW_020900872.1:0-1027 GCF_003984885.1 Neopelma chrysocephalum
TTTTTTTGAGCATTTTTAGCATTATTTAATGATTTTTTTAGTGTGGTTTTTTGGTTATTTTTAGGTATTTTTGGGGGGTTTTTAGCATTTTTTAATGGATTTTTTAGGGATTTTTTGGGTTTTTTTTAGGTTTTTTTTTGAGAATTTTCAGTGTTTTTTAATTAACTTTTTAGGGTTTTCTTGGGCATTTTTTGGTATTTTTTTGAGCTTTTTTAGCATTTTTTATGGCATTTTTAGGGCTTTTTTTGGTTATTTTTAGGTATTTTTTTGAGTATTTTTAGCATTTTTTGTGAATTTTTTAAGGTATTTTTTTGGGCGTTTTTAGATAATTTTTTGAGCATTTTTTGGGCATTTTTAGGTACTTTTTGAGCATTTTTATTTTTTTGTACTGAATTTTTCAGGCTGTTTTGTGGTTATTTTTAGGGGGTTTTTTTGAGTATTTTTAGCAATTTCTATGAATTTTTTAGGAGTTTTTTTGGGCATTTTTAGGTATTTTTTTGAGGATTTTTAGCATTTTTCATGAATTTTTTAGGGCATTTTTTGGGCATTTTTAGGTATTTTTTTGAGGATTTTCTGCATTTTTTATGAATTTTTTAGGTCTTTTTCTGGGTATTTTTAGGTATTTTTTGGAGCATTTTTACCATTTTTTAATGAGTTTTTTAGGACTTTTTTTTGGTTATTTTTAGGTATTTTTTTGTACATTTTTAACATTTTTCAATGATTTTTTTAGGGCTTTTTTTGGTTATTTTTAGGGGTTTTTTTGAGGATTTTTAGCTTTTTTTAATGAATTTTTTAGGGTTTTTTTGGGCGTTTTTAGGTTTTTTTTGAGGAGTTTTAGCTTTTTTTAATGAATTTTTAGGGCATTTTTTTAGTTATTTTTAGACATTTTTTTGAGCTATTTTAGCATTTTTTAATGAATTTTTTAGGGCTTTTTTTGGGTATTTTTAGGGGAGGTCTGGGGGTCACCTGGGGGGTTTTGGGGTCACCTGTGTCACCTGGGGGGGTCTCAGTGTCACCTGGGGGGGGG
>NW_020900873.1:0-582 GCF_003984885.1 Neopelma chrysocephalum
GGGGGGACCCCTCACAGGCCCCAAACTGACACTGGGACCCCCTGAATGGGCACAGGGACCCCTGAACAGCCCCACAGAGGGACAGAGACCCCTGAACCCACACTGGGAACCCCAAACTTACACAGGGACCCCCGAACGGCCCCAAAGTGATGCAGGGACCCCCTGAACGGCCCCACGGAGGGACAGGGACCCCCTGAACTGACACTGGGACCCCTCAATGGCCCCACAGAGGGACAGGGACCTGAATGGGCACAGGGACCCCCGAACTGACACTGGGACCCCCTGAACGGCCCCAAAGTGACACTGGGACCCCTGAATGGGCACAGGGACCCCTGAACGGCCCCACAGAGGAACAGAGACCCCTGAACTCACACTGGGAACCCCAAACTGACACGGGGACCCCCGAACGGCCCCAAAGTGACACCAAGACCCCCGAACTGACACAGGGACCCCTGAACGGCCCCACAGAGGGACAGGGACCCCCTGAACGGGGACAGAGACCCCTGAACTGGACACTGAGACCCCCAAACTGACCCAGGGACCCCCTGAACGGCCCCAGAGTGACCCAGGGACCCCCTGAAC
>NW_020900874.1:0-400 GCF_003984885.1 Neopelma chrysocephalum
CGCGCCGGAGAACGTCCTCGCTCGACCCCTTCCCTTCGCACGAGGGGTTTTTTTTTTGCACACCAGCGCTTTGCACGAGGAGGTTTTTTTATTTTGGGGGAAGATGGTGGGTTTTTGGGGAAGCTCCCGAGGCTGGGTGTCCCCCCCACCCCCAGTCCCAATCCCCCCCTCTCTGGAGAACGTCCTGGCTCGACCCCTTCCCTTTGCACGAGGGGGTTTTTTTTTGGCACGCGGGCGCTTTTGCACGAGGGGATCGCACGGGGCGGATTTTTTTTGGGGGCAGATCGCGGGTTTTTGGTGAAGCCCCCCCTTCCCAGGGCTGGGTGTCCCCACATCGACCCCCCCTTTGGACACCCCCCCCCCTCCCCGGTGCACGCGCGTGTCGCGCGCGGGGCACACT
>NW_020900875.1:0-688 GCF_003984885.1 Neopelma chrysocephalum
TGGGAAAAATTGGGGGGAAATTGGGGGAAAACGGGGAAAAATTGGGGAAAATTGGGGAATTTGGGGGAAATTGGGGAATTTGGGGAAAATGGGGGAATTTGGGGAATTGGGGGGAAATTGGGGGAAATTGGGGAAAAAATGGGAGAAAATTGGGAAAAATTGGGGGAAATGGGGGAAATTGGGGAATTTGGGGAAAATGGGGAAAAATTGGGAAAAATGGGGGGAAAAATGGGGGAAAATGGGGAAAAAATGGGGACAAATTGGGAAAAAATTGGGGGAAAATGGGGGAATTTGGGGAAAAATTGTGGAAAAATTGGGAGAAAATGGGGAAAATTGGGGAAAATTGGGGGAAATTGGGAAAAATTGGGGGGAAATTGGGGGAAAACGGGGAAAAATTGGGGGGAAATGGGAGAAAATGGGGGGAAAATTGGGAAAAAAGTGAGAAATTTGGTATTTTTGGGGTCCCGGGTGGGTTTTGGGGGGTCCCGGGTGGGTTTTGGGGGGTCCCGGGTGGGATTTGGGGGGTCCCGGGTGTATTTTTGGGTTCCCCCCCCCCAGATTACGACTCGCTCCGTCTCGGGGGTCTCATCGTCGCCGCCGTTTTCTTCGTGCTCGGGATCCTCCTCATCCTCAGTGAGGGACCCCCAAAATCCCCCAAAACCCCCCCAACCCCCCCCCCAAACTACCC
>NW_020900876.1:0-381 GCF_003984885.1 Neopelma chrysocephalum
GAGGTGTTATTTTGGGATTCTGGGGGGATATTTTGGGGTCTGGGGGGTATTTTGGGGTCTCTGACCCCCCTGGACCCCCTCAAATTGAGGTGGAGGAGCTGAAGAACGCAGGGAGTTCCTGGGAGCACTGGGTGTTACTGGGAGCACTGGGAGGGCTCTGGGGGCTATTTTGGGGCGGGAGGGATATTTTGGGGTTCTGAGGTGTTATTTTGGGATTCTGGGGGGATATTTTGGGGTCTGGGGGAATATTTTGGGGTCTCTGACCCCCCCAAATTCAGGTGGAGGAGCTGAAGAACTCAGGGAGCACTGGGTGTTACTGGGAGCACTGGGTGTTACTGGGAGGGCTCTGGGGGCTATTTTGGGGTGGGAGGGATATTTTGG
>NW_020900877.1:0-374 GCF_003984885.1 Neopelma chrysocephalum
GGGTGATTCGGGGAGGGGGCTTGGGGGGGTCAGAAGGGTTTGGGGGGCTCAGGGAGGTTTCAGGAGGGTTTGAGGGGCTCAGGAGGATTTGGGGGGCTCAGGGAGGTTTTGGGGAGGGTTCAGGGGGGTCATGCCAGTTCGGGGTGCTTCGGGGTGTTTTTGGGGTGCTCACAGGTGGTCGGGGGGGCGCGGGGGGGCCCCAGGGGGACCCTGGTGACGTCCTGGGGGCTCAGGAGGGTTTGGGGGGCTCAGGGAGGTTTCGGGGGGTTTTGGGGGTGTCAGGCTGGTTCAGGGGGCTCAGGGAGGTTTCAGGGAGGGTTGGTGGGCTCGGGGTGTTTCGGGGAGGTTTTTGGGGTGCTCACAGGCGGTCGGGG
>NW_020900878.1:0-488 GCF_003984885.1 Neopelma chrysocephalum
CCCCCCCTCGGACCCTCAAACTCTCCCTGGGACCCCCAAAGTCTCCTCCAGGACACCCCTTGGGACCCCCAAACCCCCCAGGACCCCCAAAACTCCTTCGTTCTCCCAGGGCTGTTTATTGGGATCCGAACTCTCCACGGATCCGAAGCTTTTCCCACATTTTTCAAAGCTCAGTGGGGGCAGGTGTCTGTCCGTCTGTCCGTCCATTGGGGGGGTCTGTCCATCCATTGGGGAGATCTGTCTGTCTGTCCATTGGGGGGGAGGTGTCTGTCTGTCCGTTCATTCAGGGGGGTTTGTGCGTCTGTCTGTTCATTCGGGGGGGTCTGTCTGTCTGTCCATAGGGGGAGGTCTGTCTGTCTGTCTGTTCATTTGGGGGGGTCTGTCTGTCCATTCATTGAGGCGGGGTGTCTGTCTATCTGTCTATTGAGGGGGTCCATCCATGGGTCTGTTGGGGGTGTGGGGGAGGTCCGTCTGTCCATCCAGGGGGG
>NW_020900879.1:0-689 GCF_003984885.1 Neopelma chrysocephalum
CCCCCAGACCCCAAAATGAACCCCCAAACTGACTCTGAGCTGCTCGACTCCACCACCAGCTGGGGCACGGCAGGGACCCCACAAAGAACCCCCAGACCCCCCAAATGAACCCCCAAATTGACCCCCCAGGGCTGCTTGACTTCATCACCAGCTGGGCACAGCAGGGAACCCAGAATGAACCCCAGAATGAACCCCCAAACCCTCCAAATGAACCCCCAAAATGACCCCTTGGGGCTGCTTGACTCCACCACCAGCTGGGCACGGCAAAGACCCCAAAGTGAACCCTCAGAACCCCAAATGAACCCCCAAAATGAACCCCTGGGGCTGCTCGACTCCACCACCAGCTGAGGAGGGCAGGGAACCCACAGTGAACACCCAGAACCCCAAAATGAACCCCCAAACTGACCCCTCAGGGCTGAGGCACGGCAGGGACTCCCCCAAATGACCCCCTCCCCCAAAACTGACCCCGCCAGGCTGAGCCCCTCCCTCCACCTGCCCCCTCCCTGGGGCAGTTCTGTACCTCAAACTGCCCCCCTGAACCCCCAAACTGCCCCCCTGAGCCCCCAAACTGCCCCCTGAACCCCCAAACTGCCCCCCTGAACCCCCTCCCGACACCCACTGTGACCCCAAACTGCCCCCAAACCCCCTCCCCACACCGTGACCCCAAACTGCCCCCTGAACCCCCTCCC
>NW_020900880.1:0-404 GCF_003984885.1 Neopelma chrysocephalum
GGGAATGGGGGGACTGGGCCGGTGAGATTTTGGGGTGGGTGTGGGGGTTTTTGGGGTGGATTTGGGGGATTTTGGGGTGTTTTGGATGGATTTGGGAGGATTTTGGGGTGGTTTCAGCGGGTTTGGGGGGATTTTGGGGTATTTAGGATGGATTTTGGGGTGTTTGGGATGGATTTGGTGGGATTTTGGGGGTATTTTGGATGGATTTGGGGGGATTTTGGGGTGGATTTCGGGGGATTTTGTGGTGTTTTGGATGGGTCTGGGTTGATTTTGGGGTTATTTTTGTGAGTTTTGAGGGTCATTTTGGGGCGTTTCGAGTCTCCCAAATAAATGTTCACCCCCCCAGGGATATTTTGGGGTGTGTTTGGGGGGTTTTTGGGGTTCCCCTCCCAGCTGCAGCTCCC
>NW_020900881.1:0-574 GCF_003984885.1 Neopelma chrysocephalum
CCCCCCCCTCACCTCCCCCCGTCGCCCCGACGCGGCTCCGCTCTGGCCCCGCCCACTTCCGGGTTCCCTCCGGAACCGACCAATCCCCGCCCGGCTCCGCCCTGAGCCCCGCCCATCTCTCTCAGATCGACCAATCAGAGAAGGGGAGGCGGGAGGGGCCTCGGGGAGGGCCAATGGGGAGAGGGAGAGAGCGTGGCTTGGGGCGGGTTTGGTGACGTCATACCCGGAAGTGAAGCCGGGACTTCAGTTCCCAGCGGCCCCTGCGGCTCCCAGTGCTCCCAGTAACCCCCCCAGTTCTCTCCCAGTGACGACCAGTGACTCCCAGTGACCCCCCCATGACCGTCCCAGTGACTCCCAGTAACGACCAGTGACCCCCCAGTGACTCCCAGTGACACCCACTTCCCTCCCAGTGACCCTCCCAGTGCTTCCAGTTCCCTTCCAGTGAACCCCCAGTGCTCCCAGTAATGACCAGTAACCCCCAGTGCCCCCCCCAGTGCTCCCAGTAACGACCAGTGACCCTCCCAGTGCCCCCCCAGTGCTTCCAGTTCCCTCCCAGTCCCCCCAGTCCGACTCT
>NW_020900882.1:0-756 GCF_003984885.1 Neopelma chrysocephalum
CTGGAACCCCAAAATCCACTCCTGGAACCCCAAACCCCCCCGAAATCCCCCCCAAATCCACCTCTGGAACCCCAAAATCCACCCCTGGAAATTTGGGGTCCCCCCTGGTTTGGGTCATGACTCCCCCCCCCCGAGGGTTTGGGGATCCCCCAGTTGGGGTTTCAGGGTCCTCCCCTCCCCAGGACTTTGGGGTCTCTCCCAAGTATTGGGGTCCCTCCCCAGGGTTTTGGGGTCCCTGTTTGGGGTCAGATACATCCCAGGGTTTTGGGATTGCCCCTCAGATTTGGGGTCCCCCCATTTTGGGGTCAGATACATCCCAGGGCCATGGCCGTGGAGGCCCCAGGGTTTTGGGGTCCCCCCCCCCGGTTTTAGGGTCCCCCCCAGGGTTTTGGGGCCCCATTTGGGGTTGGATACATCCCAGGGCCATGGCCGTGGTAGGCCCAGAGTTTTGGGGTCCCCCTCCAGGTTTTGGGGTCCCACCCCGGTTTTAGGGTCCCCCCCCGGGTTTTGGGGTCCCATTTGGGGTTGGATACATCCCAGGGCCGTGGCCGTGGCGGCCCCAAGGGTCCCGGCGGGGACGGAGCGAGCGACGTCCCTGAGCTCGGCACAGCGACTGCACCCCCACAGCAGCCCTGGGGGGGAACACCCCCCCTCAGCGACCCCCCAAAAAACCCCAAACCCCCCTCAGGGAACCCCCAGAACACCCCCAAAATCCCCTGACCCTAAACACCCCCAAATCCCCCCCAAAACTGTTCC
>NW_020900883.1:0-331 GCF_003984885.1 Neopelma chrysocephalum
CCCAGGTAACATTTAGGGACCCCCAAAACCCCCCCTTTGTCCCCTTTAACCGCTTGGCCCCGCCCTTTTCATGGGGTGGGCGGTGCCTGGGTGGGCGTGGCAGTGACGTCACCCTCACCTGTTGGCCACGCCCCCTCCCCAGGTAACATTTAAGGACCCCCAAACCCCCCCCTTTGTCCCCTTTAACCACTTGGCCCCGCCCCTTTTTATGAGGTGGGCGGTGCCTGGGCGGGCGTGGCGGTGACATCACCCTCAACTGTTGGCCACGCCCCTTCCCAGGTAACATTTAGGGATCCCCAAAACCCCCAAAAACCTCCCAAAAACCCCCCCA
>NW_020900884.1:0-320 GCF_003984885.1 Neopelma chrysocephalum
TGGAGAACAGCCCTGGGGGGCACAGAGGCAAAGGGGCAATCGGGGGGGGGCCCCCACCTCGATTAACCCCCCACCCGGTGCCCTCTGTGTCCCTACTGGGGGCTCTGAGGACCCCCGAACACAGGGGGTGAATTGGGGTGTGCCCCCTCCCTTATTTCCCCCCCCCCCTTGTGCCCCTCATGCCTGTATCGGGGGCCTTGAGGACCCCCAAAGGCAGGGGGTGAATTGGGGTGTGCCCCCCACATCAATAATCCCCCAGGTGCCCCCCAGTGCCCCCCCCCACATCCATACTGGGAGCAATGGTGCCCTGAGAACCCCCA
>NW_020900885.1:0-385 GCF_003984885.1 Neopelma chrysocephalum
CAGCACGAAGCTGATGGCGTCCATCAGGTTGGACTTGCCTGGGGGGGACACAGGGGGGTCAGGGGGGAAACCAGGGGAAACCAGGGAATGGGAGGAGTGCAGGGAATGGGGGTGAGAGGAGCCCCAGGAATTGGGAGGACACAGGACACCAGGGTATAGGGGGGGGTTGGAGGGAAACCAGGGAATGGGCGTGAGAGGAGCCCCGGGAATGAGGAGGACACCAGGGGTTGGGATAGGGGTCTGAGGGGAAACCAGGGAATGGGGGGTGAGAGGAGCCCCGGGAATGGGGAACCCGAGGGATGGGAGAGGTGAGGGGCTTCGGGGGATGGTGGAGCTCAGGAGGAAACCAGGGAATGAGGGGGGGGACACCAGGGGTTGGGGGGGC
>NW_020900886.1:0-389 GCF_003984885.1 Neopelma chrysocephalum
CCCTTTTTCCCCCCCTGACCCATTTTTCCCCCCCAGGACCCCCAAACTGACCCTTTTCTCCCCGTTTTTGCCCCCAGGACCCCTAAACTGACCCATTTTCCCCCCCGGAGCAGATGAAGGCGAAGAGGAAGGAGGCCGAGCTGCCCCCCAGGACCCCTAAACTGCCCCCCCTGACCCATTTTCCCCCATTTTTCCCCATTTTTCCCCCCAGGAGCAGATGAAGGCGAAGCGAATGAGGCCGAGCTGCCCCCCAGGACCCCCAAACTGACCCTTTCCCCCCATTTTTCCCCATTTTTTCCCCCCCAGGAGCAAATGAAGGTGAAGTGCAAGGAGGCCAAGCTGCCCCCCAGGACCCCCAAACTGCCCCCCCGACCCATTTTTCTCCTCCA
>NW_020900887.1:0-447 GCF_003984885.1 Neopelma chrysocephalum
GGGGGCTCTGTAGGGTCTTATGGGGTCCAGAGAGTGGTCGGGGGGGGTTCCCGAGTGGGGTGGGGAGGGGGCTGTGGGAGGGTCTATGGGGTGAGGAGGGGGCTGTGGAATGGGGAAGGGGCTCTGTGGGGTCTGTGGGGTGGGGAGGGGGCTGTGGAAGGGTCTGTGGGGTGGGGAGGGGGCTCTGTGGGGTCCAGGGAGTGTTCAGGGGGGTTCCCGAGTGGGGTGGGGAGGGGACTATGGGGTCTGTGGGGCAGGGACGGGGTGTTGGGGTCTGTGGGGTGGGGAGGGGGCCCTGTGGGGTCCAGGGAGCGATCAGGGGGGTTCCTGAGTGGACTATGGGGTCTTTGGGAGGGTCTGTGGGGCAGGGACGGGGTGATGGGGTCTATGGGGTGGGGAGGGGGCTGTGGGAGGGTCTGTGGGGTGGGGAGGGGGCTCTGTGGGGTC
>NW_020900888.1:0-396 GCF_003984885.1 Neopelma chrysocephalum
GCACAGGGGCACCCCAAGGGCTTTTGGTGGAGGGGGGGCACAGGGGGATTAGGAGGGGTTGGGATGGGGGTGGCACCATCCCAGGATTTTGGGGAGGGGGTGATCTGCCCTGTGCCCCTCCCCCCCCAGGTACACCATCTTCAAGGACCACGTGACCCTCGGGGACTGTATCCTCCCCCCAAAATCCACCCACCCCCCTAAACCCCTGAGCCCCCCAAAACCCCCCCAAAATCCACCCACCTCCCCTAAACCCCCTGAGGCCCCCCAACCCCCCCCCAAAATCCATTGAAACCCCCAAGCCCAACAGACCCCCTCCCGAAATCCCACTGACCCCCCACAAACCCTTCCACCCCCCCCAAGAATTCACCCACCCCCCAAAGGCCCCTGACCCCTCCA
>NW_020900889.1:0-443 GCF_003984885.1 Neopelma chrysocephalum
CCGAAAAAACCCAGAAACAAACGGAGAAAAAAAGGGAAAAAAACCGCCAAAAGTGAAATTAAAAATGATTTTAAAAAACTGGGAAAAAAAGCCAAAAAAAAGGGAAGAAAATGGGGGAAAAAAAAGAGGAAAAAAAGGGGAAAAAAGGGGGAAATAAAGGGAAAAAAAGGGGAAAAAAAAGGCGAAAAAATTCGAATTAAAAATGGAAAAAACGTGGGAAAAAGTGCGAAAAAATGTGAAAAAAATCGAAAAAAAATCGAAAAAAATCGGGAAAAAATGGGAAAAAAAGGGAAAAAAAATCCGAAAAAATTCCCAAAAATTCCCAATAACGAATTTTACTAATTCTATCCATTTTTATCCCAAATCCAGGCCGCCGCTCCCCCCCCAGCGTGTTCATCCTCCCCCCCCCTCCGGAGGAATTGGCGGGTTCCAGCCCCTCGCTG
>NW_020900890.1:0-483 GCF_003984885.1 Neopelma chrysocephalum
AATGGGAAAATTCGCTCAGATTTGGGGCAAAAATTTGGGCTCTTTTTGTCTCTTTTTTCCCATTTTTGCCCCAAATCCGGGCTGGATTTTCTCCCCATTTCCCCCCCAAATCTGGGCTCGATTTTCCCATTTTTTCAGTTCTTTTTTCCCCGTTTTTCCCCCATTTTTCCCCCCAGAACTGGAGTATTATCGGCTCAGCACCGCCCGGCCCCCCTACACCTACGCCACCCTCATCCGATGGGTCAGTGACCCCAAAACCCCCCCTGAGACACCCCAAAACCCCCAAACCCCCCCTACACCTACGCCACCCTCATCAGATGGGTCAGTGCCCCCCTGAGCCCCCCAAAACCCCCCTGGGACCCCCCAAAACCCCCCAAACCTCCCCTACACCTATGCCACGCTCATCAGATGGGTCAGTGCCCCCCCAAACCCCCCCGGGACACCCCAAAATCCCCCCAAACCCCCCTGAGACACCCCAACCCC
>NW_020900891.1:0-464 GCF_003984885.1 Neopelma chrysocephalum
TCCCTGAAATCACCCCAAACCATCCCCAAATCCCCCAAAAATCCCATAAAATCATCCCAAAATCCCCCAAAAATCCCATAAAATCATCCCAAAATCCCCCCACATTCCCCCAAATCATCCCAAATCCCTCCAAATCCCCCCAAAATCCCCCCAAATCCCCCCAAATCCCCCCAAATTCCCACCTGCACCTTGACGGCCACGGGGGTCCCGTTCAGGAGCCTCCCCCGATGGACCTGCCCCAGGGAGGCGGCGGCAAACGGGAATTCCTGGAATTCCGGGAGCTTCTCCCGCCACGAGGGACCCAGTTCCTGCTCCAGAACCCGCTGGGGGGGATTTGGGATGATTTGGGGGGATTTTAGGGGGATTTGGGGGGATTTGGGGAGGATTTGGGGGGATTTGGGGGGATTTGAGGTGTTTTGGGGGGATTTTGGGGGGATTTGGGGATGACTTGGGGGGATTCTGGA
>NW_020900892.1:0-521 GCF_003984885.1 Neopelma chrysocephalum
GAGGGCGGGGCCGCGTCGTTGATTGACAGCCCGGGGGCGTGGCAACACAGTTGATTGACGTCTCGGTGGGCGGGGCTACATCGTTGATTGACAGCTCGGGGCGGTCCCTGAGGAGATTTTGGGGGGGATTGCGGGGTTTTTTTGGGGGGGGTCTGGAAGGGAGGTGGGGGGAGCTTGGGGGAACTGGGGGGATTTGAGGGGGAGAAGGGGGAAGTTGAGGGGAATTGGAGGGGAAAAGTTGGTCTGGGGCAGGGTTTGGGGGGGGAAAAAGGGGGAGTTTGGGGTGAGACACGGATGGAGATCCCGGGATTTCGGACTAAAGCTCCCCAATTAAAGTACTGGCTATCCCGATCCAGTGCCGTCTATCCCGATCCCAGGAGTGGCTATCCCAGATCCAGGACTGGCTATCCCGATCCAGGACTGACTATCCCAATCCAGGACTGGCTATCCCGATCCAGGACTGGCTATCCCGATCCCAAGCCTTTCCCCATTCCCGGGAATTCTGGACTACAGCTCCCCCA
>NW_020900893.1:0-644 GCF_003984885.1 Neopelma chrysocephalum
AACCTCCCAAGACCCCCCAAAGCCCCCCCAAACCTCACTCCCTGTGCCTCCTTGACCCCTCAAACTCTCTCAGGACCCCCCAAACCCCCTTGGGACCCCCCAAATCCCCCCCAGCTGACCTGGGGTTGACTTTGCTGCAGGGATGTTCAGTTTGGCCCTGCTGTCCAGCTCCCAAAACCCCCCAAAACTCGCCCTAAACCCCCCAAACCTCACTCCCTGTGCCCCCCTGACCCCCCAAACACCCCCAGGACCCCACAACTCCCTCCAGGACCCCCCAAACCCCCTTTGGCTGACCTGGGGTTGACCTGGCTGACGGGGATGTTGAGCCTGGCCGCGATGTCCTCCACGGTCTCGTTGCCCTCGGAGATGATCCCGACGCCCTTGGCGATGGCCTTGGCCGTGATCGGGTGGTCCCCGGTCACCATGATCACCTGGGGGGGCACGGGGGGGGTCAGGGGGGTGTTTTGGGGGCTCCAGGGAGGTCAGGGGGCATTTTGGGCAGTCCGGGGGGCATTTTGGGGGCTCCGGGGAAGGTCAGAGGGGTGTTTTGGGGGCTCCGAGGGGGTCAGAGGGGGCATTTTGGGGGCTCCAGGGAGGTCAGGGGGGGCGTTTTGGGGGACCCTGGCGAGGTCAGGGGGGGCATT
>NW_020900894.1:0-366 GCF_003984885.1 Neopelma chrysocephalum
GCCCTCTGATGTCTGTGGCCACGCCCACCTCATTTGCATAGATATGGCCACGCCCACAAAGTCGCCCCGCCCACTTCCGGTCTATTAATGTTAATTAAAACTGGTCATTAATGAGAGTTTAATTGGGTTTTAGGGTGGGTTTGAACGCCCCGGGGCCAGCAGGGGGCGCCCTGTGATGCGTTAAGCCACGCCCACCTCATTTGCATAGATATGGCCACGCCCACAAAGTCGCCCCGCCCACTTCCGGTCTATTAATGTTAATTAAAACTGGTCATTAATGAGAGTTTAATTTGGTTTTAGGGGGCGTTTGAACGCCCCAGGGCCAGCAGGGGGCGCCCTGTGATGCGTTAAGCCACGCCCACCTCA
>NW_020900895.1:0-498 GCF_003984885.1 Neopelma chrysocephalum
GGGGGCCGGCGAGCGGACTTACCGGCGTCCTCCTCGGGGCCTCCTCGCCGCGGCGGCGGCGCCTTTCAGGCTCGGGGCGCGTGTAAGAGGAGGCGTCTCCGGGGAAAGCTCGAGGAGGGCGCTCGCGCCGCGGCCGCCGCCCGCCGTCTGGCGCCGGCCCGCCGGGCGTCCGCCCACCTCGACATGTCCCCCGAGTGCTCGGGACGGCGCGAGCGGCTGAGCGAGGCCTGGGAGGTTTCCCCCGGGGGCGAGCGGGCGGGCGAGCGGGCGAGCGGGGCGACCTTCTTCTCTCCTGCGGCACCGACCGGGAGGCAACAGCAGCGGCGCCGCCCCGCCCCGCCCCGCCGGCGCCCGCGGCCCGCGCGCCCATTGGCGGCCGGGCCCGTCCGTCACCGGGGACCCGCGCTCCCATTGGCCGACGGCGACGTCACTCAGCGGTCCCTCCCCCCGCGGGGGCGCTCGGCGCTCCGATTGGCTGGCGCGGACAAAGACGGGGGG
>NW_020900896.1:0-622 GCF_003984885.1 Neopelma chrysocephalum
GGGCCCACCCCCCCCGCCCCCGGACCCGCGGCCGCCCCACCGCCCCCGACCCCCCCCGCCCCCCCCCAAACACCCAGAGCCCCCCAAATCCCCACAAAACCCCCCCAAGCCTCCCCAGACCCCGGACGAGCAGCAGCCCCTCGGCGCCTCCCGCCACCAGCGCCTCCAGCATCGCCGCGCGGCGCCTCCCGATGACGTCACCGTACGTCACCGGGCGCCGCCATCTTTGCCCGGGGCCGCCTCATAACAAAGGGCGCCGCCATGTTGGCCGGGCCACTCCTGATGACGCAACGGGCGCCGCGGAGATGACGTCGCTGTACGGCAACGGGGCGCCGCCATGTTGGAATGAGGGCGTTTCGCCGCGATTTCGGGGCGATTTTTTTGGGGGGTTTCTGAGGGGACCCTGAGTTAAGTTTTGTCCGAATCCAGGTGTTTTCGGCCCAAATAAGGGGAAGAAGGGGGGAAAGCGCCCGCCTCCCTCCTTTCGGGCGCCGCCATCGGGAGCCACGTGGTCTTTTCCCGGTTTTTTTTCCTGGAATTCTGTTTTAGGGGGGTCCTTGGGATGGTTTGGGGGTCCCAGAGGGCGTATGGGGGGTGTCGGAGGGGGGAGGAGGTTGAACCC
>NW_020900897.1:0-361 GCF_003984885.1 Neopelma chrysocephalum
CCCCCCCCCAAACTGGGGCCCCCCCCGGACCCCGCGGGGCGAAGGCAATTCTGGTACCGGGGAGGGCGAGGGGGGGGGCGGGGGACAGGAGGGCCCGGGGGGGGTCCCGGGCCAGGGTTGGGGAGGGTCCTTTGCCCCCCCCCCAAAAATCCCAGCGGTTTCCCCCCCCCAAAAAAAATCCCAGGGGAGATCCCCCCCTCCCCTCGTACCCTTCCCCCGCACTGACCGGGGGTCTCCCCCCGACACCCCCCCGCCCCCCCACAGGCCGCACCGCGGACCCCCGTCGTCGAACCCCCTCCCCGGCCCCTGCTTGATGCACCCCCATAAATACCCCCCCATAAATACATTGCAAAGCAGTTAC
>NW_020900898.1:0-446 GCF_003984885.1 Neopelma chrysocephalum
GTGGTGGGAGGTGGTGGGAAGGCACTGGGAGAGCACTGGGAGGGCACTGGGAGGGCACTGGGAGGGCACTGGGAGGTGGTGGGAGGGCACTGGAGGTCACTGGGATTCACTGGAGTGGTGCTGGGAGGTGGTGGGAGGGGGTGGGAGGGCACTGGGAGGTGGTGGGAGGCACTGGGATGGTACTGGGAGGTGGTGGGAGGGACTGGGAGGTGCTGGGAGGTGGTGGGAGGTGGTGGGATGGAACTGGGATGGAACTGGAGGTCACTGGAGGTCACTGGGATGGAGCTGGGAGGTGGTGGGCGGTGGTGGGAGGTGGTGGGAGGTCACTGGGAGGCAGTGGGATGGTACTGGGAGGCACTGGGAGGTGATGGGAGGTCACTGGGAGGAACTGGGAGGTGGTGGGAGGTGGTGGGAGATGCTGGGATGGAGTTGGAGGTCACTGGAGG
>NW_020900899.1:0-397 GCF_003984885.1 Neopelma chrysocephalum
GCTGCCCATCCGCTGGATGGCCTGGGAGTGCATCCTCATGGTGAGGGAAAAAAAGGGGGATTCGGGGGGAAAAACGGGGGTTTGGGGGGAAAAATGGGGGCTTGGGGGGAAAAACAGGGATTTGGGGTGGGAAAAGGGGGATTTGGGGAAGGATTGGGTGGGAAAAAGGAGTTTGGGGGGAAAAACGGCAATTTGGGGTGGAAAAGGGGGATTTGGGGAAGCATCGAGTGGGAAGAGGAGGATTAGGGTGGGGAAAGGGAGATTTGGGGAGAAAAACGGGGATTTTGGGGGAAAAAGGGGGATTTGGGGAAGGATCAGGTGGGAAAAGGGGTTTTGGGGTGAGAAAAAGAGGTTTGGGGTGTGAGGAGGGGGATTTGGGGTGGGATTTGGAAGAGGG
>NW_020900900.1:0-496 GCF_003984885.1 Neopelma chrysocephalum
TCCCCCCAGGATGCCCCAACTTCCCCCCAGGACCCCCCAAAATCCCCCCAGGACCCCCCAAAATCCCCCTTTGGTTGACCTGGGGTTGACCTGGCTGACGGGGATGTTGAGCCTGGCCGCGATGTCCTGACCCCAAAACCCCCCAAAACTCCCCCAAACCCCCCAAACTCCCTCAAACCCCCAAAATCTTCACTCCCTGTGTCCCCCAGACCCCCCAAACCCCCTGGGGACCCCCCAAAATCCCCCATGGCTGACCTGGGGTTGACCTGGCTGACGGGGATGTTGAGCCTGGCCGCGATGTCCTCGACGGTCTCGTTGCCCTCGGAGATGATCCCGACGCCCTTGGCGATGGCCTTGGCCGTGATCGGGTGGTCCCCGGTCACCATGATCACCTGGGGGGGGGGGGAAATTTTGGGATCTGGGGGGATTTGGGGTTCTAGGGGGGGTTAGGAGGGATTTTGGGGGTGTTTGGGGGGCATTTTGGGGTCTGGGGGGG
>NW_020900901.1:0-458 GCF_003984885.1 Neopelma chrysocephalum
CCCCCCCAAACCCCCTCTCACCCCCCTCAAATTGCCCCAAACCCCCTCCCATGCCCCCCCAACCCCCCCAAATCCCCCCCAAATCCTCCCAAATCCCCCCTTTGCCCCCCTACACTCGGCCTGGGCGCAGATGAGGGACGCGGGGGGGGCCCGGAGGCTCCTGAGGAGCCCCCCCAGGGCCTGGGCCACGTCCTCGTTGCTGGGGTACAGACTGAGGGCGGCCAGACGCAGCAGGGGCGGGCGGGGGGCGTCCTCGGGGCCCACCCGGATGTGGGGGATCTGGAATTGGGGGGGATTTGGGGTTAATTTGGGTCATTTGGGGTCATTTGGGGTCATTGGGGGCGTCCTCGGGGCCCACCCAGATGTGAGGGATCTGAAATTGGGGGGATTTGGGGTCATTTGGGGTCACAGGGGTCATTTGGGGTCATTTGGGGTCATTGGGGGCGTCCTCGGGGCCC
>NW_020900902.1:0-659 GCF_003984885.1 Neopelma chrysocephalum
GCCCCTCCCCCACCTCCTTCCCCCCCAGAATTCCCAAAAATTCTCTTCCTCCTCCCACCCCTCCCCCACCTAAAGTGATACAAGCCCCTCCCCCACGCCCGATAGGCCCCTCCCCCACCCTTTTGGCCCCTCCCCCCTCCTTTGCCCACCCCCTCCCCCCCAACCCCTTGTTTTCCCACGGGGTGGGGGAGGGGTGGGATCGCCTCAGGCCCCTCCCCCCATTAAAAGCCCCTCCCCCTGCTCACCTTGACCACGCCCCACCTCCCCTCCTCTTCCCCCCCTCCCCCCGGCGGGGGGAGGGGCGGGGGCTCGGCGGGGGGAGGGGCGGCGGGGGAGGGGCGGAGCAGGAAGAAATAGCTGAAAATGAGGGGGTGGGGGAGGGGCAGAGTGAGGCCAAGCCACGCCCCCTTTCCTTGGCCCCTCCCCCCATCCTTAACCGCCTTAAACTCCGCCTCTTTGTGGCCACACCCCCTTTTTGGAAGCCCCTCCCCCCTTTGGCTCTTGGCCCATCCCACGGTTCTCCCCCTCCCCCACCCTCATGCCCCGCCCCCTTCTTTTCCTGGCCGCTCCCCCCACACCAAGCCCCTCCCCCTCCACTTTTCTCTAGCCCCTCCCCCCACTTTTCAAACCCCGCCTCCAATTTTTAGCCCCTCCCCCAA
>NW_020900903.1:0-338 GCF_003984885.1 Neopelma chrysocephalum
ACCATTGGGGGGACATTGGGGACATTGGGGGGACATTTGGGGGGACATTGGGGACATTGGGGGGGCCACTGGGGGAACAGTGGGGGGACATTGGGGGGTCACAGGGGACATTTGGGGAGACACTGGGGGAATATTGGGGGACATTGGGGGGACATTGGGGGGACATCGGGGACACTTTGGGGCCATTGAGGGGGTCCCCGAGGATTTTGGGGTCCCCCCCACCCCCTCCCCGTGACCTTTGACCCGGTTATTGAGGGGGGGGCGGGTGAATCATTTCCCGCCACCGCCCGCCGTGGGCGGGGCGTGGGCGTCGGGAGGGGCGTGGCCTCGGAACTGGG
>NW_020900904.1:0-466 GCF_003984885.1 Neopelma chrysocephalum
TAGGGGTGTTTTGGGGTCTCGGAGGGTTTTGGGGGGCTCAGGGGGTGTTTTGGGGGGCTCAGGGAGTGTTTTAGGGGCTCAGGGAAGGTTTTGGGGTCTCAGGAAGGTATTGGGGGTCTCAGGGGGTGTTTTGGGGGGTCCTCAGGGATGGATTTGGGGGGCGGATTTTGGGATCCAGTTTCCAGCACTGGATCCAGTCTGGGGGTTCGGAAGAATCTGGGGGGCTCAGGGGGATTTTGGGGGTCTCAGGGAGGGGTTTGGGGGGCTCAGGGACCCCCCCAGGCCCCCCCAGGCCCTCCCCCCTCACCGTAGCTGCCCCTCCTCGTCGGGGGAAGGGAAGGCCAAGAGCAGCAGCCCGATGTTGATCACGACCTGGTTGGTCTCGGGGCAAACCTGGGGGGGCACAAATTGGGGGGCTCAAGGGGGAGTTTGGGGGTCCCAGGAGGTTTCAGGGGGGTCCCAGGGG
>NW_020900905.1:0-658 GCF_003984885.1 Neopelma chrysocephalum
CAAAACCCCCCGACCCCCCCCCCAGACCCACAAATGTCCTCCAGGACCCCCAAAATCCCCTCCTCCGGCTGCCCCAC
Source organism: Neopelma chrysocephalum (assembly GCF_003984885.1). NCBI lineage: Eukaryota > Metazoa > Chordata > Aves > Passeriformes > Pipridae > Neopelma > Neopelma chrysocephalum. The sequence goes on from NW_020900905.1 coordinate 78, forward strand.
GTCACCCACAACTGGGGGGATTTTGGGGGTTCCAGGGCACCCCTAAATCACCTGGGGGGTCCCAAAATCACCTGAGGGGTCCCCAAAATCACCCCGGGGGGTCCCAGAAATCATCCCGGGGGGCCCCAAAACCCCCCGACCTCCCCCAGACCCACAAATGTCCTCCAGGACCCCCAAAATCCCCCCTCGGGTGTCCCCAGAGCAGCAGCTCCTCTGTGGGTAAAAAGGGGGTTCACGGCACCCCAAAACCCTTCAGGGGTCCCCAAAATCACCCCGGGGGGCCCCAAAACCTCCCGACCCCCCCCAGACCCCCAAATGTCCTTCAGGACCCCCAAAATCCCCAAATCCCCTCCTCCGGCTGCCCCACGTCACCCACAACTGGGGGGATTTTGGGGGTTCCAGGGCACCCCTAAATCACCTGGGGGGTCCCAAAATCATCCTGGGGGTCCCCAAAATCACCCCGAGGGTCCCAGAAATCACCCCGGGCGGCCCCAAAACCCCCCGACCCCCCCAGACCCACAAATGTCCTCCAGGACCCCCAAAATCCCCCCCGGGACCCCCCAAAATCCCCCCAGTTGTGG
>NW_020900906.1:0-455 GCF_003984885.1 Neopelma chrysocephalum
TTCTCCCAGTAGCCCGGCCTTCCTCTTCCTCCCAGCGCCCTCCCCCCTTACTCCCAGTGCTCCCAGTGTTCCCAGTAGCCCCAGTTCTCCCAGTGGCGCGGCCCCTCCTCCCCCAGCGCCCTCCCCCCCGCGCTCCCAGTGCTCCCAGTAACCCTCCCGCCCCCTCCCAGTGTCCCCGGGAGGTGTCAGGTGACGGGGGGGGGGAGGGGGGGTGACCCCACTTCCCGTTTTGGGGCCATAAAGGGCGGGAGGGGCCGGACCGGGGGAGGGGGGGGGACACGAGAGGGGACAGGACGGTGAGTGACCCGCGCGGGGGTCCCGGGGTGGGGTCTCGGGACCTTTGGGACCCCCCCGAACACGGGGGTGGGCGGTGGGACCCCCCCCCGGACACGTGGGCGGGGGGTGGGACCCCCGGGACCCCCCCGAGACATGTGGGACCCCCTCCCCCAAAAGGA
>NW_020900907.1:0-696 GCF_003984885.1 Neopelma chrysocephalum
GGGGGGGATTTGGGGCCGGGGGGGGGCTCAGCCATGGCCGCCCCCCCGCCCCGCACGGTGCTGGTCACCGGCTGCTCCTCCGGCATCGGACTGGCCGTGGCCGTGCGGCTCGCCCGGGACCCCCAAAAACGGTACCTGGGTGAGTCAGGGGGGGACACCCTAAAACCGACCCCAAACTGACCCCAAAAACGGGACCGGGACCCCCAAAAACGGTACCTGGGTGAGTGAGGGGGGGAGAACACAAACTGACCCCAAACTGACCCCAAACTGACCCCAAAAACCGGCCGGGGCCCCCCAGAACGGGGCCCGGGGGGGTGCGGGGGGGGGAACCGCGAACTGACCCCAAACTGACCCCAAAACCGGGACTGGGACCCCCAAAAACGGGACCAGGGTGTGTGAGGGGGGGGACCCAAAAACTGACCCCAAACTGACCCCAAAAATGGTACCAGGGTGAGTGCGGGGGGGGACCCCAAAACTGACCCCAAAAACGGTCCCAGGGTGGGTTTGGGGTCCCCGGAGTCTCCCGGGAAGGGGGGGAGGAAGATTCGGGGTCCTTGGGATGGGGATGGGGGAAGGTTTGGGATTTGCGGGTTTTGGGGGGGGTTCCTGATGGATTTGGGGGGGTCCCTGATGGGTTCGGGGGGTCCCTGATGGATTTGGGGGGTCCCTGACGGGTTTTTTGGGGTCCCCAGTGGT
>NW_020900908.1:0-562 GCF_003984885.1 Neopelma chrysocephalum
AAACTCCCCCAAAAATCCCCAAATCCCCCCAAAAAATCCTAAAATTTCTCCCAAAAAATCCCCAGAAAAATCCCAAATTTCCACCAGAAATTTCACCCCAAATCCTCCCAAATTCAGGGCTGGGGGAGGGGAAAAAAGGGGGGTCAGGGGGGGTCCCCAAATTTTGGGGAACCCCCCAAAAACAGCCCAGAAATGAAAGGAGACAAAAATCCTGAAATTTTACAGAAAATTTCCCAAAAATCATGAATTTCCCACAAAAATCCCCCCCCAAATCACCCCCAAAATCCTGAAATTCTCCCAAAATTTCAACCCCAAAAATCTTGAAATTCCCCCCAAAACCCACCCCCCAAAATCCTGAAATTCTCCCAAAATTTCATCCCCCCAAAATCCCCAAATTCCCCCCAAAAAACCGCGAAATCCCCCCCCCCAAAATCCACCCCAAAATCACCAAAATTCCTCCAAAAATCCACCCCCAAAAATCCCAGAAATCCCCCCCAAAAATCCTGAAATTACCCCCAAAATCCCCCCAAAAAATCCCGAAAGTCGCCCAAACATCCCCCCC
>NW_020900909.1:0-447 GCF_003984885.1 Neopelma chrysocephalum
TTTTTTTTCGATTTTTTTTCCATTTTTTTTCCATTTTTTTTCGATTTTTTTCCCATTTTTTTCCAATTTTTTTTTCCTTTTTTTTACTTTTTTTTTCCATTTTATTTCGATTTTTTTTCTATTTTTTCCCATTTTATTTCGATTTTTTTTCCATTTTTTTCCCATTTTATTTTGATGTTTTTTCCATTTTTTTCGATTTTTTCCCATTTTTTTCCCATTTTATTTCCATATTTTTTCCATTTTTTTCCATTTTTATCCCATTTTTTTCGAATTTTTTTCCATTTTATTTTGATTTTTTTTCCATTTTTTTCCTATTTTTTTCGATTTTTTCCCATTTTTTTTGATTTTTTTTCCATTTTATTTCCATTTTTTTTGAATTTTTTTTTATTTTTTTCCATTTTTTCGATTTTTTTCCCATTTTTTTCCCATTTTTTTTCCATTTTTTTC
>NW_020900910.1:0-879 GCF_003984885.1 Neopelma chrysocephalum
CCCCCCCTGAGCCCTGTGCCCACCCTGGTCCCCTGTGCCCATCCCAATCCCTGTATCCCCGTGCCCACCCTGGTCCCCTGTGTGCCCATCCCAGTCTCTTTGCCCCTGTTTCCATCCCAATCCCTGTGTCCCCGTGCCCACCACAATGCCATTCCCACCCCAATCCCATTCCCAGATGCCATCCTGTGCCCTCACCAACACCCTCCTTGCCAGTGCCTGCCCAGAATCCTACCTGGCACTCCCTGTGTCCTTGTGCCCACCCCAATCCCAATCCCATTTCCATTCCCTCACCGACACACTCCGTGCCATTCTGGGCCGGAATCCTGCCTGGCACTCCCTGTGCCCATTCCCATTCCCATCCCATTCCCTCACCGACACACTCGGTGCCCGTTGTTCCGGGCCGGAATCCTGCCTGGCACTCCCTGTGCCCACCCCAATCCCATCCCATTCCCTCACCAACACACTCAGTGCCCGTTCTGGGCCAGAATCCCGCCTGGCACTCCCTGTGCCCACCCCAACCCCAATCCCAATCCCATTCCCTCACCGACACACTCTGTGCCCGTTGTTCCCGGCCGGAATCCCGCCTGGCACTGGGGGAGGCACCGGTAGGATCCGGGGATGTTTTGGCACCGCTGGGCCCCGCACAGCCCGGTGCCCCCGTACTCCTGGCACTCGTCCACGTCTGGGGAGGGGGGGCACAGGGACCCCTCAGTGCCACCCCCGATGCCCCCCCTGGGTCTGTGGTGCCCCCCCCGGGCATTGGTGCCCCCCCTCACCCTGGGGTGGGTGACACACACGGGGACCCCTCAGTGCCACCCCAGATGCCCCCCCCATGGCATTGGTGCCCCCCCCTCACCCTGGGGTGGGTGACACACACAC
>NW_020900911.1:0-427 GCF_003984885.1 Neopelma chrysocephalum
GGATTTGGGGGGGTCAGGACCCCAAAAACACCCCAAAACCACCCCCCGGGACCCCAAAATTCACCCGGGACCCCAAAATATCCCCCGGGACCCCAAAAACCCAGGAAAACCCCAAAAACCCACCCGGGACCCCCCAAAATCCCACAGGGACACCAAAAACAGGTAGGGGACCCCAAAACCCACCTGCGGCCCCCCAAAACCCCCCAAAATCACCCCAAAACCCCCAGAACCCCAAAACATCCCCCCAAAAAACCCCTCGGGACTCCCCAAACTCCCCAAAAATCAACCCAACCCCCCCCGAACCCCCAAAAATCCCCCCAAATCACCCCCAGAACCCCAAATCCCCCCCAAAATCCCCCAAATGACCCCAAATCCCCCCAAAAATGACCCCAAAAAACCCCACGTTGGCCACGAAGACGTCGCTCTG
>NW_020900912.1:0-302 GCF_003984885.1 Neopelma chrysocephalum
CCTGGGGGGGGACATGGGGATGAGGGGGGAGCCGAGGGGGCACAGAGGCCCCCCCCGGAGGGACCCCCTGCCCCGCCTTCCCCCCGAGGGCGTCCCCTTATCGACCCCCCCCATCCCTGTGCCCCCCTCTTGACCCCGTGCCCCCCATCCCTGTGCCCCCCTATCGTCCCCCGCGCCCCCCGCGCCCCCCGCCCCCGTGTCTGCCCCACTCTGTGTCCCCCCCGTTCCCCTGTGCCCCCCCGTGTTCCCCTGTGCCCCCCCCGTGTTCCTCTGTGCCCCCCCCGTTCCCCTGTGCCCCCCCC
>NW_020900913.1:0-302 GCF_003984885.1 Neopelma chrysocephalum
CGCTGGTTCAAGAACGGCGTCGAGGTCCGGCCCAGCAAACGCATCCACATCACCCACACGGGCAGGTGAGACCCCGGGGAGACCCCAGAGCGGGGATGGGAGGGTGGGAGGGGGAGTTGGAGGGGCCCGGGAGGGGTTTGGAGGCAACTCGGGGGGATTTCGGGGGGTCTCGGAGGCGTCTCTGGGGGCCTGGGAGGGGTTCGGAGGTGCCCGGGTGGGTCTTGGGGGGTCTTAGAGGCACCTCTGGGGTGATTTGAGAGACCCGTGGGGGTCCCGTGGGGGTCCTGGAGGCACCTCTGGGG
>NW_020900914.1:0-360 GCF_003984885.1 Neopelma chrysocephalum
CCCCCCCGGTGCAACTGAGACTCCCCAAACCACCCATTTCCCCTCCAATCAGGACCCCCAAACCTTCCCCCAGGACCCCTCTCACCACCCAAGGACCACCCAGACCCCTCCCCACGCCCCATTTCCCCGCTCGGGACCCCCAAAATCCCTCCCAGGACCCCCCAAACCTTCCCCCAGGACCCCCCCAACCACCCATTTCCCCCCTCCCATCCCTCCCCACGCCCCATTTCCCCACTCGGGACCCCCAAAATCCCTCTCGGGACACCCCAAACCTTCCCTCAGGACCCCTCCCACCCCTCCCCACTCCCCCTTTCCCCACTCGGGACCCCCAAAATCCCTCCCGGGACCCCCCAAACCACC
>NW_020900915.1:0-407 GCF_003984885.1 Neopelma chrysocephalum
GGGAGGGTCCCGGACCCCCCAAAATCGACCCCAAATCTTCCCCCCCCAGGAGCAGTTTGGAGGTGCCAGAGATCAACGGGCTGGAGGTGAATCAGAGGGTGAGTGAGAGACCCCCAAAACCACCCCAAATCACCCCAAAACCACCCCAAATCACCCTGAAAACATCCTAAGTCACCCCAAGACACTCTAAAATACCTCAAAATACCCCCAAATTACCCCCAAAACCCCTCAAATCACCCCCTAAATCACCCCAAAAACATCCTAAGTCACCCCAAAACACCCCAAATACCCCAAAACACCCCCAAATTGCCCAAAAAAACCCCAAATCACCCCAAAAACATTCTAAGTCACCTCAAAACACCCCCAAAATACCCTAAACCACCCCCAAATTACCCCAAATCACCCCC
>NW_020900916.1:0-403 GCF_003984885.1 Neopelma chrysocephalum
GGGTCTTGGTGGCACCTTGGGGGTCCCCTGAACTCTTGGCGACATCAGGAGGGTCTTGGTGGCATCTTGGGAAGGGTTGGTGACACCTTGGGGTTGTTTGGTGGCACTTCAGGGGGGTCTTGGGGACACCACAGAAGGATCTTGGTGGCACCTGGGGGGGGTTGGGGACACTTTTCGGGGAGTTTGGTGGCACCTTGGGGGGGTTTGGTGCCACTTTTGGGGGGGTCTTGGGGACACCTTGGGAGGGTCTTGGTGACACTTTGGGGGTCCCCTGGACTCTTGGTGGCACCTTGGGGGGGTTGGGGACACTTTTCGGGGGGGTTGGTGGCACCTTGGGAGGGTCTTGGTGGCACCTTGGGGGGGTTGGGGACACTTTGGGCAGGTCAGGTGGCACCTTGGGGGG
>NW_020900917.1:0-451 GCF_003984885.1 Neopelma chrysocephalum
GGCCCCGAAAAATCCTGAAAAGTGGAAAAAAAAAATTGATTAAAAAATAAAAAAAAAATTTAAAAAAAATCGAAAAAAACCCAGAAAAAAATTCGAAAAAAATAGAAAAAAATCTCAAAAATTCCCCAAAAATCCCAAATATCCCGAGACCCTCCCAGGAGCCCCCAAATCCCCTTTAATTCCAAAATATCCCCCCAAAAAAGTCCCCAAAATTAGAAAAAAAATTGAAAAGAAATTAAGAAAAATCAGAAAAAAAAATCAAAAAAAAATCGAAAAAAATCCCAAAAATTCCCCAAAAATCCCAAATATCCCGAGACCCTCCCAGGACCCCCCAAATCCTCTTTAATCCCAAAATATCCCCCCAAACCTCCCCAAAAAAATCCCCAAAATTCCCCCAAAAAAAATGAAAAAAAATTGAAAAAAAATTGAAAAAAATCAGAAAAAAAATCAA
>NW_020900918.1:0-392 GCF_003984885.1 Neopelma chrysocephalum
CCCCCACCCTGGGACCCCCCAAAAGTCCCCCAGGAGGCCCCAAAATCCATCTGGAGACCCCGAAACCTCCCTGGGACCCCAAAATCCACCTTGAGACCCCCCAAAACCCTCCCGGGACCCTCTAAAATCCCTCCTGGGACCCCCAAAATCCTCCAGGAACCCAAAATCCACCCTTGGGACCCCCAAAATCCTCCAGGAACCCAAAATCCAATCTTGGGACCCCAAAACCCCCCCAGGACCCCCCAAAATCCCTCCTGGGACCCCAATGCCCTTCAGGAACCCAAAATCCACCCTTGGGACCCCAAAATCCACCTTGGGACCCCCAAAATCCTCCAGGAACCCAAAATCCACCCCTGGGACCCCCAAACCTCCCCGAGACTCCCTAAAATCCA
>NW_020900919.1:0-373 GCF_003984885.1 Neopelma chrysocephalum
TGGCAAACCCGGCAAATCTGGCGAGCGTGGCCCCCCCGGCCCCCAGGTGAGTCTGGATCCGGCCCCCCCAGGACGGGGGCCCCCCGGTGTGCCCCCCCGAGGGCAGAGGCCCCCCCTGTGTCCCCCCCTTCACCCCCAACTCTCTTCCTCTCTCAGGGCGCTCGTGGCTTCCCCGGGACCCCCGGGCTCCCCGGAGTGAAGGGCCACCGGGTGAGTGAGTGTCCCCCCCCTTGGGCCCCCAGTGACCCCCTCACCCGGGGGCACAGAGGGTGATCCCCCCCTTTCCGTGTGCCCAGGGATACCCCGGCTTGGACGGTGCCAAAGGAGAGGCGGGAGCTCCTGGAGCCAAGGTGGGTGTGGGGCGATCACCCCC
>NW_020900920.1:0-370 GCF_003984885.1 Neopelma chrysocephalum
TAGCCCACCCAGGCTCCTCCTTCTCTCCACTCCAGACATCCCCCCCCGCCAGTACCATCCCGCATCCTCTCCCTATCCCATCCCCATCCCACCCCCTTGCCATCATTCCCATAACTCCCCCATCCCCTCCCTGCACATCCTCAGCCCCCCGCGCCCCCCGACTCCTCCTTCTTCCCCCTCCAGACACCTCCGCTCCGGCACCACCCCTCATCCCTTCCCAATCCCACTCCCCATCCCCTCACTGTACATCCCACCCCCCGCCCAGAGCCCCCTCAGCCCACCCAGACTCCTCCTTCCAGTGCCACACCCGTCCCCTCCCTACACCGCCCCCTCCCCTCCTTACACCACCCCAACCCCTCCCTGCACATCA
>NW_020900921.1:0-390 GCF_003984885.1 Neopelma chrysocephalum
GGGTGCCGGGGGGTGCCAGGGGGTGACAGGGGGTGCCAGGAGGTGGCAGTGTGACAGTGCTGTCCCCGTCCCCAAGGGGGGAAGCTGTGGGGTGGCAGTGGGTGCCAGGGGGTGGCAGTGGGTGGCAGTGGGTGCTGGAAGGTGACAGTGGGTGGCAGTGGGTGCCAGGGGGTGGCAGTGGGTGCCCGGGGGTGGCAGAGGGTGGCACTGGGTGACAGGGGGTGGCAGTGTGACCGCACTGTCCCCGTCCCCAAGGGGGGAAGCCATGGGGAGCTGTGGGGTGGCACTGGGTGGTGGGGGATGACAGGGGGTGGCAGTGGGTGACACAGGGAGCTGTGGGGTGGCAGTGGGTGCCAGGGGGTGACAGGGGGTGGCAGTGGGTACCTGGGG
>NW_020900922.1:0-331 GCF_003984885.1 Neopelma chrysocephalum
TCCCGGGGGTCCCTGCTGCGGGCCCTGCTCGCCATGGCCCGGGGGGGAGATCCCGGGGGGGGTCCCGGGACCCCCCTGCGCCGGGTCCCGGCTCGGGCTTTTCGCCTGGAGCCCCTCGGAGGGGGGGGGACGATGACGGTGGATGGGGAGAGGGTCCCGTGCGGGCCCGTCCAGGGGCAGCTGCACCCGGGGTTGGCCCGGGCGATCATGGCACTGCCCCCCAAGTGAGGGGGGGACACCCCCCAGGGGACAGGGACCCCCCCGGGCCATCATGGCCCTGCCCCCCAAGTGAGGGGGGGACACCCCCCAGGGGGACAGGGACCCCCCCCCC
>NW_020900923.1:0-500 GCF_003984885.1 Neopelma chrysocephalum
CCCTCCCCATATCTCACTGTCCCTGTGTCCCCAAAGCCCCCAGGTGTCTCCAGGTGTCTCCAAATCCCCCACGTGTCCCCAGAAGCCCCCACGTGTCCCCAAAGCCCCCAGGTGTCCCCAGGAGCCCCCCAGGACCCCCCCAGGTGTCTCCAAAGCCCCCAGACCCACCTGTTTGTTCATGAAGACGTAGATGACGGGGTTGTAGACCATGATCCCCCCTCCCCATATCTCACTGTCCCTGTGCCCCCAAAGCCCCCAGGTGTCCCCAGGAGCCCCCAGGTGTCCCCAAAAGCTCCCAGGAGCCCCCCAGGTGCCCCCCAGGTGCCCCCAGCCCCACCTGTTTGTTCATGAAGACGTAGATGATGGGGTTGTGGATGGTGTTCCCTGTCCCTATCCCAGCTCCCTGTCCCTGCATCCCCCAAATGTCCCCAAAGCCCCCAGATGTCCTCAAAGCCCCCAGGTGCCCCCAGGTGCCCCCAGCCCCACCTGTTTGTTCATGA
>NW_020900924.1:0-379 GCF_003984885.1 Neopelma chrysocephalum
GGGGGGGCCACGAAGGCGCTCGAGGGGGCCAGGCCTGGGAGGGGGGGACACAAAGGACACAGAGAGTTGAGGGGGGACCCCAAAGACCCCCCCTTGAATTGTCTGCAGGTGTTTTCAGTCGCCCCACCCTGAAAAATTTGGGGGTCCCACCTCGATTTTTGAGGTGCCCCCCCTTGTCATGGGTGATTTCCCCCCCCCTCAGCACTCACAGGTCCCAAATCCCTCCATGGGTGCCCCCTTCTCTCTCACGGGTGCCCCTCCATGGGTAAACCCCCCCTTCCACGGGTGTTCCCCCCACCCCCAGTGGGTGCTCCCCAAAGGGGTCTCAACCCCCTCCATGGGCACCCCTGGGGGTCCCACACCCCCAACAATGGGCGCT
>NW_020900925.1:0-329 GCF_003984885.1 Neopelma chrysocephalum
GGGGTGTTTGGGGGGTTTGGGGGTCTATAGGGGATGCGGGAGGGGGGTGGGTTTTTGGGGGGGTCCATAGGGGATCTATAGGGAGTCTATGGGGGTCCATAGGGTTTTTTGGGGGGGTCTGTAGGGGGTCTATAGGGGTGATTTGGGGGTGTAGAGGAAGGGCGGTGGGGTTTTGGGGGGTCTATAGGGTTTGGGGGGGTTTATAGGGGGTCTATAGGGGTTTTTGGGGGTCTATAGGGGGTCTGTAGGCGCCACCCCCCGCCCCGAATTAGCGGCATCGGCGGATTAATTAATAACCGTTCATTAATAACCGTTAATTAATAACCGTC
>NW_020900926.1:0-387 GCF_003984885.1 Neopelma chrysocephalum
AAAATTAAAAACTAAATAATAAAAAAAATTAAGTTAATTAAATAAATTAAGCCCCCCCAAACTCCCCCTCCCTCCGTGACATCACCCAGTGACATCATCACCCTATGACGTCACCCCCATCTTGCACCGACCCGGCACCGCCCACGAGGGAGGCGGGGCCAACCGACACCGCGCGATTGTGGGCGGGGCTAAATCTCAGGGGCGGGGCCACCGACGCCGTATAACTCACTGGGGTGGGCGTGGCCTGGGAGCGCCGTGCGTGGCCGTGCGTCACTGAGGGGGCGTGGCCGTGCGTCAACGCGGGGGCGTGGCCGTGCGTCAGTGGGCGGGGCGTGTCCTTGATCCAAGATGGCGGCGCGGGGGCCGCTCTGGGCCCTGTGGGGGCTC
>NW_020900927.1:0-410 GCF_003984885.1 Neopelma chrysocephalum
GAGCCCCGTGGGGCCGGCAGGGCGATGCGGATGCAGCCCAACCCCAACCCCACCCCCCCCAAAGCCCCCCAAAGTCCCCACCAGCCCCTCACCAGTTCCAGACCCCCATGGGGCCGGCAGGGTGATGTGGATGCAGCCCCTCCCTGCTCCCAGACCCCCTAAAGCCCCCCCAGAGCCCCCCCAGCCCCTCACCGGTTCCAGACCCCCATGGGGCCGGCAGGGCTTTGGGGGGGTCTGGGATGGGGGTTGGGCTGCATCCGCATCGCCCTGCCGGCCCCACGGGGCTCTGGAACTGGTGAGGGGCTGGGGGGGCTCTGGGGGCGTCTGGGATTGAGGTTGGGCTGCATCTGCATTGCTGTTCTGGCCCCACGGGGCTCTGGAACTGGTGAGGGGCTGGGGGGGGCTCTGGG
>NW_020900928.1:0-538 GCF_003984885.1 Neopelma chrysocephalum
GGGGGGCTTTGAGTAAAATTCTGGTGAAATTTCGGCGAAATTTGGGTGAAATTCGGGCGAAATTTGGGTGAAATTCGGGGAAAAATGAGCCCGAAATGGACATAAAATCACCCAAAATCCACCCAAAAGGGACCCAAAATCCACCCAAAACCCACCCAAAACCCACCCAAAATGACCCAAAATCAACCCAAAATCATCCAAAATCACCCCAAACAAACCGAAAATCCCCCAAATGGACCCAAAATCGCCCAAAATGCCCCAAATCCCCCCAAAATCCACCCAAAACCCACGTGGGACCCCCCAAAACCTGCCAGAAATGGACCCAAAATCCCCCCAAATGCCCCCAAAAATGGACCCAAAATCCTCTAAAATTGACCCAAAATCACCCAAAATTCACTCAAGTCCCCCCAAAATGGAACCAAAATCCCCCAAAATAGACCCAAAACCCCCCAAAATTGACCCAAAATACCCCAAAAATGGACCCAAAATCACCCCCAACGAACCCAAAACCTCCCAAAAAATGGACCCAAAATCTCCC
>NW_020900929.1:0-384 GCF_003984885.1 Neopelma chrysocephalum
CCCCCAAAACACCCCAAAAATCTCCCAAAACACCCTAAATATCCCTCAAAACCTCCCCAAATATCCACATAACCACGCCAAATATCCCCCAAAACACCCTAAATACCCTCAAAAACACCCCAAATATCCCCAAAAACCCCCAAACCCCACCCAAATATCCCCCAAAACACCCCAAATATCCCCCAAACTCACCCAAATATCCCCAAAACACCCCAAATATCCCCCAAAACCACCCCAAATATCCTCAAATACCCCCCCAAATATCCCCTAAAACACCCCAAATAGCCCCAAAACACCCCAAATAGCCCCAAAACTACCCCAAATATCCCCCAAAACCACCCCAAATATCCCCAAAACCACCCTAAATATCCTCAAATACCCCCC
>NW_020900930.1:0-710 GCF_003984885.1 Neopelma chrysocephalum
GGGAGGGGGCCGGGCACGGTTGGGGGGGTTTGGGGGTCCTGGGGAGGTTCAGGGGTCCCAGGGGGATTTAGGGGGGATTTGGGGGGGTCTGTGGGGGTCTCACCTGCACAGAGCCTGAGCCCCATAGAGGGGCAGGAGGCTGGAGAACAGGAATGGGGCCGGGCAGGGTTTGGGGGTCCTGGGCTGGGTTTGGATGCTCAGCGGGATTTGGGGTGGGTTTGGGGGTCCCAGGTGGGTTTGGGGGGGTCTGTGGGGGTCTCACCTGCGCAGGGCCCGTGCCCCATAGAGGGGCAGGAGGCTGGAGAACAGGAACGGGGCCAGGCAGGTGCTGACCAGGAGGCAGAGCAGGGCCAGCCCCAGGCTGCGCAGCCCCTTCCGTGCCCAGGCCGCGCTCTGGGGGGGCAGGGGGGGGTCAGGGGGGTCCCCAAAACACTGATGTACTCCTAGAGACCCCCCCGAAACACTGACACCCCCCAGACCCTCATTTTTCCCCCCATTTCCCCCCCCAGATCCCCATTTTCCTCCATTTTTCCCCCCATTTCCCCCCCCGATACCCATTTTCCTCCAATTTTCCCCCATTTTTTCCCCTCAGAGCCCCATTTTCCCCCATTTCCCCCACCCAGACCCCCTTTTTTCCCCATTTCCCCCCCCATGCCCCCATTTCCCCCCCCAGACCCCCATTTTCCCCCAATTTTCCCCCCATTTCTTCC
>NW_020900931.1:0-502 GCF_003984885.1 Neopelma chrysocephalum
GGACACAGCGGGGACACGGAAGGACAAGGGTGACATGAAAGGGAGACACTGAGGACACATAAAAGGGGGGACACAGGAGAGACATGGTGGGGACTCAGGGGGGGACATAGAGGGCACATGGGGGGATATAGGGAGGACATGAGGGGACATGGGGTGACACAGAGAGAACATGAGGGTGACATGGGGGGACATGGGGGACACATGGGGGGACATGGGAGGGACATGGAGGGACATGGGGGAGACATCAGGTGGCACAGGGATGACTCGGGGGGGACACAGGGGAACACAGAGGAGACATGGTGGGGACCTAGAGCTGACATGGGGGGGACAGGGAGGACACAGGGAGGACATGGGGGACAAGGGTGACACGAGAAGCGGACACAGGAGGACATAGGGAGAACAGAAGGGTGGCAGGGGGAGCACATGGGTGACATGAGATAGACACGGGTAACATAAGAGTGACGTGGGGGGACATAGGGGGACATGGGGGGGACATGGGAGG
>NW_020900932.1:0-874 GCF_003984885.1 Neopelma chrysocephalum
TTTTGGGGGTCCCGGGGTGGTTGTGGGTCTAATTTTGGAAGTCCCTGGGCTGATTTTGGGGGTCCCAGGTCTAATTTTGGGGATCTCTGAGATAATTTTGGGGGTGCCGGGGGGGGTTTGGGGGGTCCCGAGTCTGATTTTGGGGATCCCAGGTCTAATTTTGGGGCTCCCGGATCTGATTTTGGGGATCCCGGGTCTGATTTTGGGGGTCCCGAGTCTAATTTTGGGGGTCCTGGATCTGATTTTGGGAGTCTTGGGGGTCCCGGGGCTGATTTTTGGGTCCCGGGTCTGATTTTGGGGGTCCCGGGTCTAATTTTGGGGCTCCCGGATCTGATTTTGGGGGTCCCGGGTCTAATTTTGGGGGTCCTGGGTCTAATTTTGGGGCTCCCGGGCCCGATTTTGAGGTCCCAGGTCTAATTTTGGGGGTCCCGGGTCTGATTTTGGGGGTCCCGGGGGGGTTGTGGGTCTGATTTTGGGAGTCCCTGGGCTGATTTTGGGGGTCCCAGGTCTAATTTTGGGGATCTCTGAGATAATTTTGGGGGTCCCGGGTCTGATTTTGGGTGTCTCGGGTCTAATTTTGGGGGTCCTGGGGCTGATTTTGGGGGTCCCGGGTCTAATTTTGGGGGTCCTGGGTCTAATTTTGGGGCTCCCGGGCCCGATTTTGGGGTCCCAGGTTTAATTTTGGGGGTCCCGGGTCTGATTTTGGGGGTCCCGGGGGGGTTATGGGTCTAATTTTGGGGGTCCCAAGTCTAATTTTGGGGGTCCCGAGTCTAATTTTGGGGATCTCTGAGATAATTTTGGGGGTCCCGAGTCTGATTTTGGGGGTCCCGGGTGTGATTTGGGTGGTTTTGGGGCTGATTTTTGGGGTCTCTCC
>NW_020900933.1:0-621 GCF_003984885.1 Neopelma chrysocephalum
CCCCCCCCCCTAAATTCATTTAAATCCCCCCAAATTCATTGAAACCCCCTCAAAATTCATTTAACTCCCCCCCCAAAATCTGTATAAATCCCCCCAAAATTTGTGGAACCCTCCCTAAAATTCACTTTATCCCCCCAAAAATTCATTTAATCCCCCCCCAAATTCATTTAAACCCCCCCAGATTCATCAAAACCCCCCAAAATCCGTATAAATCCCCCCAAAATCAGTGAAAACCCTCCCAAAATTCATGGAACCCCCCCAAAAATTCATTTAATCCCCCCCAAAATTCATGGAAACACCCCAAAATTCATTTAAACACCCTAAGTTCATTGAAATCCCCTTTAAAATCCATATAAATACCTCAAAAATCCACGAAACACCCCCCAAAATTTGTTTAAATCCCTCTAAAATTCATATAAATCCCCTTAAAATTCATTTAAATCCCCCCCAAATTCATTGAAATCCCCCCAAAATTCACTTAAACCCCCCCAGATTCACTTAATCCCCCCAAAAATTTATTTAATTTCCCCTAAAATTAATGGAAATCCATTTGAATTCGTTTAAAATTCCCCTCAAATTCCATGTAAACCCCAAAATCCCACTTTAACCCCCCCAAAATCC
>NW_020900934.1:0-304 GCF_003984885.1 Neopelma chrysocephalum
GGGGGGGGACCCTAAAAATGGGGGGTGGGACCCTAAAAATGGGGGTGGGACCTCAAAATATGGGGGGGACCCTAAAATGGGGGTGGGAACCTAAAAGGGGGGTGGGACCCCCCCATAAGGATTGGGAGGGGCTGGAACCCCAAATTAGGGGGTGGGACCCTAAAATGGGGGGTGGGACCTCAAAATATGGGGGGGACCCTAAAATGAGGGGTGGGACTCTAAAAATGGGGGTGGGACCCTAAATTAGGGGGTGGGAGCCAAAAAGGGGGGGAAGACACCCTAAAATGGGGGTGGGACCCCAAAA
>NW_020900935.1:0-497 GCF_003984885.1 Neopelma chrysocephalum
CACCTGGGACCCCAAAAATTTCATCTGGGACCCCCCAAATCCCATCAGGGATCCCCCAAATCCCCTCAAATTCAATCAAGGATCCCCCAAATCCCACCAAAATTTCATCTGGGACCCCCCAAATCCATCTGGGATCCCCAAATCACATCGGAGACCCCCCAAATCCCCCCAAAATCCAGTTTGGGATCCCCGAAATCCCATCAGGGACCCCTCAAATCCCATCAAGGACCCCCCCAAAAATTTGGGGACCCCCCAAATCTCTCACCTTGAGCCCTCGGGGTCCAGGGTATCCGAGGGGTCCTTGGGGGCGTGCGGGACCCTGGGGGGGGGAATATTTGGGGGGGGGGGTTTAGGGGAGGATCCCCCAAAATTGGGGGGGTTTGGGGTCATTTTGGGGGGGATTTGGGGGGTTTGGGGGGTTTTTAGGGGGATTTAGGGTCATTTTTTTGAGGGGGTTTGGGGTTGTATGGGGAGGATTTTGGGGGAGTTTTGGGGCA
>NW_020900936.1:0-301 GCF_003984885.1 Neopelma chrysocephalum
TGAGGTGACAATGGGGTGACAATAGGGTGACAATAGGGTGACAATGAGGTGACAATGAGGTGACAACGCGGTGGCAATGAGGTGACAATGAGGTGACAATGGGGTGATAATGATGTGACAGGGGGGTGACAGGGCGGTGACAATGGGGTGACAATGAGGTGACAATGAGGTGACAACGAGGTGAGAACGGGGTGACAACGGGGTGACAATGGGGTGACAATGAGGTGACAATGTGGTGACAGGGAGGTGACAATGAGGTGACAATGAGGTGACAACGGGGTGACAGGGAGGTGACAATGGG
>NW_020900937.1:0-600 GCF_003984885.1 Neopelma chrysocephalum
CCCCCCCAAACCCCTCTCTGACCCCCCAAATCCCCCCCTGACCCCCAATTTTTGGCCCCCCCAGATCTGAGCCGGGCGGTGTCGGCGCGACAGAAACTGGAGACGCAGCTGACGGAGAACAACATCGTGCAGGAGGTGGGGACCCCCAAAAACACCCCCAAATCCCTCCCAAAATCCCCCAAAACCACCCCTGAATCCCCCTCAAAATCCTCCAAAACCTCCCCAGAAATCCTCCCCAAAAGCACTCTCAAAACCCCCCCAAAAACACCCCCGAATTCTCCTCGACCACCCCCCAGGACACGCCCATAAAAACATCCTCAAAAACCTTGTCAAGTCCCTCCCCAGAAACACCTTGAGATCCCCAAAAAAACACCCCCAAATCCCCCTTTAAACCCTCAGAAATCCCTCCAAAAGCATCCTCAAAAACCCCCTCAAATCCCCCCAACAACACCCCTAAAATCATACTCAAAATCCCCCCGAAAATCTCCCTGAAAACACCCCCAAATCCCCCTCAACCCCCCCAAATCTCCCTCAACTCCCCCCCAAAACATCCTCAAATATTCCTCAACCCCCCCAAAAAACACCCCCAAAAACATTCTT
>NW_020900938.1:0-458 GCF_003984885.1 Neopelma chrysocephalum
GGCAGGAATGGAGCAGAAATTGGAATTTGGGGCAAGAACGGGAGATTCGGGGGATTTGGGGCAGAAATGGGGGCTTTGGGGCAGGAATGGAGCAGAAATTGGGATTTGGGGCAGGAATGGAGGATTTGGGGAGATTCGGGGGATTCGGAGCAGGAATGGGGCAGAAATTGGGATTTGGGGCAGGAATGGGGGATTTGGGGGATTTGGGGCAGGAATGGGGCAGAAATTGGGATTTGGGGTGGGAATGGGGGATTTGGGGCAGGAATGGGGGTTTGTGGGGGATTGGGGGGATTTGGGGAGATTTGGGGGATTTGGGGCAGAAATGGGGGATGTGGGGCAGGTGAGGGGTCCCCCCTTTACCTGCCCTCCCCAAATCCCCCCAAATCCCCCCCTCACCTGCCCCACCCATCCCAGCCCGAGGCTCCCCCCGACCCCGAAGCCCCAAATTTGGGGGGGGG
>NW_020900939.1:0-462 GCF_003984885.1 Neopelma chrysocephalum
ATCACTGGGGGGGGACATGGATCCCCAGGATGGGCACCTTCACCACTCCAGGGAAACGGGGGTCAGGGGGCACCTGCACCACTGGGGGGGCAGAGGGACCCCCAGGATGGGCACCAGGACCCCCAGGATGGGCACCTTCACCACTTCGGGGAGACGGGGCTCAGGGGGCACCTTCACCACGGGGGGGGAAAAGGACCCCCAGGATGGGCACAGGGACCCCCAGGATGGGCACCTTCACCACTGCGGGGAAACGGGGGTCGGGGGGGCACCTTCACCACTGGGGGGGCATGGGGGGATCAGAGACCCCCAGGATGGGCACCTTCATCACTGGGGGGGCACAGGGACCCCCAGGATGAGCACCGGGACCCCCAGGATGGGCACCTTCACCACTGGGGGGGAAAAGGACCCCCAGGATGGGCACCTTCACCACTGGGGGGGCATGGGGGGATCAGAGACCCCCAG
>NW_020900940.1:0-393 GCF_003984885.1 Neopelma chrysocephalum
AACAGGAGGGGACAGAGGGGTTGGGGGGCACAGAACAGGTCACCCTGCAGAGCAGCATCAGGGGGTACTCAGCGCTGTCCCCCCGGGGCAGACAGGTGGGGTTGGGGAGCTGGGGGGCACAGAACAGCTCAACCTCAGGGGGAGGAATTGGGGGGTACTCAGCCCTGTCCCCCCGGGGCAGACAGGGGGGGACAGGGGGGTTGGGGGGCACAGAACAGGTCACCCTGAGGAGCAGGATGGGGGGCACTTGGGGCTGTGCCCCCACAGCAAACAGGTGGGGTTGGAGGGCTGGGGGGCACAGAACAGCTCAACCCGAGGAGCAGGATTGAGGGGGACTGGGCCCTGTCCCCCCGGGACAGACAGGTGGGGACAGAGGGGCACAGAACAGCTCAA
>NW_020900941.1:0-381 GCF_003984885.1 Neopelma chrysocephalum
GGGGGGTCTGGGGACATTTTTGGGGAGGTTTGGAGACTTTTGGGGTGTTTTTTGGGGTTTTTTTTCAGGGGACCCCCCTGAAGGTGGACGTGCAGGGGGAGATTCGACTCAAGTGTTACCTGCCCAGCGGGGTCGGTCAGTTTGGGGGGGAAAACCCAAAATTTGGGGGGTGGGAGGGGAGGTTGGGGGGGTTTAAGGTGATTTTGGGGGGATTTGAGGGAATTTGGGAGGGGCTGGAGAGGTTTTGGGGGGGATTTGAGGGATTTTGGGGTGTTAAAAAGGGTCCTGGGGGGCAAAAAAAGGAGTTTTTGGGGGGCTTAAAGGGGATTTTGGGGGATTAAAAGGGTTTTTTTGGGGGGTCTCCCCAAAATCTGGGGGGGG
>NW_020900942.1:0-917 GCF_003984885.1 Neopelma chrysocephalum
TAACCCCAGCAGCATGGCGATATATTCTCTCCACTCCCCCTCTCCCTGTGCCCGCAGCCTGCAAAAGGCACCAACGTGATATGCAGCAGCCCCTGATTTGTGTGTATGTTTTAATTACCGCCGGAGAAACCTGTACACAAGCATAAAAAAGGGTGAGGGAAAGGGAGAGCAGGCCCAGACGGCAGAGGCAATGGCAGCCTAATGCACCGCTGGCTGACAGCGACTTCCGCTCAGGCACCTTCTCCAGATCGAACCCTTCGATTGTAACTGAAACAATTTGCATACTGATTCCTCTCATAGCCTCCCGATCCATAACCAGCCAGGCAGCTATTCAAATGCAAGTAGCATCCCTAAATGCAAGGCTAGACTGACCAAAATGCGCTGTCCTACAAGCAGGAGGAGAAGAAAAAACCCTTGATTATTATTTCTATTTTTGTTCCTTTTAACCTTTAAAAGATTTAGCTGGAAGCTGTTGGTTTGTGACAGGGGATGTAAGGGAAAGAATTGATCCTGGACTGGACTTAAAGATGGAGCAAAATGGGGCACTGAAGAGATTTTTCGTTGTGGTTTTTTCCTTTTTCCTATTTTTATTTTTACCTGAGCCACAAACTGAGGCTCTTTGGGGGGAAAGAGGGTCCGTCCTCTCTCCCACCCCTTTCCTCCACCAAAACCATCTCATCTCCTGCAGACCCAGGGAATACACAAATTGCTGCCTGTGCCTCTGCCTCTGGTGCCTGTTGGGCTGATGAAGATCGTGTAATTCTGGCTGTAAATTCTTGCGTTTAAGTTGGTCCAATAAAAGATCTCTCCTACACCTTATGAGGGTTTGGTGCTTTATTTTTTTTTTAACGGGACTGGCGTGGCAGCCGCGGCGGTTGCCTTTTTCTTTTTTTTTTTTTTTCCTTCTTCTTCTTTTT
>NW_020900943.1:0-701 GCF_003984885.1 Neopelma chrysocephalum
GGATTTTTTGGGGTGATTTTTGGATAATTTTAGGGGATTTTTGGGGGATTTGGGGGGATTTTTGGGGGGGAATTTGGGGGGTCCTGGAAGGGGCCGTGCTGGGACCCCCCGAGAGGCTGCAGCAGATGAAGCCAATCCTGGAGAGGTGAGGGAAAAAAACCCCCCAAAAACCCCAAAAAATCCCCTAAAAAGCCCCAAAAAATGCTCTAAAAAACCCAAAAAACCCCCCCAAAAATCCACAAAAAAACCCCAAAATTAGCCAGAAAACCCCCCAAAAAATCCCCAAAAATTCCCCCAAAAAAACCCAAACCCCCAAAATTACTCTGAAAAAAACCCCAAAAATGCCCTAAAAAATCCCCAAAATTAGCAAAATTGCCCCAAAAAATCCCCTAAAAAATCTGCAAAATTAGCCAAGAAAAACCCCCAAAAATCCCAAAAAAACTCTCAAAATTATCAAAAAACCTCCCAAAATTAGCCAAAAAAAACCCCAAAAATCCCCCCAAAAACCCCCAAAATAAACCAAAAAATCCCCCAAAAACCCACCAAAATTAACCAAAAAAATCCCCCAAAAACCACCAAAATTAACCAAAAAAAACCCCAAAAATTCCCCAAAAACCGCCAAAATTAGCAAAAAAATCCAAAAAATCCCCCAAAAATCCCCTAAAAAATCCTTAAAATTAACAAAAAAAAAAACCAAAAAA
>NW_020900944.1:0-722 GCF_003984885.1 Neopelma chrysocephalum
GGGGGGGGGGGGATAAATGTGGCTCCTCCCCCCACCCTTCTCAGGGTTTGGGGACAAGGGACATGATGGCCTTGGGGACAAGGGACACCCTGACCATGGGGACACTCCGGCCTTGGGGACACAGTGACATGGTGACCTTGGGGACAAGGGACACCCTGTCCAGGGGGACACGGTGACCTTGGGGACACACTGGCCTTGGGGACACGGTGACCTTGGGGACACACTGGCCTTGGGGACAAGGGACATGGTGACCTTGGGGACACGGTGACCCTGGGGACGAGGGACACACTGGCCTTGGGGACACGGTGACCTTGGGGACACGGTGACCCTGGGGACAAGGGACATGATGTCCACGGGGACACAGCGACCCTGGGGACACGATGGCCTGGGGGACAAGGGACATGATGACCATGTGGACACAGTGACCCTGGGGACACGATGGCCTTGGGGACAAGGGACACCCCAGCCATGGGGACACAGTGACATGATGGCCTTGGAGACAAGGAACACAATGGCCTTGGGGACACGGTATCAATGCCTTTGGGGACAAGGGACATGATGGCCATGGGGACACAGTGACATGGTGGCCCTGGGGACACGATGGCCTTGGGGACAAGGGACACCCTGTCCAGGGGGACACGGTGGCCTTGGGGGACACAATGGCCTTGGGGACACAGTGACACGATGGCCTTGGGGACAATTTTGGGCCCCTCCCCCTTTCC
>NW_020900945.1:0-412 GCF_003984885.1 Neopelma chrysocephalum
GGGGGGGGGGGGGGGGGCCGGGGCGGCCCCTCCCCCACCCCAAAACCTGCCCTTTCCCCCCTCATCCACCCCTCCCCCATCCCATAACCCGCTCTTCCTCTTTTTCTCGCCCCTCCCCCACCCCAGATTCCCCCTCCCCCGCCCCTCCCTCCTTTGCCCCTCCCCCACCCTGTGATGGCCCCTCCCCCAACCCATAACGGCCCATCCCCCTCCCATAATGGCCCCTTCCCCGTAACAGCCCCTCCCCCACCCTACAAGGGCTCCTCCCCCAACCCATAATGGCCCCTCCCCCACCCCATAACAGCCTCTCCCCCATATCGATCCCTCCCCCCAATAACGGCCCCTCCCCCCTCATGTTGGCCCCTCCCCCCATTTTGGCCCCTCCCCCAGGCTGCAGCTCTGTTACCAGCTC
>NW_020900946.1:0-307 GCF_003984885.1 Neopelma chrysocephalum
GGATGCGGGGGGGTCTCAGAGGGGTCCCAGGAGATCTCAGGGGTCCCGGGGGGGTCTCGGAGGTCCGGGGGGATATGGGGGGGTCCCGGGGGGGTCCCGAGGGGTCCCTGACCTGCCGATCATGGTGGAGTGTTGCTGCACGGCCGCCTCCAGCAGCCGCTCCAGGATGGTCCACTCGCCCATGGCTCCGGGATCGGGGGGCGCCGGGCCCGGGGAAACCCCCCCGGGACCCCCCCGGACCCCCCCGGGACCCCCCCGGGCCCCCCCCGGCTCAGCAGCCGCGACCCCCCCCCGGATCCAGCGGATC
>NW_020900947.1:0-543 GCF_003984885.1 Neopelma chrysocephalum
TCGTGCGCTTTGTTCGCCGGCGTGGGGGCCGTGCGCGCCCACGGGGCCTGGCTGCGCGCGGGCGGGCGGGCGGGCGCGCGCGCCGCCTCGGCCCCCGCGCTGGCGGGACGGGGGTCTTCACCGGTGGCGAGGAGGAAGGGCTGTGCTTCACCTCCGGCGAGAGCGGGACCGGGAGCGAGGCGCGGCGCTGCCCCGCGCGCAGCCGCCTCGGCGCGACCGCGCAGCGGCGGGGAACGGCCGCACGCGCCCGCCCTCCCTCCTCGCAGGGGCGAGCGCGCTCGTGGCGGCTCCTCCGAGTGCGCCCCCCGCCCCCCGTACCCCCCTCCTGCGGGGGCTGATGGTTCACAAACGTAGCTCGTCCCCGGCTGACGTTCCCGGAGACGGGAGCCTGGCGGCGGAGCGGAGCAGCCCGGCCCTCCTGGGTGCCAGCTCCCGCGCTCAGCGCTGACCACCCCCCCGGGGCGATGCTGCCCCTCCGCCCCGCGCTGCTGCCCAAGCGCTACCGCGGCGGCTCGGCTCCGCGCTCGCGGCCGGGCCGCGCGG
>NW_020900948.1:0-582 GCF_003984885.1 Neopelma chrysocephalum
ACACGCGGGGCCGCCGGTGCCGAGCAAGGCGGAAGCGGAAGTGACGTGAACGCCCGAAAACACCCACTGCGCATGTCCTCTTTTTCTCGTGACGTCACTTCCGGATCCGCCGGGAGCGACGGGAAAGCGAGTCCGGAAGCGGCGAGGGGGCGGAAATCCGCCCCTTTTACCCCAAAATCGGCGATTTTACCCCCAAAAATCCGAACGGTTTCAACCCAAAATCAACCGTTTCGTCCCCCAAATCAACCATTTTATCCCCAAATTGTCCGTTTTACCCCAAAATCGCCCGCTTTGAACCCGAATCTCGCGTTTTACCCCAAAATCCCCCGTTTTACCCCAAAATCACCCATTTTATCCCAAAGTCGCCCGTTTTATCCCCAAATTCCCCGTTTTACCCCAAAATCCCCCATTTTATCCCAAAATCCCCCTCTTATCCCAAAATCTCCCCCATTTTATCCCAAAATCGCACCTTTTATCCGCAAATCCCCCTTTTATCCCAAAATTCCCCATTTTATCCCCAAATCCCCCATTTCTACCCCAAAATCACCCGTTTTATCCCCAAATCGCCCGTTTTATCCCCAA
>NW_020900949.1:0-640 GCF_003984885.1 Neopelma chrysocephalum
CCTCGGGGGAAGTTTGGGGGGGTCCTGGGGGGGTTTTGGGGGGGATCCTGGGGGGGCTGAGGAGAGGTTTGGGGGAGACTGGGGGGAGTTTAGGGGGCCCGGGGGAGGCTGGAGGGGTTCTGGGAGGATCCTGGGCTGGCTGGGGTGGGGGGGAATCGGGAGGGTGCTGAGAATTCCCGAATTTTGGGGCATTTTTCCCGATTTTTGGGGCTTCCTGTGGGGTAGAGGGGGCGGGGAACCCCCGGGACACCCAAGATGGCGGCTCCCATCGTTCCGTACACAAGATGGCGGCTTTCTTCGTTCCGCACACAAGATGGCGGCTCCCACAGTTCCGTACACAAGATGGCGGCACGCGTTGTTCCGTAAACAACATGGCGGCGGTACGCGATGACGTATTTCCTTCCTGGGCGGAGCCCGCCGGGGGCCGTTGGCCAATGGGTGGCGTCCTTGGGCGCGGCCACGCGTTGCCGTGGCAACGGGACCCGGAAGTGGGGGAGTGCGCGTGCGCGGGGGGCGGGCGGGTGAGTTTTGGGGGGATTTTGGGGGTTATTTTGGGGGGTTCTGGAGGGTTCTGGAGGGTGGGGGGCGATAAAGGGGGAATTGGGGAGGTTTGGGGGGAGAACCGGGGGGTCTGGGGGGG
>NW_020900950.1:0-373 GCF_003984885.1 Neopelma chrysocephalum
GGGGGGAAATTGGGGAATTTGGGAAGAAATTTGGGGTAAATTGGAGGGATTTGGGGGAAATTTGGGTGATTTGGGGGGAAATTTGGAAAAATTGGGGGAAATTTGGAAAAATTGGGGGGATTTGGAGAAAAATTTGGAGGAAATTTGGAGAAATTGGAGCCATTTGTGGGAAATTTGAGGCAAATTGGGGGATTTGGGAAGAAATTTGGGGGAAATTTGAGTGAAATTTGAGGGATTTGGGAGATTTGGGGGGAAATTTGGAGAAATTGGGGCAATTTCAGGGATTTCAGGGGAAATTTGGGGGAAATTGGGGTGATTTGGGGAGAAATTTGGGGGAAATATGGGAGATTTGGGGAGAAATTTGGGGAAATAT
>NW_020900951.1:0-501 GCF_003984885.1 Neopelma chrysocephalum
GGGGGGGCTTTGGGGGGGGTTTGGGGAGGATCTTGGGGGTCCCTCACACTGGGAGCGATGGGATGTACGGGGAGGGGGCTCCAACGGGGGCCTTGTGGGACTCTAAACAGGATTTGGGGTGTCCTGGGGGAACTCGGGGGGCTCTGAAGGGACATTTGGGTGTTCTGGGGAGTATTGGGGGGCTCCGAGGGGATCTGGGAGCACATCAGGGACACCAAGGGCTCCAGGGGGACATCAGGGTGTCCCAAAGGATCTTGGGGTGTCCCAGGAACATGGGGGGCTCTGAGGGACATGGGGGTGTCCCGAGGGAGCCGGGGGGGCTCCCAGGGGATCTGGGGGTGCCCCCCCTCACCAGGGTGATGTCCCTGGAGGCCGCGGCGGCGCTCATGTGCAGGCTGGGCTGGCGGATGGAGCTGCTGCAGTCCAGGGCACGGGCGAAGGTCCCCACGGCTCTGCAGGGGGAATTGGGGGGGTCAGGGGGGTCCCACAGACCCCCCCCCC
>NW_020900952.1:0-624 GCF_003984885.1 Neopelma chrysocephalum
CTCAAGCAGGGAAGGAGGGAGGGAAGGAGGGAGGGAGGGAGGCGGCGCAGGACCCGTCTGACACGGAGCCAGCGCCGAGCCTCGCCGGGCCGAGCTGCGGCAGCGCCGCGCCGAGGGGAGGGGTCCGGGCGGGCATCGCTCCGCAGAGCCCCGCGGTCATCACTTACGTGGCCTGTGCCGCCGGCCCGAGTCCACCCTCCGGCGCAGCCTGCATTTCTTGGCCGGGGAGCCGTGGCTGAGCGGCGGCAGCTCCGGGCGGAGCAGCAGCGGGTGCGGCGCCTCCCCGCAGCCGCCGTTGCTCAGCGGCGGGCCCGAGGGGTGGAAGCCGTTCTGCAGCAGCCCGCCCAGCAGCGAGCAGGAGGCGGCGGCGGGCGGGGGCGGCCCCGCCGGGGCGGCGGGCTGGGCGCGGAGCCGCTCGCCCATGGCGGCCGCCTGTCCCCTTTGTGTCCCGGCTCAGCCCCGGCTGGGCGCGGCGGACGCTCCGCTCATGCCGGCGCCCGTGCCCGCAGCCCCGTGCGCTGGATGCGGCGCCCGCCCCCCCCCGGCGCACGGCGCACGCGTCCTGCCCGCAGCGCTGCAGAGGGGCGGCCGCCGCCCTCGCCGGGGACGCGGCGACCCCCCCAC
>NW_020900953.1:0-588 GCF_003984885.1 Neopelma chrysocephalum
GGGGGGGTCCAGATGTCCCACCCTCCCCTCCCCCACTCCCCAAACCCCCCCAAACCTCCAAGATTTTGGGGGTCTCCGGACTCCCAAGGGGCGATTTTGGGGGTCCCGGGACCCCTCAGGGAGGACTTGGGGGGGGGTCTCCGAATTCCCAAGGGGGGATTTTTGGGGCGTCTCGGGACCCCTAATGGGGGGTTTTGGGGGGCTTCGGGACCCTCCAGGGGATTTTGGGGGTCTGGAGACCCCTCGAGGGGGTCGAGGGTGAGAAATGGGTTTTTTTGGGGGGGCTCCGGACCCCCTAAAGGGGAGATTTGGGGGTTCGGGGGGTGGGTTTTGGGGGTCCCGAACCCCTGGATTCCCTGGGGGGGAGAAAGGTGGGATTCGGGGGGGAAGGGGGGGTGTCCTGCACCCCTAAATTTCAGAGACCCCCCAAAAACCCCCTAGGACCCCCCAAAACTCTCTCGGAGACCCTCAAAATACCCTGGAGGGTCCGGAGACCCCCAAAACTTCCCCTTGGGGCTCCGGAGCCCCCAAAAATTCTCCCGGGGGGGTTCCCAGCCCCCAAAATCCCCCTTTGGGAAGTCCCGAGCC
>NW_020900954.1:0-469 GCF_003984885.1 Neopelma chrysocephalum
GTCAGCGGCCCGCGCCGCCCCGCCGCCGCGGGGGGAGCGCCGCGCCCGCCCCTCTCGCTGCACCATTCATGCCCCCGGCGGGCCCCGCGCCCTACATCGCCCGCTGCCCGGCCCTCGCCGTCCGGGAGCGCAGCACCGCGGCGCCCCTCGCCCGGGTGGGAGTGCTGCCGCCGGGCCGTCCGCTGCGCCCGCGGGTTCCGCCGGCCGCCGTGCCCCGACCGCGCACCGCACCGGCCGGCCCGCGCACACTGCCGCTCCCCCAGCACCGCCGCTGAAATTTTATACCTCCCTCCCATGACGTCCCCGGGACGGGGCACGGGGCGGGGAAGGGAGCTCCAAGCCCGGCCTTCGCCCGCGCCGGCCCCTCGCTAACGGCTCCGGCAGCCGCGCGGCCCCCGCCACCCCCCCGGCCCCGCCGCCGCCCCTCGCGCCACCGGGGCCGCCTGGCCCCGCGCGCCCCGGGCCCCTC
>NW_020900955.1:0-387 GCF_003984885.1 Neopelma chrysocephalum
GGGGGGAGCGGCGGCGGCCGCGCGGGGCAGCCCCGGGGCCGCGGAGGGGCCGGCGCGGCTCGGGGACTCACCCGGCCGGGCTGCCGTCGTTGCAGGTGACCGAGGCGTTGTGCAGGAGGTGCAGGCGCAGGTCGTGCGGCAGCGCCTGGGCCGAGCAGGGGTACAGCGACTGCGCCAGGCTCTTGACCTGCGCCATGAAGCTGTCCATGTTGCCCTCCACGGCGGTGAAGTCCAGCGGGAAGCTCTCGGCCGCCGCCGCCGCCTCGCCGCGCTCGCGGGCCGCCGGGCCTCGCCGCCGCCAGCCCTTCCTGCCCTCGCCGCCGGGCCCGGCGTGCAGCAGCCCCAGCAGCAGCAGGAGGTGCACCGCCGCCGTGCCCATCGCCGCCC
>NW_020900956.1:0-876 GCF_003984885.1 Neopelma chrysocephalum
CTGAGGGGGTCACAGAGGTCTGAGGGGATCACAGGGGTCTGGGGGGGTCACAGATGTCTGGGGGGGTCAGAGAGGTTTGGGGGAGTCAATGGGATTTAAGAGGGATCAGAGCAGTTTAGTAGGATCCGAACGATTTCGGGGGCTCAGAACAGTTTGGGGGGGCTCAGACTTGTTTTGGGGGATCAGAGTGGTGTTGGGGGGGCTCAGAGTGGTTTGGGGAGGGGCTCAGAGTTATTCTTGGGGGGCTCAGAGTGGCTTTGGGGCCTCAGTGGGGTTCGGTGGTGGGTCAAAGAGATTTAAAAAGGATCAGAGCGGTTTAGTAGGATCTGAATGGTTTTAGGGTGTCAGAACAGTTTGGGGGGCTCAGAGTTGTTTTGGGGGCCTCAGAGTTGTCTTGGGGGCCTCAGAGTTGTCTTGGGGGTCTCAGAGTTGTCTTGGGGGTCTCAGAGTGGTTTGGGGGGCCCCACAGTTATTTTAGAGGGCTCAGAGTGGCTTTGGGGCCTCAGTGGGGTCTAGTGGTGGGTCAGTGGGATTTAAGAGGGTTCAGAGCAGTTTAGTAGGATCCGAACAATTTCAGAGGCTCAGAACACTTTGGGGGTCTCAGAGAAACTCGGGGGCGCTCCGAGGGTTTCAGGGCCAGCCCGGGGGGGTCTCACCTGCCCTTTTTCCCCCCCCATCCCTCAGGAGAAGTTCACCCCGGTGAAATATTTCTCCATCGACCGCGTGTTCCGCAACGAGAGCCTGGACGCGACGCACTTGGCCGAGTTCCACCAGGTCGAGGGGGTCGTGGCCGACCGGGGGCTCACCCTGGGCCACCTCATGGGCACCCTGCACCAGTTCTTCACCAAGCTGGGTACTGGGGGGGACACTGGGGGG
>NW_020900957.1:0-473 GCF_003984885.1 Neopelma chrysocephalum
CCCAAGACTGGGACCCTCAGGGCACCCCCCTGTGAGACCCCCTCCCCTGCCCTCGGGGCACCCCCAGAGGGTCCCGAGCTCCCGGCACAGCCCCCTGGAACCACGGGAAGCCCCCCAGCCTCTAGCATCCCCTGACAGACCCCTGGCACCTCCTGACCCCTCCTGAGTCCCTGGCACAGCCCCTGGCACTCCCTCAGCACTCTCTGACAGACCCCTGGCCCACCCCGGCACCCCCAAAGCCCCTGGTACTCCCTCAGCACCCCCTGCCACACCCCTGGCACCCTGTGAAGCCCCCAGCCCCTGGCACCCCCTGAGACCCCCCTGCCATCCCCCTGGCCCCCCCTGGCACCGCCAGAGCCCCCGGCACTCCCTCAGCACTTCCTGCCATCCCCTGACACCCCCCGGGCACCCCTAAAGTCCTACCCCCAGCACACCCCCCATCACCCCGTGAAGCCCTCAAAAGACACACAAAG
>NW_020900958.1:0-415 GCF_003984885.1 Neopelma chrysocephalum
GCCAGGGCGGCTGAGGAAGCGGCCGCGCTCCTCGCGTTCGCCGCGCTCCCGCCCCGGGGCAGCGCCGCGCCGGGAGGATGCGAGTGGGCGCCGCGGGGCGAGGCGAGGGCGCGGGCGGCCGCGGCGTTGGGAGCTCCCGGCCCATCCGCCGCCCCCCCGCCCCAAAAGAAGTGCAGTAGTTTGTGGAGCGCAAGATGGCGGCGCGGCCGTGAGCGCAGGCGGCGGGCGGGCGGCGGCGCCGGCTGAGGGGGCGAGGCGGAGCGGCGCCGGCAGGTAGGGGCTTGCGGGGGGGGCTCTCGGCGCCGGGAGGCGGGAGGTCGACCCCCGCTCCCCGGGGAGGCGGTGCTCTGCGCCCGCCCCCGCTTCCCCTGGGAGCGGCCCGGGCGCTCCCCCGGCGGCGACGGGACAGCGCCGC
>NW_020900959.1:0-548 GCF_003984885.1 Neopelma chrysocephalum
ACCCCAACCACGCGCCCTGCCCACGAAAACCCCCCACACCCAGCCCAACATCCCCCCGGTCCACCCAAAACCCCCCCTGGGACCCCCCCCCGGGGCTGCTCCCCCCTGCACTGTGCAATCAGAGCCTTCACTCAGGGACAAAGAGATCCTGATATTGAGGTGATACCCCAAAATAATCTAAATTGAAATAACCTAAATCACTCCGAAATAAGCCCAAAATACACCTAAGTAACCCAAAGTCCGCTCCAGGACCCCCCAAACCCCCACACCCCCCCCCCCCGCCCCCCCCCCCCCCCCCGCCCTTTGGGCAGGGCCAGCAAGACCCCGATATTGAGGCGAGACCCCAAAATAACCTAAACCACCCCAAAATAACCCCCAAATACATGTAAATAACCCAAAATGCGCTCCGGGATCCCTGAAACCCCCCTCGGGACCCCCCCACGGGGCCCCAGGACCCCTCTTAGGGACCCTCAACTGCCCCCAGCCCCCCCTAACACCCCCCAGGACCCCTCATAGGGACCCCCAACCGCCCCCAGGACCCCCAAAAC
>NW_020900960.1:0-381 GCF_003984885.1 Neopelma chrysocephalum
CCCCCCCCAAGTGGTTTGGGACCCTCCCAAAGGGCCCTGGGACCCCCCCCTCAATTGTTGGGACCCCCCTAAAGGACCCTGGGACCCCCTCCCATTTTTGGGACCCCCCCAAAGGGCCCCTGGGACCCCCCCCAATTTTTGGGGACCCCCCCCCTCACCTGTCCGAGCCGGCGCAGCCCCCCCCAGACCGGGGGGGCGGGGGGGCAGGGGGCGGGGGGGTCCCGGGGGGGTCCTCGGGGGGGGTCCCAGAGCTCGGAGCCCCCAAAATCCGCGGCCAAGGAGGAGAAACGACCCCCCAGGACCCCCAGAGAGGGGGGGGGCGGGGCCGGGGGACCCCCCCAGAGCTGCCATCTGGGGGGGTCGGGAGGGGGGGGGGGGGTC
>NW_020900961.1:0-310 GCF_003984885.1 Neopelma chrysocephalum
GCGACCCCACCCGAACCCCACCCATCCCCTCAGGCCCCGCCCATTCACCGGCCCCGCCCCATTCCGTCGGGCTCCGCCCCCTCGCAACGGCCCCGCCCTCACACCGCATTGACCCCGCCCATTCCCTTAGACCCCGCCCCGCGTCCTCCGTAGACCCCGCCCCTCCACCGTGGCCCCGCCCATTTCCCTTGCTCAGGCCCCGCCCCTCCGTCATGGCCCCGCCCATTCCCCGGCTCATGCCCCGCCCCTCCACCGTGGCCCCGCCTATTCTCCGGTCCAGGCCACGCCCTCCGCTATGGCCCCGCCCATT
>NW_020900962.1:0-388 GCF_003984885.1 Neopelma chrysocephalum
CCCCCCCTCAGGCGGCGCCGGGCGAGGTCCGGGCGCGATTTGGGGGCGTTTTGGGGGGGATTCGGGGGGTTTTTGGGGGGATTTTTTTGGGGGGTCCCGGCACCGACCGACCCCCCCCCCCCCCACTTTGCCGCTCCCTTCCCCCCCAGGATGGCGGCGCTGGCGCCGCGGGAGTTCGCGGCGCAGGTGGTGCCCGGGTGCGTGGTGCCCACGGCGCGCCAGGGCCTGGCCCAGCTCTGGCCGCTGCTGCTGCTCTGCCTCGGGGCCAGGATCCTGCACCGCCTCCGTGAGTGCCCGGGGCGGGCAGGGACAGCGCCGGGGGCTGCGGGGGGGCGGGCGGGATCGGGGGGGTCCGGGGAGGCTTGGGGGGATCGGGGGGTCCGGGGGG
>NW_020900963.1:0-411 GCF_003984885.1 Neopelma chrysocephalum
CCCCTAAAATCCCCCCAAAACCCCACTTGAAACCCCCCAAAACTCTCTGGGATGCCCCAAATCCCCCCAAACTTCACTTCAATCCCCCCAAACTTCACCTGAATCCCCCCAAACCCCCTCAAACTTCACCTGAACCCCCCCAAACCCCTTAAAACCCCCAAATTTTTGGGGTGACCCCCTCAAAACCCCACTTGAAACCCCCCGAAACTCTCCCCTAGAACCGATCCCACCCTCTGGGATGCCCCAAATCCCCCCAAAATTCACTTGAATCCCCTCAAACTTCACCTGAACCCCCTCAAACCCCTTAAAACCCCCAAATTTTTGGGGTAACCCCCCTAAAATCCCCCCAAAACCCCCCTAAAATCCCCCCAAAACTCTCCAGGATGCCCCAAATCCCCCCAAACTTTTCTC
>NW_020900964.1:0-629 GCF_003984885.1 Neopelma chrysocephalum
CGCGGGGGGGGGGGGGGCGCGGGAGGCGGGCGGCGCCCTTTTTGGGGGGGCGGGAAGGTCCCACCCTCCCTATAATTTTTGGGGTGGTGGGACCCCCCCGATTTCCATGGGGGGGCTTTGGGTGCACCCATAGGGGGGATTTTGGGGGGCGAGGGGGGATTTGGGGGGTTTTGGGGGGTTTTGGGGCGGTTTCAGGGGGGTCCCCCCTGCTTGGGGGGAGCATGAGGGGGGTTTGGGGGGTCTGAGGGGTTTGGGGGACACCCCCAAAATTTGGGGGGCCCACCCAGGAGGCCCCATCCGGCCCCACCCAACTGGGAAATGGGGACAAGCCCCGGCGCGTCCCGGGGAGGGGGGGAAGGGACTCGAGGATGCGACCCCCAAATCCCACCCCAAATATCACCCGAGTCAACGCAGGGCACCCAAGGGTGCTCCCCCACCCAACAGTCAAGGCAGAGCACCCAAGGGTGTCCCCACCCCAGGGTGCTCCCCACCACCCCAGGGTACTCCCCACCCAAGGGTGCTCTCAGCACCCAAGGGTGCTCCCCACCACCCAAGGGTGCTCCCCACCACCCAAGGGTGCTCTCAGCACCCAAGGGTGCCCCAGCACCCAAGGGTGCTCCCCACCACCC
>NW_020900965.1:0-531 GCF_003984885.1 Neopelma chrysocephalum
ACCCCCTCCAGTATCCCCAGAACCCTCCCCAGTGTCCCCAGAGCCCTTCCAGTGGCCCCTGAATCCCCTCCAGTATCCCCTGAACCCCCTCCAGTGTCCCCAGAACCCTCCCCAGTGTCCTCAGAGCCCTTCCAGTGTCCCCAGAGCCCTTCCAGTATCCCCTGAACCCCCCCAGTGTCCCCTGAACCCCCCCAGTGTCCGCAGAACCCTCCCCAGTGTCCCCAGACCTCCCCCCCATTGCCACTGGAACCTCCCTCCAGTGTCCCCAGAACCCTCCCAGTGTCCCCTGAACACCCCCAGTGTCCCCAGAGCCCTTCCAGTGACCCCAGAACCCCCCCAGTGCCCCTCAGGAGCTCCAGAGCCCCCTCCCAGTGCCTCCCAGTGTCCCCAGAATCCCCCCCCAGTCCGTCCCAGTGCTCCCAGAGCACACAGAGCCTCGGGGCCGCTCCGGGGACCGCAGCCCCCCCGTGTATTTATATATGTACAGAATGGGGGGGGGGGGCCCGGTCTTTGGGGGGGTCTTGGGGGGGG
>NW_020900966.1:0-595 GCF_003984885.1 Neopelma chrysocephalum
CACACACACACACCGCCCGCCCCGGCCCCGCTCCGCTCCCCGCCGAACCCCCGCAGCACCCACCGGGAGGCGACTGTCCGTTCACGGCCGGCGCGTTCTTCGTCCAGGGGTTCACCTTGGGCGGCGGGGCCTCGATGAACTCCCGGCGCCCCGCGCCGCCCGCCTCGCCGCCGTCCTCCGCCTCGCCGCCGGCCCTCAGCAGGCTCTCCTTCTCCTGGTTGTTGCTCTCCTCCTTCTGCTGCTTGGCGCTGGGCGGCCGCGGCGCCGCCGGCCCGCCGTCGGGGCCCATGGGCGGCTCGCCCTTCTCCCGGCCGCCGCCGCCGTCCTGCGGCGGCTTCAGCACCAGGGCGCGCTCCTCGGCGGGCAGCAGCGGGGCCGTGCCGGGCAGCAGCGCCTCCACCTGCGTCGCCATCTGCGCGCCCCCGAGCCCCGCCGGGAAACCCCCCACCCCCCCTTCCTCCTCCTCCTCCTCCTTCCCCCGAGCCCCGGTGCCGCCGCAATATGGAGCCGCGCGGGGACCACGCGACTGCCGCGGGGGCGCGCACCGCCCGCCCGCCCGTGCGCGCCGCCGGCGAGGGGAGGGGCGGCGCGGGGC
>NW_020900967.1:0-554 GCF_003984885.1 Neopelma chrysocephalum
GGCTCGGGGAGCGCGGCTGCCGCCTCACGCCGGTCCGCGCCGGCCGGCCCCGCCCCCGCGCGCGCCGATTGGCCGAGCGCCCGGGCTGGCGGCGAGCCGGCCTTCTGATTGGCCACGCCCGCCGTCAATCGCGAGGCCTCGCCCTCCCGCGCGCGGCCGGTGAGGCGCGGCGGCTGCCTGGAAACGGCGGCGGCACCGCGGGCACCGGCACCGGCTGTCCGTCCGTCCGTCCGTCCGTCCGTGTGTGTGTGTGCTGCGCGGCCGCCTGCGCGCACGGCCCTGCCCCTGCCTCTGATCCTGATCCTGCCCCGCTCCGTCGCGGCGACCGCTCCCGCCCCGCCCGCCGTCACGTCCCCACCGCTGCCGGTGTGAGAGTGCCGCACCTCGGCCAGCGCAGGAACACCGGCTGCGCTCCGCCAGGGCTCCGGCGGCCGGGAGAGGGCGGCGGCGGCAGCTGCAGCTCGGGGCCCGGCTCGGCGCCGCTCCCGCGGGGCCGCAGCGCCCGGGACACACACACACGGACGGACGGACGGACGGACGGACAGCCGGTGCCG
>NW_020900968.1:0-554 GCF_003984885.1 Neopelma chrysocephalum
CATCGCCCCCTGGCGGCGGGAGCGGGCGGCGCGGGCGGCCCGGGCCGGGCTGCGCGGAACTTTCCGCCCGAGCGCGGGTCCGGCCCCGGGAGCGCGGAGCGGGGAGCGCGGGGCGCTGCCGCCGGCCCGCAGAGAGCACCGCCCGCCTACCCCGCCGCGCCGCCGCAGCCCCTCCGGGCCGCCGGATTTAAATTGAAAAGAAAAAAAAAAAAAGAAAATTCTTGTGTTTAAACTTTTTTTTTTTATTTTCTGGCTGTTCCTCCACTCCCCCCCTCCCAGCTCCCCGCTCTCCTCCCAACCTCCTCCCGAAGCGGCGGGGCGGGAAGGAGCGTCTCCGGTCTGCAACACCAAAGCATGGCGGAGGCTGGCGATGAGAACCGTCCTCCTCTAAGCATCCAGCGCCTCTGACAAGCCCGGAGCCAGAGGGGGTGGGGGTGGGAAAGGGCGGGAGGGGGGAGAGCATGGGAGGGAGGGGGCGGCCAGTCCTTCCCCCTGCACTTGTCAGATGCAGATGGGACTGGCAAAGTTTGTTTGAATAAAAAAAAAAAAAAAGG
>NW_020900969.1:0-606 GCF_003984885.1 Neopelma chrysocephalum
CCCCCCCCAGGGGTCACCCGGACATTGGGGACCCCCTCAGGGGGTCACTGAGGGGACACCTTGGACCCCTCCCCCCCCAGGGGTCACGTGGCCTTGGGGACCCCCCCCAAGGGTCACCTGGGCCCTGGGCCCCCCCCGAGGGTCACCGGACCCCCCCCAATGTGTCCCTTCCCCCCCTCCCCTCCCCTCCCCCCCTGCAGGGGGGTGTGGTCGGTGCTGCCCCATCCCGGTGACCTTTGACCTTTTGCTCTCCCTCCCCTCCCCTCCCCTCCCCCCAGGTCGGCGCCCTCGGCCCCCGCCGCCCCTCCCCCCGCCGCGGGAGAAGGGGGGGGGCCCCCCCCAACCCCCCCCCCCCCCCCCCCCCAAAACGGGAGACCCCAACAGCCCCGGGCCCAAGTCGATGAGGTGGGGGAGGGGCCAATTTGGGGAGGGGGAGGGGCCACAGGGAGGGGGAGGGGCCAATTTGGGGAGGCGGAGTGGGAGGGGTTCAGTGTGGTGGGGGAGGGGCCATTGGGGGAGGGGGAAGGCCACAAGGAGGGGGAGGAGTCAGGAGAGGGGAGTGGGGGGGGCCACAGGGAGGGGTCAGTGGGGAGGGGGAGGAGTCAG
>NW_020900970.1:0-310 GCF_003984885.1 Neopelma chrysocephalum
TGCTGGGACAGCAGCTCACACAGCTCCTGCCACAGCTGGGGGGGGGGAAACGGGGGGTCAGAACCCCAAAAACCTCCCTGAGAACCCCCAGCGCTCGTGGGACCCCCCAGCCCAGGGTGCTGGGACAGCAGCTCGCACAGCTCCTGCCACAGCTGGGGGGGTCAGAACCCAAAAACCTCCCTGAGACCCCCCCAAAACCTCACAGGGACCCTCAGGACCCTCCAACCCATCCTGCTCCCACAGGTGCCCCCCCACCACCCTGGGTGCCCCCTCCATCCCCACAGGTGCCCTGGGTGTGCTCCCCCCCCCC
>NW_020900971.1:0-310 GCF_003984885.1 Neopelma chrysocephalum
CAGAGGAAAAAAGGGGATCCCTAAAATTTGGGACCAACCCCAAAAAAAACCCCTCAAACTGGGACATTAAAGATCCCCCCAAAATATTGGGGACCCCCCTTGGAGAACCCCAAAATCTTCGGAGGGACCCCAAAAAACATCTCCCCCCCAGCCCCCAAAAGGGATCAAATTCACCCCAAAAACAGAGAAAAAAAGGGGACCCCCAAAATTTGGGACCCCCCCCGAGCCCCAAAAAATTTCTCTGACAAATTTAGATGTCAAAGGGGGGGGAGTCCCCGAAATTTTGGGGGTCCCCCAGACCCCCCCAAAC
>NW_020900972.1:0-424 GCF_003984885.1 Neopelma chrysocephalum
CACCCCCCCCGCCCCTCCTTCGGCAGCACCCACCGGCTGGGGGGGGGGCGGGGGAAAAGGGGGCTCTGGGGGTGCTGCGGGGGGCTCGGGGGGACACCCGGGATGTCCTGGGTGACCAAGAGCGCCCCTGGGTGCTCGTAGGGACCCTGGGGGCGGTCCTGGGGACCCCTCAGGTGCTCCTGGGAGCCCCAACGCCCCCCCCCCCCCCCCCCCCGCGCCGCCCCGGGGGCCCGCGCGCGCCCCCGGCCCCCCCCGGGGACCCCCTCGGGCCCCCCCAGGTGTCCCCTGGACCCCCCCCGCCCTGGGGGCACCTGTATGCAACCCTGACCCCGCCGTGGGCACCCGGGGGCGGGGACCCACACCTGGGACTTGTGTGCGCCCCGACACGCAAGGGGGGTGTCCGGAAACGTACCCCCCCCCCCCC
>NW_020900973.1:0-442 GCF_003984885.1 Neopelma chrysocephalum
TTTGGGAACAGCCATTCCTTGGGAACAACCATTCCCTGGGAACAGGCATTCCCTGGGCACAGTCGGTGCCTGGGAACAGCCATTCCTTGGGAACAGCCAATCCCAGGGCACAATCCCTGGCACAGCCGTTCCTTGGGAACAACCATTCCCTGGCACAGTGGTTCCCTGGGAACAGCCCCATCCCTGGGCACAGTCAGTGCCTGGGAACAGTCATTCCCTGGCACAGCCATTCCTTGGGAACAACCCTTCCCTGGCACAGCCATTCCCCTGGGCACAGCCCCCCCCAAACCCACCTCCCGGTGCCCCCCTTATCCCCCCTCAGTGTCCCCCCTTTCCCCCCCCCCGGTGTCCCCCCTCCCCCCGCCCGCCCCCGGCTACTTCCAGCCCCCCCCTCCCCCCCCTCCCCTCCCCGGCCGCATTCCCGGTCTCTTCCCGGCGCCTC
>NW_020900974.1:0-489 GCF_003984885.1 Neopelma chrysocephalum
ATCTGGGGGTTGTGGGGGGCACTTAGGGGGGGTCTGGGGGCAGATTGAGGGGTGGGGGGGAGCACTTGGGGGGGGAGGGCAGATTGGGGTGGGGGGGTGCAATTAGAGGGGTCTAAGGGCAGATTATGGGGTGGGGGGGCTCAGAAGAGGTTGGGGGCAGCCGGGGGGGGGTCTATGGGGTTTTTTTGGGGTGGGGGGTAACAAGGTGACCCCCCCCAACCCCCCAGGTTCGACTACGGGGACCGATTTTGGGACATCAAGAGCAAATACTTCCCGTGCCAGTGCGGCTCCGAGAAGTGCAAACACTCGGCCGAGGCCGGGGGGGGGGCCGCGGGGACCCCCCCGAGCTGCTGCCCCCCCTCCTGGCCCTGCCCCCGCCCTGAAAAAAACCCCCCCGGGACCCCCAAACCCCCCCCAAAACCCCCAAACCACCCCCCAAAATTCCTCCTCCTTTTCCTGTCTGTGTGTTACCCCTACCCCCCCCCCCCC
>NW_020900975.1:0-321 GCF_003984885.1 Neopelma chrysocephalum
CCCTCAGGTCCCTGTGGCCCCCCCTGGCCGCCCCCGGGGGTCGGGTGGTCTCGGAGGAGCAGCTGGAGGAGCTGCTGACCCCGGGGCTGCAACGCGGCCCCCGAACGGTGCTGCTCTTCCTGCAGGACCAGGTGGGACCCCAAAACTTTTACAGACCCCCCCAGACCCCACTGAGCTTCCCTGACCCCCCTGAGCCTCCCCAACCCCCCCCAAACCCACACAGACCCCCCAAACTCCCCCCACGGTGCTGCTTTTCCTGCAGGACCAGGTGGGACCCCAAAACACCCCCCGGGACCCCCCTGAGCCCCCCCAACCCACACA
>NW_020900976.1:0-549 GCF_003984885.1 Neopelma chrysocephalum
TCAGACCCCCCCAAAACTCCCCCAGAACCTCCCAAACCCCCTCAAATCCCCCCAAAAATCCTCTTAGACCCCCCCAAATCCCCCTGGGGACCCCCCAAATCCCCGTCAGACCCCCCCAAATCCCCGTCAGATCCCCCCAAACCCTCTCAGACCCCCCCAAAACCCCCTCAGGACCCCCCCAAAATCCTCTCAGACCCCCCCAAATCCCCCTGGGGACCCCCCCAAACCCTGACCTCCAGGGGTGCTCCTGGAATCCCGGACAGAGGTCCCGGCACACCCGGCACGGGCGGCCCCGCTCGGGGTCCTCAGCCTGGGGGGGCACAAAAAGGGGGTCAGGGGGGGATTTCGGGGGTCTTGGGGGGTCCTGGGGGGGATCTGGGGGGTCCTGGGGGGGATTTGGGGGGTCCTGGGGGATTTAGGAGGGATTTCGGGGTCCTAGGGAGGATTTGGAGGGGATTTAGGGGGGATTTAGGGAGGATTTCGGGGGTCCTGGGGGGGATTCGGGGGGTCCTGGGGGATTTAGGGGGGATTTGGAGGGTCCTGGGGAGG
>NW_020900977.1:0-438 GCF_003984885.1 Neopelma chrysocephalum
TGTTGGGGGGGATTTGGGGGGATTTAGTGGGATTTTGGGGGGTTTAATGGGATTTTGGGGGGGTTAAAAGTGGATTTGGAGGGATTTTGGGGGGTTTAATGGGATTTTGGGGGGATTTTGGGGGCGGTTGGGGGGATTTGGGGGGATTTAATGGGATTTGGACGAGGTTGGGGGGATTTTGGGGGGGTTTAATGGGATTTTGGGGTGAATTAATGGGATTTTGGGGGTCCAAGGGGTGTTTTTGGGGGTCCCGGGTTGGGTTTTGGGGGTCCCAGGGTGGATTTTGAGGTCTCAGGGGGGGGTTTGGAGTCCTGGATGATTTGGGGGGGGTCTCCTGGGGTCCCTGAAGATTTTGGGGCCCCCCCTGAATTTTGGGGTCCCCCCAGGGAGCCACTGGAGGAGGAGCCGGGGAAGGCGCCGGGGGAGACCCCCAACAAG
>NW_020900978.1:0-304 GCF_003984885.1 Neopelma chrysocephalum
TCCCGGGGGGGGATCCCGGGCAGGGGGTGGGGGAGTCCCGGCACGGCTCCCCCGCCCCAAATCAGCCCTTCCCCGCCCCAAATCAGCGCTCCCCCGCCCTCCCCAGTCCCGACACACTCCGGGGTTCCCCCCCCCGTCACTCGGGACCCTCCCCCCCGCAGAGTTGGGGTTCTCCCACCCCGTGGGTCGGGACCCTCCCCACCCCGGTCACCTGCGTCCCCTCCCCTGGACACCTGCGACCCTCAATGTGGGGCAGAGGACCCCCCCCGGGACACCGGGGGTCCCTCCACGATCTCTGGTTCTC
>NW_020900979.1:0-367 GCF_003984885.1 Neopelma chrysocephalum
GACCCGCCCGGGGGGGAGGGAGGGGTCACCTGGGACCACGGGGGTTGGCAGGGAGGGGAGGGGCTGGATAAGAGGGGGAGGGGCTTATTAGGAGTGGGTGTGGCTCCCTGGGGAGGGGAGGGGCTTGGGGAAAGGGGAGGGGTTTGGTGGGGAGGGGCGGGGCCAGGGGAGGGGTGGGCGGGGCCGGAATGGCCGCCGGGACACGCCCGGGGGGGAGGGAGGGGTCAAATGGGGACAGGGGGGTTGACGGGGAGGGGAGGGGCTTATTTGGAGTGGGTGTGGCTTCCTAGGGAGGGGAGGGGTTTGGTGGGGAGGGGCGGGGCCAAAATCACGGTCGGGACACGCCCAGGGGGAGGGAGGGGTCGCC
>NW_020900980.1:0-400 GCF_003984885.1 Neopelma chrysocephalum
CCCCCCCCCCAGGGACCCCCTGGAAGCTCAGGAAATTCACCCCCCTCCCTCCATCCCAAATCTCGGGTGTCTCCCCCCCCAAATCCCGGGTCTCTCCCCCAATCCCAGGGGGTCTCTCCCCAATCCCAGGGGGGTCTCTCCCGATTCCCAGGGATATCTCTGGATCCCGGGGGGGTCCCAACCCTGTGTCCCCCCCCAGGGACCCCCCGTAAGCAGCGTCGGGAGCGCACGACGTTCACTCGGGCTCAGCTGGACGTGCTGGAGGCGCTTTTTGCCAAGACGCGCTACCCGGACATCTTCATGAGGGAGGAGGTGGCCCTCAAAATCAACCTGCCCGAGTCCAGAGTACAGGTTGGGGCACGGGGGGGGCACGGGGGGGCACAGAGGGGCACGGGGGGGG
>NW_020900981.1:0-419 GCF_003984885.1 Neopelma chrysocephalum
CCTCACGCCCCCCAACCGCCCCCTCACGGTACCTGCAGCCCCCTCACAACCCTCAACATCCCCCTCACGGTACCTGCAGCCCCCTCACGCCCCCCAACATCCCCCTGAGCCGCCGGCCCAGCGCGGCCATGGCGGCAACCGCCGCCATCTTGGACCTTCCTCCTTCTCCTCCTTCCTTCCCGCCCTTTCCGGCGCGTGACGTCACCGCGCACCGCGTACGTACCTGCGGCGTGACGTCACCGCGGCTCATTCCGGCGGCGCGCGCGGAGCTCTGAGGGAGCCACCGAAGGTGAGGGGGAAAGGGGGGCGAAAATAGGGGGAAATGAGGGGAAATTGGGGGTTTGGGGGGTCTGAGGGGACATTGGGGTGGTTCGGGGGAGGGTCGAGGGGAATTGGGGGAGTTTGGGGGTCGTTTGGAA
>NW_020900982.1:0-434 GCF_003984885.1 Neopelma chrysocephalum
TGGGGGGGTCTCACCCCCTATGATTTTTTTGGGGGTCAATCCCGAGGGTCTCACCCCCCTATGATATTTCTGGGGTCCATCCCGGGGGTCTCCGGAGGTCAATCCTGGGGGTCTCACCCCCAGTGATGGTTTGGGGGGGGGTCTCAATGTTTCTGGGGGTCCATCCCGGGGGTCTCACCCCCCTGTAATGATTTGGGAGGTTCAATCCTGGGGGTCTCAGGGGTCTCACCCCCCTATGATTTTTTGGGGGGATCCCTCCCGAGGGTCTCACCCCCTTATGATGTTTCTGGGGGTCCATTCCGGGGGTCTCAGGGGTCAATCCTGGGGGTCTCACCCCCTATGATGGTTTTGGGGGGTCCATCCCAGGGGTCTCACCCCCCCATGATGTTTCTGGGTGCCCATCCCGAGGGTCTCACCCCCTTTTCCCCCCCCCC
>NW_020900983.1:0-311 GCF_003984885.1 Neopelma chrysocephalum
GGGGTCTCCGGGGGGTTTTGGGCCCCCCCGATGGGATTTTGGGGTCTCCAGGGGGGTTTTAGGATCCCCCAAAGTCGTTTTTTGGGGTCTCCGGGGGATTTTGGGGTTTCTGGG
Organism: Neopelma chrysocephalum; assembly: GCF_003984885.1. Lineage (NCBI taxonomy): Eukaryota > Metazoa > Chordata > Aves > Passeriformes > Pipridae > Neopelma > Neopelma chrysocephalum. The sequence goes on from NW_020900983.1 coordinate 115, forward strand.
GGGTTTTGGGATCCCCCAAACTCGTTTTTTTTGGGGTCCCCCCCGTGGAGTTTTAGGGCCCCCCCGACGCCCTTTTTGGGGTCTCCGGGGGATTTGGGGGTCTCTGGGGGGTTTTAGGATCCCCTAAACTCGTTTTTTGGGGTCTCCGGGGGGTTTTGAGCCCCTTTTGATGGGATTTTGGCCCCTTTTTCCCCCCC
>NW_020900984.1:0-310 GCF_003984885.1 Neopelma chrysocephalum
CTGACCCCCTGGAACCCCCAACACCCCAGAGCCTCGGCACTCCAACCCTGTGGGACCCTGACCCCGTGGGACCCCAACCCCGTGGAACCCCCAGCATCCCAGCACCCCGAACCCCTGGCACCCTGACCCCATGGAACCCTCAGCACCCCAGAGCCTCAGCACTCCAACCCTGTGGGACCCCGACCCCAATGAACCACGACCCCCTGGCACCCCAACACCCTGGAACCCCGACACCCCGCTGCACCTCCTTCCCAGGACCCCTCTGGGACAGCATGGGAGGGTCCCTAGCAGCCCGAGGGTGCCCCCCCCC
>NW_020900985.1:0-419 GCF_003984885.1 Neopelma chrysocephalum
ACGAGGGGGCTTCGAAATACACCTGGTGCAGCCTGGGGAGGGGAGGGGAGAGACCCCCAAAATCACCCGGGGGGGCTACGACCCCTCCACACCCCCCCCCGAGGCGCGAGAGGGGGTTTAGGGGAGGGGAGACCCCCGAAAATGAAGGGTTGGGGGGGTTAAAGACACCATAAATGAGGGGGGGGGGGGGGGGGAGACCCCCCTGGGTGGGTTTGGGGGGGGAAAGACCCCCAAAAATGAAGAGGTGGGGTTAAAAGACCCCCCCAAATGAGGGGGTGGTGGAGGTTAAAGACCCCCCCCCTCCCCAGGGTGGGTTTGGGGGTCCCCTCCTCTCTTTTGGGGATTAAAGACCCCCCCAAATAAAAGGGTTGGGAGGTTAAAGACACCCCCCCGGGATGGGTTTGGAGGTCCCCTCCTCT
>NW_020900986.1:0-497 GCF_003984885.1 Neopelma chrysocephalum
GGGGGGGGGGCTCCCAAAATAATGAGGGGGCCCCAAAATCATGGGGCGGGGACCCAGGGAACCCTAAAAATGTTGGGGGGGTGCATGGGGGGGATCCTCAAAATCATAGGGGGGCCCTAATTACATGGGGGGGACCCAGGGAACCCTAAAAATATTAGGGGGGTGCATTGGGAGGCCCTAAAAACATAGGGGGGGATCTGGGGGACTCTAAAAATATTGGGGGGTTGCCTGGGAGGGTCCCCAAAATCATTGGAGGGGGGTACCCAGGGGACCCTAAAAATATTGGGGGGGTGTATGGGAGAGGGTCCCAAAATCGTGGGGGGGCCCTAAAACCGGGTTGGGGACCCAGAGGATCCTAAAAATGTTGGGGAGATGCACGGGGGGGTCCCAAAAGCATGGGGGGGACCTGGGGGACTCTAAAAATATTGGGGGGATGATGGGGAAGGCCTAAAAGCATGGGAGGGGCGACTCGGGGGACCCTAAAAATATTGGGGGGG
>NW_020900987.1:0-449 GCF_003984885.1 Neopelma chrysocephalum
AAAAATTGGGGCCCCCCCCCCCGCCCCCAAAATTAAGGACCCCCCCCCCCCCTCCCCGAATTAGGGACCCCCCTCAGAATAGAGAGACCCCCAAAAACTGGGGTATCCCCCCCCACCCCCCAAAATTGGGACCCCCTCAAATCAATCCAGACCCCCCCAAATTCTCACCGACCCCTTCCTCCCCCAAAAAATCGGGGCCCCTCCCTCTCAACCACCCCCCAAAATTAGAGCCCCTCCCCCAAAATTAGAACCCCCCACCCCCCCAAATTTTGGGGGTGGAGGGGGGTACGGGGTGACCCCCCCGTGGATTTTGGGAGGGGGGGGAAGGGTCCCAAATTTTGGGAAAGGGGGAGGGATTTGAGGGGGGGGTTTCCCTCCCGCCGGTGTCCCCGGTGACGTCACGTCTGGTTGCCGTGGCAACCCTGGGGAAAGGGGGGGGGGTTTGACCT
>NW_020900988.1:0-408 GCF_003984885.1 Neopelma chrysocephalum
CCCCCCCCAGCACCTCCCCAAGCACACTTGGGACCCCCCGGGAGCCCCAACAGCCCCTTCAGGACCCCCTGGGGACCCCCGAACACCCCTCAGCATCCCCCAAGACCCCCTCCCACACCCTGGGGACCCCCCAGGACCCCCTCACACCCCCCTGCCGTGCTCCCCCCCCTTCCCCAGGGTACCTGAACCGGCTGCGGGTTCACAACGTGGAGGTTCTGCACGAGCTGGTGGAGAGGAGGGGGCCCGAGACCCCCCTGCTGACCCTGTCCAACCACGCCTCCTGCATGGACGACCCCCACCTCTGGGGTACCGCCCTTGGGGGGGTGCTGGGGGGGGCCCAGGGGGTCCCAAGAGGGATGGGAAGGGGATGGGGGGCTCCCAGGGGATCCCAAGTGTGTTTGGGGGGGG
>NW_020900989.1:0-492 GCF_003984885.1 Neopelma chrysocephalum
TTTTTTGGGGGGGGAATTTTGGGGGTTTTGGGGGGGAATTTTGGGGGGTTTTTTTTGGGGGGGGGTTTTTTTGGGGGGAGATTTTGGGTTTTTTTTGGGGGTTCCCCCCATTCTGACCCCCCCCTTTTTTTCCCCCCCCCGCAGGTTTTGGGGGGCCCTGGGGGGGTCCCTGGCCCTGCTGGGGGTCGAATTCCTGGGATTCTTCTCGGGGGTCTCCATGTTCCACCCGGGACAGAGCCTGGGATGTATCCGGGGGGACCCCCAAATATGGGGGGGAGACCCCAAAATATGGGGGAGGGTCCCCGAAATATGGGGGGGACCCCGAAATATGGGGGGAGACCCCAAAATATGGAGGAGACCCGAAAATATGGGGGGACCTCAAAATATGGGGGGAGAGCCCAAAATATGGGGGAGACCCCAAAATATGGGGGACCCCAAAATATGGGGGAGTCCCAGGGGGGTTTGGGGGTCCCGGGAGAGTCTCTGGGGGGG
>NW_020900990.1:0-410 GCF_003984885.1 Neopelma chrysocephalum
GTGGGTGGGGGGGGGGGGGGGGGGGGGGGTGGGGGGGGTTGAGGGTCGGTAGAGGGCCCAGTGTAGGGACTGGGGGGTCCCAGGTGAGCTGGAAGGACCTGTGGTACCTGGAGACAGGTGAGTCTGGGGGTCCTGGGGCAGATGTAGCTGGTCTGGGGGGTTCTGTGTGTGACCCCTCCCCATTTATCCCCCCCCCAGAACCCCCCTCCGCCCTGGGCTGGGTGCAGCTGGTCTGGGTGGGTTCTGTGTGGGTTCTGTGTGTGACCCCCTCCCCAATTTCCCCCCCCCCAGAGCGGCCCCTGGCCCTGGGGCGGGTGCAGCTGGTCCTGGGGGGGTTCTATATGTGACCCCCTCCCCAATTTCCCCCCCCCAGAGCGCCCCCCTGTCCCGGGTCGGGTGCAGCTGATCCG
>NW_020900991.1:0-600 GCF_003984885.1 Neopelma chrysocephalum
ATGAGGGATTTGGGGGGGATTTGGGGGTCTGGGGTGGTTTGGGGGGGTCTCAGGGAACTGGGGAGATCTGGGTGGGAACTGGGAATGTCTGGGGGGGTCTGGGGGTGAACTGGAGGCACTGTGAGTGTCTGGGGGGTCTGGGGGTGAACTGGGGGGACTGGGAACGTCTGGGGGTGTCCGGGGGGGACCCCCAATAAGGGGGCGCTTTAGGGGGTCTGGAGGGGGGGGTTCCCCTGTGTCTGTCCCCCCCCCCAATCCATGCGGGGGTCCCCCCTTTTTGTCCCGCAGGACCCCCCCCAGCCATGGATGACCTGAACCTGCACTTCAGGTTCCTCAACTGGCGCCGCCGGATCCGGGAGATCCGGGAAGTGCGGGAGGGGCGGGATCGGGATCGGGACCGGGATCGGGATCATCGGGATCATCGGGAGCGGGGGCTGCGCCTGCAGGAGCGAGCCCGGCACATCCTGGTGGATGGGGACACCCTCAGGTACCCCCGGGAGGGGGGTATGGGGGGGTTTTGGGGGGGTCCATGGGGGCTGGGGTGGCCCAAGGAGGGTCTGGGGGCTCCCAAGGAGGGTCTGGGGGGGCCAAAAAGGGTCT
>NW_020900992.1:0-622 GCF_003984885.1 Neopelma chrysocephalum
GGGGAGATCCGGGGGAGATTCGGGGAGATATTTGAGTTTTAGGGGGATTTGGGGGGAATTTGAGGGGTCCTTGGGGGTCCCGAGGGGGATTTGGGGGTCCCTGTGGGGGTTTGAGGGGGGTGGGTGGCCCTGCACGCCGGACTCTGGAGGGTCTGCTTCTTCGCAGGTGGGAGAAAAAAACCGAAAAATCCCTTTTTTGGGAGGGTTTGAGGGGTCCCCGGGGGAGATCCGGGGGAGATTCGGGGAGATATTTGAGTTTTAGGGGGATTTGGGGGGAATTTGAGGGGTCCTTGGGGGTCCCGAGGGGGATTTGGGGGTCCCTGTGGGGGTTTGAGGGGGGTGGGTGGCCCTGCACGCCGGACTCTGGAGGGTCTGCTTCTTCGCAGGTATCAGAAAGAACCCCAAAAAACCCAAAAAAAGCCTTTTTTTTGGGGGGGGATATTGGGGAGATACAGGGGAGATTTGGGGAGATATTTGAGTTTCAGGGGGATTTGGGGGGAATTTGAGGGGTCCTTGGGGGTCCCAAGGGGGATTTGGGGGTCCCTGGAGAAGATTTGGGGGAGATATTGGGGTTCCAGGGGGATTTGGGGGTGTTGGAGGGGGATTTGGGGGTCCTTGGGGG
>NW_020900993.1:0-611 GCF_003984885.1 Neopelma chrysocephalum
TCTCCCCCCCAGGTGTGTTTGGGGTCTCACCTGTCGGGGTCCACGAGCTCCTCGGTGACGTAGTTGAGGAAGTTCCACCCCCCGTAGGCGAAGGATCCCTGGAGACAGGCCAGGAACAGGGAACCCACCCCCGGATCCGACCAGAACGTGAACGCGCGGCCCGGGCTCAGCCAGGTGTGCTCACCTGGGCAGGGAAAAAAGGAAGATTTTTTGGGGATATTTTGGGATTTTTGGGGATTTTTTGGGGTTTTTTTTTCTAATTTTTTCGGGGTTTTTTTCTATTTTTTTCAGATTTTTTTTCTATTTTTTTCGGATTTTTTTTCTAATTTTTTCGGGGTTTTTTTCTAATTTTTTGGGATTTTTTTTCTATTTCTTTCGGATTTTTTCTCTAATTTTTTCTAGTTTTTTTCTATTTTTTTCGGATTTTTTTTTCTAATTTTTTCGGTTTTTTTTCTAATTTTTTCTGATTTTTTTTCTAATTTTTTCGGGGTTTTTTCTAATTTTTTTGGATTTTTTTTCTATTTCTTTCGGATTTTTTCTCTAATTTTTTCTAGGTTTTTTTCTAATTTTTTCAGATTTTTTTTCCATTTTTTCTAATTTTTTTTCTAATT
>NW_020900994.1:0-314 GCF_003984885.1 Neopelma chrysocephalum
GGGGGGGAGAACCCCCTCAGGGACCCCCAGAAACCCCAAAACCTCCCCAAAATTCCTCCCCACAGACCCCAAAACACTCCCAGACCCCCCAAAAACACCCCCAGGCTCCCCAAAACAGCCCCAGACCCCCCAAAAACACTCCCAGGCTCCCCAAAAAAACCCAGACCCCCCCCCAAACCTCCCCAGAGCCCCCAAAATACGCCCAGAGCCCCAAATCCCCTCCCAGACCCCCCAAACCACCCCCAGACCCCCCAAACCACCTCCCAACCCCCTCCCACACCCACCAAACCCCCCAAAATCCCCCCAAACTCCCT
>NW_020900995.1:0-668 GCF_003984885.1 Neopelma chrysocephalum
TATAGGGGGGTCTGGGGGGTATAGAAGGGTCTGGGGGCTATGGGTAGGTCTGGGGGCTCTATGGGGGGCACTGAGTGCTGCAGGGGGGTCTGGGGGCTATGGGGGGGTCTGGGGGCTCTATGGGGGGCACTGGGTGCTATGGAGGGGGTCAGGGGGTTATAGGGGGGTCTGGAGGCTCTATGGGGGGCACTGAGTGCTACAGAAGGGTCTGGGGGCTATAGGGGGGTCTGGGGGCTCTATGGGGGGCACTGAGTGCTACAGGAGGGTCTGGGGGCTATAGGGGGGTCTGGAGGCTCTATGGGGGGCACTGGGTGCTACGGGGGGGGGGTCTGGGGCTATAAGGGGGTCTGGGGCCTATAGAAGGGTCTGGGGGCTATGGGGAGGTCTGGGGGGGTTATGGGGAGCTCCGAGTGCTCCGGGGGGGGGGCTCTGGGTGCTCTGGGGACCCCCGAGGTCTCCCCCAGTGCCCCCCAAACCCCTCTGTCCCCCCCCAGGATGCGCCTTCCTGACCTACTGCGCCCGCGAGTCGGCCCTGAAGGCTCAGAGCGCCCTGCACGAGCAGAAAACCCTCCCGGGGGTGAGTGGGACCCCCCCCGGGACCCCCCCAGGGTGTGACAACCCCCCCAAACCCGTAACACACCCCCCCGACCCTTCTGACCCCCCCCCCC
>NW_020900996.1:0-623 GCF_003984885.1 Neopelma chrysocephalum
ATCCCTGGGAACCCCCCCCACATCCCAAGGACCCCCCCACACCCCAGAGACCTCCCCCCCAACCCCAGAGACCCCCCCGACCCCCCCCTGCCCCCCCCCCAGGCCGCGAGTTCTTCGTGGGACTCTCCCCCTGGACGAACCTTCGCGGGGCCGAGGCCGTGGCCGACGCCTTCAGGGTCAGACCCCCCCCGGGGGGGCTTCGGGGGGGCTTTGGGGGGACTTTGGGGAGGCTTTGGGGGGGCTGGGGGGAGGTCAGACCCCCGGGGGAGCTTTGGGGGGGTTTTGGGGGGTTGGGGGGGTTTGGGGGGGGGGTCAGACCCCCTGGAGAGCTTCGGGGGGGTTTTGGAGGGGGTTGGGAGGGTCAGACCCCTGGGGGGGCTTTGGGGGAGTTTTCTGGGGGGTCAGACCATTGGGGGGATTTTGGGGGGGTTTTGGGGGGGTCAGACCCAGAGGAACCCCAGAGATGGGATGGTTTTGGGGGGTTCAGGGGGGGTCCCTGTGGGGTTTGGGGGCTCCAGGGGGGTCCCTGTTGTGCTTGGGGTGTTCAGGGGGGGTCTCTGTTGTGTTTGGGGGGTCCCCAGAGGGTTTGGGGGGTTCAGGGGGGTCCCTTTGGAGTTTGGGGG
>NW_020900997.1:0-314 GCF_003984885.1 Neopelma chrysocephalum
GGGGGGGGAGAATTGGGTTATTTGGGGGAGGGGGCAGGGGGTGAGACCCCCAAATTCTGAACCCCCCCCAGGTGTATCTGACCCCCCCAGGCGTGTTTGTCCCCCACCAGGTGTGTTTGACCCCCTCCAGGTGCCCCCCCCAGGTGTGTTTCTCCCCCCAGGTGCCCCCCAGGTGTGTTTCTCCCTCCCAGCTGTCCCCCCCAGGTGTGTCTGACCCTGCCCAGGTGTATCTGACCCCCCCCCCCCGGTGTCCTTTCCAGGTGTGTTTATCACCCCCAGGTGTCCCCCCCAGGTGCGTTTGTCCCCCCCAGGTG
>NW_020900998.1:0-394 GCF_003984885.1 Neopelma chrysocephalum
CCAGACCCTAATTCCCCCCCCAAAGGTGCCCCCAGACCCCAATTCCTCCCCTCTCTGACCCCCAGACCCCAATTCCCTCCCCCAAAGGTGCCCCCAGACCCCAATCCCCCCCCCAAAGGTGCCCCCAGACCCCAATTGCCCCCCAAAGGTGTCCCCAGACCCCAATTCCCTCTCCCAGGGCCTCCTCTGACCCCATTTTTCCCCCACAAACCCTATTTCTGCCCCCCCAGGAGACCCTCAAACCCCATATTCCTCCTCCCCAGACCCCCCAAAGACCCCCCTGACCCCCCAAAGGTACCCCCAGACCCCAATTCCCTCCCCCAGGGTCCCCTCTGACCCCCATTTCCCCCCCCAAACCCCATTTCTCCCCCCCGTTTCCCCCCCCAAACCCCAT
>NW_020900999.1:0-424 GCF_003984885.1 Neopelma chrysocephalum
GGGGGGGGGTCCCGGGGGGGTCCTTCACTGCCCTTCGGCCTTGGGCTTCTTTGGAGCGGATTTCCTGGGAATGGGGAGGGGGAGATGTGGGGATGAGCCAGGGAGACCCCCACGAGACCCCCCCTCCGAGGTCCTGGACCCTGAAAACAACCCCCATGAGACCCCCCCAAGCTCCTGAATCCCCTAAACAACCCCCCCGAACTCCTGGACCCCACAGCAGCCCCCCCGACAGCCCAGACCCCCCAAAACAGCCCCCCTGAGATCCTGGACCCCCGAAAACAGCCCCTTTGAGAGCCCCCCCAGCTCTTGGACCCCCCAAACAACCCCCTCCGAGCTCCTGAACCCCCAAAACAACCCCCCTGAGACCCCCCCCCGAGCTCCTGGACCCCCCCAAACCAGCCCCCAGAGACTCGAGATCCCCCAA
>NW_020901000.1:0-423 GCF_003984885.1 Neopelma chrysocephalum
CTCCAGGGACCCCAAACCCCCCCAGGGACCCCCAAAACCCCTCCAGGGACCCCAAACCCCCCAGGGACCCCCCAGACCTCGATGGGGGCCCGGATCCGGCGCTGGAGCCTCAGGATGTTCCCAAATTTTGAGCTCAGGGCCCCTCCCAGGACCCCCCAAACCCACCCAGGGACCCCAAAATCCCCCCAAACCCCTCCAGGGACCCCCCAAATCCCCCCAGGGACCCCCCAGACCTCGATGGGGGCCCGGATCCGGCGCTGGAGCCTCAGGATGTTCCCAAATTTGGAGGTCAGGGCCTCCCGAGCCGCCCGGCCCCGGAGCCGAACCAGGAACGCCCGGATCTGGGGGGGAATTTGGGGGGAAAAAGGGAATTTTTGGGGGGTCCAGGGGGGGTCTGGAGGCTGGAGGTGATTGGGGAGACCC
>NW_020901001.1:0-391 GCF_003984885.1 Neopelma chrysocephalum
ATGGGATTTAGGGGGGATTTGGAGGGATTTGAGAGAGTTTAGGGGGGATTTGAGGGGGATTCGAGGCGGTTTGGGGGGGATTCGAGGGGATTTGAGGGGATTTGGGGAGATTTTGGGGGGATTTGGGGAGATTTTGGGGGGGATTTGAGGGGGTTTTGAGGAGTTTTTGGGGGGTTTCAGGGGTTTTTGGGGTCCCCCCTCTCTCTAACCCCCTTTCCCCTCCTCCAGGTGATCGACATCCTGCGGGGAAAGGCCTCGAGACCCCCCCAAAACCCCCCCAATTCCCCCCAAAACCCCCCCAACGGTGAGACCGGGGCGGATTTGGGGGGTCCCGGGGTGGGTTTGGGGGTCCCAAGAGGAATTTGGGGGGTCCTGGAGGGTTTTGGGGGGA
>NW_020901002.1:0-463 GCF_003984885.1 Neopelma chrysocephalum
GGGGGTGCTGGGTGTGGTTTCGGGGTTTGAGGGGGGTATTTGAGGAGTCCTGTGGTGGATCTGGGGGCTCTGGGGATGGATTTGGAGGTCTTGGAGAAAATTTGGGGGATCTGGGGGTAGTTTGGGAGGTCCTGGAGGGAATTTCGGGGGTCTGGGGGTGGATTTGGGGGGTCTGGGGGTGGTTTGGGAGGTCCTGGGGGGAATGTGGGGAGTCCTGAGGGGAATGTGGAGGGTCTTGGGGTGGATTTGGGAGATCCTAGGGGGGATTTGGGGGGTCTGGGATAAATTTGGGGGTCCTGGAGGAGATTTGGGGAGTGCTTGGGTGGTCTGGGGAGTCCTGGGGTGGATCTGGGGGGTCCTGAGAAAATTTAGGGGGTTCTGGGAGAATTTGGGGGATTGCAGAGGGAATTTGGAGTGTCCTGGGGTGGATTTAGGGGGTCCTGGGGTGGATTTAGGGGGTCCT
>NW_020901003.1:0-334 GCF_003984885.1 Neopelma chrysocephalum
CTGCGGCCCCTCGGTGAGTTTGGGGGGTCTGGGGGGGCTCCGGGGGGCTCCGGGGGGGCTGCAGGGACCTGAGGGGATCCCCCCCTCCCTTCCCAACCCTTTCTAACCCCCCCGTGTCCCCCCCTCCCAGCTCCGCAGACCCCCGGGGTGACGCCGAGCACTGGGGGGGGTGGGAGGGTTTTGGGGGGGTTCTGGGGGGGCTTCAGGGCTTTGAGGGGGTCTGATGCTCCTCCCCGACCCCCCCAACCCTCCTTGATCCCCCCTGACCCACCCTTGACCTCCCCTGACCCCCTTGACCCTCCCTGACCCTCCTTGACCCCTCTGACCTCCCCTG
>NW_020901004.1:0-449 GCF_003984885.1 Neopelma chrysocephalum
CTCACCTGGGGGCACACCTGGGGGGTCACCTGGGCTCACCTGGGCTCACTCTGAGCACACCTGGGCACACCTGGGGGCACACCTGGGGGTACCTGAGCTCACCTGGGGGTACCTGAACACACCTGGGGGGTCACCTGAACACACCTGGGCACACCTGGGGGCACACCTGGAGGTACCTGAACACACCTGGCGGGTCACCTGGGCACACCTGGGGGGTCACCTGGGCACAGCTGGGGGGCACCTGAACACACCTGGGCACACGTGGGGGTACCTGAGCTCATCTGGGGGGTCACCTGGGCACACCTGGAGGTACCTGAACACACCTGGGGGTACCTGGGGGGGCACCTGGGCACACCTGGACTCACCTGGGGTCTCACCTGGTGGGGGAGGGGTCTCACCTGGGGGGGAGGGTCTCACCTGGTCTGGGGGGGTCTCACCTGGTGGGGGAG
>NW_020901005.1:0-401 GCF_003984885.1 Neopelma chrysocephalum
CTGAAAACACCCCAAAATCCCTCAAATTCAACCCAAAATCCCACTAAAAACACCCCGAAATCCTCCAAATCCCACCCAAAAATCTCTTTGAATCCCACTAAAAACACCCCAAAATCCCCCCAATCCAACCCGAAATCCCTTTAAATCCAACCCAAAATTACCTAAAATCACCCCAAATCCTCCAAATCCGACCCAAAATCCCTCAAATTCAACCCCAAATCCCTCAAATCCCACTAAAAACACCCCAAAATCCCCCTCCCCTGTGCCCCGCCCACCTCCCCTTTGACCCCGCCCACCTCCCCTTTGACCCCGCCCCCCTCCCCTTTGGCCCCTCCCCTGTTTCCCTCTGGTCTCACCTGTGCCCCACCCACTTTACCTGTCCCCCCCCTCACCTGTGCCCC
>NW_020901006.1:0-335 GCF_003984885.1 Neopelma chrysocephalum
GCGTGATGTCACTGCAGCGCGACCGACAGCCTCGCCGGGTCCCAGAAGCCCCCCGGCCCCCAACCCACCCCCCCATAAACCCAACGAGGCTTTTCCAAAGCCCCCCGACCCTCACAGGCCCTCCAGGCCTCTTTAAAGCCCCCCCGCCTTGCCCGGCCATCTCACCCCCCCAGCAGAGAACCAGCCCCCAGCGCCTCAGATTGGCCCCCCCACCCCAAACCCCCTCCCGCCCCCCCAAATCACACACCAGGGCCCAGCTGAGGCCCCTCGGGATCATTTAATCCCCCTCCGGACCCCCTTCCCAGCCCCTCGTGAGCGGCCCCTACCTCCCCATG
>NW_020901007.1:0-418 GCF_003984885.1 Neopelma chrysocephalum
ACCCCCCCCCCCCCCCCCCAAAAAAAAAACCCCAATGCCGCAGGTGGGGGGAGGGGCGGGCCCGGGGCACCTGTAGGGAAATTATGGGGGGAGGAGGGGTTGGGGGGGTCCGGAACCGCCCCCCTCTCGCTGCTGACCCCCCCTGATCCCCCCTCCCAGCTCCGGGGGTCCCTCAGGGCGGGGGGGGCTGTCGGGGTCGGTTCCATCGCGTCCCCTCCCCCCCCGCCGGCCCCACCCATCTGTTGGACGCGAAGGACCCGATAGAGACCCCAGAGAGACCCTACAGAGACCCTATAGAGACCCTACAGACCCCCCAGAGGCCCCCGGCGCTCTGTGGGGACCCCCCGGCCCCACAGAGACCCCACGGAGACCCCCCAGCCCCACAGAGATCCCACAGAGACCACTCGGGCCCCCCCCC
>NW_020901008.1:0-685 GCF_003984885.1 Neopelma chrysocephalum
TAGGAGTGGGTGACAAGGGGGGACACCGTGGGGATGATGTGGGGACAGGGGACAGATTGGAGGGGGCACCACGGGGACACAGGAGGGGTGACAAGGGGGGGACAGTGGGGGGACATGGAGGGACACACCACGGGGACACCATGGGGACACGGGGAGGGGGGACACTGGGGGGACATAGAGGGACCCCATAGGGACATGGTGGGACACAGCACAGGGACACAGGAGGGGTGACAAGGGAGGGACACTAAGGGACCCCCATAGGGACATGGTGGGACACACCACGGGGACACCACGGGGACACGGGGGGGGACACTGGGGGGAACATGGTGGGACACACCATGGGACACACCACAGGGACACAGGAGGGGTGACAAGGGGGGGACATGGAGGGACCCCATAGGGACATGGTGGGACACAGGAGGGGTGACAGGGGGGTGACAAGGGGGGGACACCGGGGGGGACATGGAGGGACCCCATAGGGACATCGTGGGACACAGCACGGGGACACTGGGGGGACATGAAGGGACCCCATAGGGACGTGGTGGGACACACCATGGGGACACAGGAGGGGTGACAGGGAGGGACACTGGGGGGACATGGAGGGACTCCATGGGGACATGGTGGGACACACTACGGGGACACCACAGGGACACAGGAGGGGTGACAAGGGGGGGACATGGAGGGA
>NW_020901009.1:0-487 GCF_003984885.1 Neopelma chrysocephalum
ATTTTGGGGGGGGGGGAGAAGCCACTGGGACCCCCCCAACCCGATTTGGGGGGGGTCCCAAGCACTGTGACCCCCCCCACACCCCAATTTTGGGGGGCGGTCACCCCAATTTTTTTGGAGGGGGGAGAAGCCACTGGGACCCCCCCACACCCCAAATTTTTTGGGGGGGAAATGGGGGCACCGTGACCCCCCCCAACCCCAATTTCGGGGGGAGTGACGAGCACTGTGACCCCCCCCGCCCCAATTTTGGGGGGGTTCACCCCAATTTTGGGGGGGAAATGGGGGCACCGTGACCCCCCCAACCCAATTTTGGGGGGGTTCACCCCAATTTCGGGGGGGGTTACAAGCACTGTGACCCCCCCCCCCCAATTTGGGGGAGTTCACCCCAATTTCGGGGGGTTCACCCCAATTTTGGGGGGGGTCAGAAGGTCAGGGCAGGTGGGGGAGGGTCCGGAGCGACGGATGAATATTTTGGGGGGGGGGGGGG
>NW_020901010.1:0-386 GCF_003984885.1 Neopelma chrysocephalum
CCCCCCCAGTGTCCCCCAGTGCCCCCCAGTGCCTTCCAATGCCCCCAGCACTCCCCCAATGTCCCCCAGTGCCCCCAGTGCCCCCTCACCACCCAGCAGCCGTTGCCCAGGTCGGCGATCTTGATGCGCAGGCGGGGGGCAGAGCGGGGGTCCAGGGGGTTCTCCTGCCCCCCCCGGCAGCCCCCCCACACCTGGGAGGGGGCAGCGGGGGCGTTGGGGGGGTGGGGAGGGCACCTCGGTACCCCCTGCTCGCCACACCCCCCCCCGAGACGCAGCACCCCCGACTCTGCCCCCTCACACCCAGTTGCACCCCAGTCCCACCCACTGAGCCCCCCAATGGTCCCCCCTCCCCCCCCCCACTGCCCCTCTGGACCCTCCCCAACCCC
>NW_020901011.1:0-357 GCF_003984885.1 Neopelma chrysocephalum
GAACTGTCAAAGAAGAGGTGTGATGCCTCAGAGCTTTTTGAATTTTTAACTTTTGTAGATTTTAGAAGTGGTGGTGTAGTAATTGTAGATTTAAATGTAGCTGCATTGTATCCCTTACCCTGTAGCATAATGTTTGCACATCCCCAACCCTGTTACCCCATTCCATATCAATCCCTCTAAATTCCATTAGCGTGTTTAGTCTTCTTTTCAAGGTGGAATTGTAGAAAAGCCTGGAGCAGAAGACATCACACAGACACAGCCACCTTCAAGGCCAGAACTTTGGAGGAGCTCCAAGGACTGTGGGTGCTGTGAAGAAGATGAAGCTGAGGAAGAAGGGGTCCCAAAGACCCCCAACCC
>NW_020901012.1:0-354 GCF_003984885.1 Neopelma chrysocephalum
TAATAAATCTTTACAAGTGTTTCCCCCTGTCCCCTTATGGGACACCTTCAGGTCAGCCTTGCACCAACACTGTCTTCCCCAGACTCTGTTGGAGCTGACCTTCATGTTTTTCTATAGAAATAGAGAAGTTTTAAAATTTTTAGATAAATAGAGATAATAAAGACTATAGTTCATTCATTTGATAAAATAGTAATTTTTTACAAATATAGAACCAATAGATCTGTCCCAGCACATTTTAATGCCCTGGAGTCACTGCATTTACGACTGGCAATCCAGAAACTGCTTTCCACTTGCTTCAATAAAGAGGGCTGTTCTCGAATCTGCATCGTGCAAGTTTGTGTGGAACTCAACCAG
>NW_020901013.1:0-876 GCF_003984885.1 Neopelma chrysocephalum
AGGAAAGGCGGGAAGGGAGCGGGAAAGGAGGGAAGGGAGCGGGAAAGGCGGGAAGGGAGCAGGAAAGGCGGGAAGGGAGCGAGAAAGGTGGGAAGGGAGTGGGAAAGGCGGGAAGGGAGCGGGAAAGGCGGGAAGGGAGCGGGGAAAGGCGGGAAGGGAATGCCGCCACCTGTTCCCGACTCACCAACAGCGTCTGCGCCGCGATCCTGCCGGCCAAGGCTCCCGGCATTCCCATCTTCACCGCGCCTTCGGCCAAGGCTTCGGCGAACAGGTACACCTGGGGGGGACAACGGGGACATCCGGGGTGAGCCGGGGGGCCAGGGGAGCCCCTGTAGCAGTGAATCTGCCTTGTATGGGAAGCTGTGGTTTGAGTGTGTTTCAAAATGGTTTTTTGTGGTCCCTGTGCTGGCTCGTGCTTTCTTCTTCCTGAAATCCCCCATGGCCAGTTCTTATCTCTGTGTCAGGAATGTCCTGAGAAGATATCAAGAAGTCTTCTCATTGGACCTTTAACCCCTTCCTGCGATTGGGTGTCCTGTAAGCCCCCTGACCCCATAATTGGTCTCTCTGTAAATCCTCCAAGACCTATATATGTAACGGCCTCATCAATAAACTCCCTCTCTCGCCTCCTCTCCACGGGCTTTGTGCCGTCTCTCCGGCTGCCATGGGACTGCGTGGGTGGGGGGAGGGGTGAGCACCTAACCCCTCCATGCATCCAGGACCCTGATGAAACCCCTGGAGCTGGAGTAACCCCTTCCCTATCCACCTCAAGCCTTCGGAAATGGAACCCCACAATGGGAGGAATGCACCCAGAAGCCCCCACATCCCGACAGGGTGGGAATTCCGCTCACGTAGGCCACGCCGCTGCCGCTGAGGCCG
>NW_020901014.1:0-500 GCF_003984885.1 Neopelma chrysocephalum
GCATCTCTCTGGCTGCCCTCCTGGCCAACGGCCTCATCCTCAGTGCCTGCGACCACCACCTGCACACCCCCATGGGCTTCTTCCTGCTCAACCTCTCCCTCACAGACCTGGGCTGCATCTGCACCACTGTCCCCAAAGCCATGCACAATTCCCTCTGGGATACCACAACCATCTCTTACATGGGATGTGCTGCGCAGCTCTTTTTCTTTTTCTTCTTCCTTGGAGCAGAGTTTTCCCTCCTCACCATCATGTGCTACGACCGCTACGTTGCCATCTGCAAACCCCTGCACTACGGGACCCTCCTGGGCAGCAGAGCTTGTGCCCACATGGCAGCAGCTGCCTGGGCCGCTGGGTTTCTCGATGCTCTGCTGCACACAGCCAATACATTTTCCCTGCCCCTGTGCCAGGGCAATGCCCTGGGCCAGTTCTTCTGTGAAATCCCACACATCCTCAAGCTCTCCTGCTCACACTCAGGCTACCTCAGGGAATTTGGGCTCATT
>NW_020901015.1:0-348 GCF_003984885.1 Neopelma chrysocephalum
CCGGAGGCACCGGGGCCAGGAGCCCCTTCTGCACGTGTAGAGCCGAGCGAGGCGCACAAAGGGCAGGCGAGAGCCGGAGGGTCAGGCACCTCCTTCTGGGTCAAAAGGGCCGTCGTTTGTGGCCAGGTGCCTTAGGTGGCCCAGGGCTGGCCGGGGCCCAAAATCGGATACGGTCCAGCATTCCTCCCAGGCAGGAGTCTAGGGTGGCGGGAGCCCGGGCTGCGCGCGTAGGGCCAAGCGAGGCGCGCAAAGGGCAGGCGAGAGCCGGAGGGTCAGGCCCCTCCTTCTGGGCAAAACGGGCCGTCGTTTGCGTGCAGGCGCCTTGGGCGGCCCGGGGCTGGTCGAGGT
>NW_020901016.1:0-447 GCF_003984885.1 Neopelma chrysocephalum
CCGGGGGTTCCCGGGGCCCTGCTCCACACCCACTGTGCCCCGGGGTGGGCGGAGAGCTCAGGAATACGTGCAAACAACCAATATGATCAGGCAAAATGTCCAATTTGTTATTTAAATAAGTCAACTTTTATACGGTTTAGTTTGTTTTGGGCACATGCTCACAACGAGGTGATTGGAGAGCTCAGTCTGTGCACGCATCTCATGTCTCCAGTTCATTGGACCTGATGTTCTGTCCACACGACCTGGAGTCATACTTGGCATGTAGAGGCCTTCCCAATTAGGGGCTTTCTGAAATCTGCAGGTCTACCTTTATCTCTAATTTCTCAAGGCTTTCTTGCTATAAACACACTATGTTCTCAAACCTTATAATTAGACACACAGCTAACGAGTATAAACATCACATAGAATCATAGAATCATAGAATAGATTAGGTTGGAAAAGACCTCC
>NW_020901017.1:0-418 GCF_003984885.1 Neopelma chrysocephalum
AAGATAAAGGGGAAATAAAGAGGAAAGGGCGAATATAGTGGAAGAAGGGAGGAAAAGGGGAGGGAAAGGAGGAAAGGGGGGGTGAGAAAAATCTCATTTATTAAATTTAGAAAATCGGCAAAAGTTTGCAAAACAAAAGGAATAAAACGAAAAGGAAAAATTAATTACAACACGTGTTGGGTGTCCTAGGCACGCAGGATTCCCAGGAACACACCTTCCAATTCAAAAGTCCCGCTTTTTAAATATTCTTAAGGTTCAACCCCGTTTACGTCCTAGAAGAGGCGTTCCCCTCTCCCTGGTTGGCTGTGTCGTGCTGGGAGCTGGAGTGTCCAGCAGCACGGCAGCTTCCAGGACCAGCCATGTGGTCTAAGGGGTTTCCTTACCAATATTCATTTTACAGTTCCCTATTCCCGTTCGC
>NW_020901018.1:0-325 GCF_003984885.1 Neopelma chrysocephalum
ATTTACCTCATGGATAGGAAAATATCCCGAAAAACGGGAAGGAAATTGTTGAGGCTCCTGACTGGACGTTTGATCAGGAGCACCAGGGCAGTGCCCGACCCTGTGCTGGCACTGCTGAGGCACCACCTCCAATCCTGGGGGCAGTTCTGGGGTCCCCAGGTACAGGACATGGAGGGGCTGGAGCGTGTCCAGGGAAGGGAACGGAGCTGGGGAAGGGGCTGGAGCAGCAGGAGCAGCTGAGGGAGCTGAGGGGGCTCAGCCTGGAGAAAAGGAGGCTCAGGGGGGACCTTCTGGCTCTGCAACTCCCTGACAGGAGGTTGGAGCC
>NW_020901019.1:0-767 GCF_003984885.1 Neopelma chrysocephalum
CTATCCCAGGGAATCCAGCCCGGCCTTGGACACTGCCAGGGATCCAGGGGCAGCCACAGCTTCTCTGGGAATTCCAGCCCAGCCCCTCCCCACCCTCCCAGCCAGGAATCCCTTCCCAATCTCCCCCCCAAACCTCCCCTTTCCCAGTGGGATCCATTCCCTGTCTCCTGTCCCCACCAGCTCAGGACGTTCATCCCTTTCCCGGCAGTGCCGGATCCGGGGGTGTCTGGATTTGTTCCCACGTCATTCCTGACCTTTTCTTTCCCTAATTCCCGGGTCTGGATCACACCCGGGTGTGAATGAGCTCCCGTGAATGTCACGGCCGGGCTCAAATCCCTCGGGATGAGGCGCGGCCGGGATGTGACACCCGAGCCCTGGGAATGGGAGGAGCTCCCGAGGCTCACAATGACCAGGGATGTTTGTCCCGGGATCCTCATATCCATGTAAATTTGTCCTGGGATCCTCGTGTCCCTGTGAGTTTGTCTCGGGATCCTCATATCCCTGTAAATCTGTCCCGGGATCCTCTTGTCCCTCCGGCCCGGACAATGTGCCGCAGGATGTGGAGTGAGACATAAAAACAGGGAATCCTGGAATGGGGTGGGTGGGAAGGGATGTTACAGCTCGTCCTGTTCCAATCCTGGCATCTCCCGCTATCCCAGGTGGCTCCAACCTTTCCTTGGACACTGCCAGGGATCCAGGGGCAGCCACAGCTTCTCTGGGAATTCCAGCCCAGCCCCTCCCCACCCTCCCAGCCAGGAATCCCTTCC
>NW_020901020.1:0-747 GCF_003984885.1 Neopelma chrysocephalum
CCTCGACCGTATGCAATTTTAGCCCCCGGTCGGCCGGCGCGCCGGGCAGCGAATGACGGCCCTTTTTGCCCAGAAGGAGGGTCCTGACCCTCCGGCTCTCGTCTGCCTCTTGTGCGCAGTGATCGGCTCGACCTGAACAGCCGGGCCTCCCAGTCCTGGTGCATTCGGTCTGGAAGGAATCCTCGACCGTATTCAATTTTAGCCTCCGGCCGGCCGGCTCAACAGCCCACGAACGAAGGCCTTTTTTGGCCAGAAGGAGGGGCCTGACCCTCCGGCTCTCGCCTGCTGTTTGTGCGCCACGATCGGCTCTACGCGCGAAGCTGGGGCTCCCGCCCCTGGCGGCTTCGGTCTGGAAGGAATCCTCGACCGTATGCAATTTTAGCCCCCGGTCGGCCGGCGCGCGGGCCCATGAATGACGGCCCTTTTTTCCCAGAAGGAGGGACCTGAACCTCCAGCTCTCACCTGCTATTTGTGCACCGCGATCGGCTCTACGCGCGTAGCCGGGGCTCCCGGTCCTGGTGCCTTCTGTCTGGATGGAATCCTCGACCATATGCAATTTTAGCCCCCGGCCGGCAGGCGCACCGGCACACGAACAACTGACGTTTTTGCCCAGAAGGAGGGGCCTGACCCTCCGGCTCTCGCCTGCTGTTTGTGCCCAGCGATCGGCTCTACGCGCACTGTTGGTGTTCCCGGTCCTGGCGCCTTCGGTCTGAAAGGAATCCTCGACCGTATGCAATTTTAGCCCCA
>NW_020901021.1:0-384 GCF_003984885.1 Neopelma chrysocephalum
CATTAATTTTTAGGAAAGAAAGAAATGAATGTTCATTGGTTCTAAATGACATAATTCCCTTCCATTGATGAGTAATCTCTCCTCTATGGTTAGTAATTCCTCCCTGTTCATGCGAATTAAGGCCATATTTTCAATCTTTTTAGGATGAGCTTGCCCCGGTACGGACTTTCCGTCACATATACCGGGTCTTTCTTAGACTCTTCTTTACCTTCTGGTTTCTGTAAAATATCCTCGTGGTCCATAAATTCTGCATGCTCGATTTCCAACTTCAACAACACATCTTTCTCTCCCTATCAGTTACTTGATCAAAAATGAAACTTTCAGTGTTTTCCCAAGCTGTGCTCCCACAAAAGCAGCTCATTTCAAATGCTGCTGAATGCAAGC
>NW_020901022.1:0-491 GCF_003984885.1 Neopelma chrysocephalum
GAAAACCCTCCGAGATCATCAAATCCAACCTTGGATCCGACCCCGCCGTGGTTCCCAGCCCGTGGCACTGATGCCACATCCAGGCTGGGCTTAAAATCCTGCACCACCCAGTCCCTCTCCATCTCCTGGGGCACTGGGAATGGGCAGGGCTGTCACAGCCGGGTTTGGGGGCAGGGAATCACAGAATCAGTCAGGGAATCACAGGGAAAACCCTCCGAGATCATCAAATCCAACCTTGGATCCGACCCCGCCATGGTTCCCCGCCCGTGGCACTGATGCCACATCCAGGATTGGCTTGAAATCCTGCAGGGAATGGAGGGTGGGGACTCCACCCCCTCCCTGGGCAGCCCATTCCAATGGCTGGTCACTCTCTCTGCAAAGAATTCCTTCCTGATGTCCAACCTAAACCTCCCCTGGCACAGCTGGAGACCCTCCTGTCCCGCTGCTGGTTCCTGGGAGCAGAGCCCGACCCCCCCCCGGCTCCCCCCTCC
>NW_020901023.1:0-311 GCF_003984885.1 Neopelma chrysocephalum
GCTTCCCAGACCATGGCACTGAGGCCACATCCACTCTCACCTTCAACACCTCCAGGGACGCTGACTCCACCCCCTCCCTGCCCAGCCCATTCCAAGGCCTCGTTACTCTCTCAGCAAAAAATTGCTTCCTAATATCCAACCTAAACCTCCCCTGGCACAGCTCAAGACCCAGCCCTCTTGTCCTACTGCTGCTTCCTGGCACAAGAGCCCCACCCCCACCTGGCTACACCCTCCTGGCAGGGACTTGCAGAGAGTGAGGAGGTTTCCCCTGAGCCTCCTCTTCTCCAGCCTCAGCACCTCCAGCTCCCTCA
>NW_020901024.1:0-979 GCF_003984885.1 Neopelma chrysocephalum
GGAAAAAAGGGGGAAAAAGGGGGAAGGGAAAAGCATTCCCGGCCTCTTTTTGTTGCCCACATGGGAAGCAGGTGGATGGGAAGAGGGTGGAGGGGAGGGATGGGACATGGGTTTGTCCGTGTGGGAATGTGGGAATGTGACGTGCTCGGGGCTCGGGGCTGGGGGGGATGAGCCAAGGGGGGTCTGGGGGGGCGGGAAACATTCCCTGGCTCATCCCTGAGGTGCTTCCCGTTCCTCTGGCAGATGGGAACAGGTACCACCTGCGCTGTTACCTGTACCAGGCCCGGGATCTGCTGCCCATGGACAAGGACAGCTTCTCTGGTGAGCCCCTCACAGCCCTCTGGAGCCTGGGGCTGGAAAACTCAGCCAGGGACACCCAGGGACACCTCCCACCAGCCCAGGGGGCTCCAGCCTGGCCTTGGACACTTCCAGGGATCCAGGGGCAGCCACAGCTTCTCTGGGAAACCCATTCCAGTCCCTCCCCACCCTCCCAGCCAGGAATTCCTTCCCAGTATCCCATCTGTCCCTGCCCTCTGGCACTGGGAAGCCATTCCCTGTGTCCTGTCCCTCCATCCCTTGTCCCCAGTCCCTCTCCAGCTCTCCTGGAGCCCCTTCAGGCCCTGCAAGGGGCTCTCAGCTCTCCCTGGAGCTTTAGAACAATCCCAACTCTCAGGAATCCCCCAGGAGCTGTTTGGAGAGCTGGAGGGAGTTGGGAAGTGCAGATCAGGAGCTGCAATCCCTGTATCCCATTCCCACAGATTCCTGTGTCCCATTCCTACAGATCCCTGTATCCCATTCCCAGAGATCCCTGTGTCCCATTCCCTGTATCCCCTTCAGATCCCTGTATCCCATTCCCACAGATCCCTGTGTCCCATTCCCTGTGTCCCATTCCCACAGATCCCTGTATCCCATTCCCACAGATCCCTGGGCAATCCCTGTATCCCATTCCCTGTATCCCATTCCCACAGATCCCTGTATC
>NW_020901025.1:0-484 GCF_003984885.1 Neopelma chrysocephalum
CCTACTTTTTTTTCTCTCTTTGCTTTGCTTATTCCCGCAGCTTTCCATTCTTCACTGACTCCACCAATCCACCTCTCTCTACCCGCACTCATCTCTTCAGCAAATACTAATGGACACTTCCACTACTGCACACCTTGAAATCCGCTTAAAATTCTTCTCCGTGTGGTCCTGACTGCTTCTCTGCCCCTAGTACTGGGAAACAAGATCCAGTGTAAAAAGCTATTCGGACGGCTTTTCTTCCTTATGTCCCTGCCAGTGGCGGCAGGCAGAGCCCAGGTGAAGCAGGACTCGCTGCTAGAGACGACGGGGGCAGTGTAATCACCCTCAAGTGCTCAAACGCTAACATAAGAATCGGTTATTTTATCCATTTCTACCGGCAGCTCCCGGGCCACAACCCCGAACTCCCGGTACGCGCTTCTGAAGTGTCCAGAGAGCGGCGAGCTTCAGCCTGGCGGCTGACGGTGTCGGGAGATCGTCGTTGGAC
>NW_020901026.1:0-411 GCF_003984885.1 Neopelma chrysocephalum
GCGCGTAGAGCCGATCGCAGCGCACATGGGGAAGGAGGGAGCCGGAGGGTCAGGCCTCATCTTCTGGGCACAAAGGGCCGTTGTTTGCGGGCCGACGTGCCGGTCGGCCGGGGGCTAAAATTGCATACGGTCGAGTTTTCCTTCCAGACCGAAGGCGCCAGGATCCGGAGCCCCGGCTGCGCGCGTAGAGAAGATCATGGCGCACAAATAGCAGGCAAGAATCGGAGGGTTAGGCCCCTCCTTCTGGGCAAAAAGGGCCGTCGTTCTCTGGCAGGTGCGCCTGCCAGTCGGGGGCTAAAATTGCATACGGTCGAGGTTTCCTTCCAGACCGAAGGCGCCAGGACCGGGAGCCCCGACTGCGCGTCTAGAGCCGATCGCAGCGCACAAATAGCAGGCGAGAATCGGAGGGTC
>NW_020901027.1:0-391 GCF_003984885.1 Neopelma chrysocephalum
GGGGCGGCCGGGCACGGCGGCGGAGCCCCGGCATGGGCCGGGCCCGCGGGCTCGGGCTCGGCGAAGCGAAGCGAAAGCTGCCGTACCGACGGGGCCAGGCTGCCAAAAGCCCGGCCCGGCTGTTGCTCCGCGCTCGGCGCTGAAACTTTCCTACCCGGGAAGAAGAAGGAGGAGGAGGAGGAGGAGGAGGAGGAGGAGGAGGAAGGCGGGGAGGAGGCGGGCAGGAGGCACCGAGCCGCCGCTACCCCCCGGCCGCTGCCCCCCTCCGCCATTGTCGGTGCCCCCCCGCCGCCGCCGCCGCCTCCGCCCGCCCCCCGGCCCCGCCGCGCCCCGGCCCCGGCCCCGCCGCAGGCACCGCCCGGCCCCGCTCCTCCTCCGGGCAGCCGGCGGG
>NW_020901028.1:0-388 GCF_003984885.1 Neopelma chrysocephalum
CCCCGGTCGGCCGGCGCGCCGGCCAGCGAACGACGGCCCTTTTTGCCCAGAAGGAGGGGCCTGACCCTCCGGCTCTCGTGTGCCCGTTGTGCACGGCTAAAGGCTCTACACGCGCAGCCGGGGCTCCCGGTCCTGGCGCCTTCGGTCTGGAAGGAATCCTCGACCGTATGCAATTTTAGCCCCCGGTCGGCCGGCTCACCGGGACACGAACGACGGCCCTCTCTGCCCAGAAGGAGGGGCCTGACCCTCCTGCTCTCGCCTGCCCCTTGCGCTCTGCGATCGGCTCTACGTGCGCAGCTGGGGCTCCCGGTCCTGGCGCCTTCGGTCTGGAAGGAATCCTTGACCGTATGCAATTTTAGCCCCCGGTAGGCAGCGCACCGACACACGA
>NW_020901029.1:0-469 GCF_003984885.1 Neopelma chrysocephalum
AGATGGTTTGAGGTCTCAGTGTGGGCCTTCAGTGCCTCAGGTTGAACTGGCTTCCATCAGTACGATATCGAATGTAGATCCCGTCCTGATCATCGAGGTCTGCCGTGGCCCTTTGGAGCATCCTGCTGAAAAAGACTGTGAATAGGGTTGGTGCAAGAACGCAGCCTAGAAATCCAGGAATTGTTGAGGAAGAAGAGAACCGCCCACCAAGCCCACCCTGCACTGCCATCCTGTCATGCAAGAAAAACAGCCTTTTGTCTTGCTTGCAGCAAGCTCCAACAGAAACTCCGTGACATCCAGAACAAGTGGTGGACCGATCTAGCTGCAAAAACTCAACTATGTGCAGATACAGGGGATCACAAAGGATTCTGTGAGGCTCTGAAAACAGCATACGGGCCCACATACCAAGTCCAAAGCCCACTACTCAGTGCAGATGGTCAAACGCTTCTGACAGATCAAACCTCCATTC
>NW_020901030.1:0-599 GCF_003984885.1 Neopelma chrysocephalum
GGACCAGGACCCCGGTTGCACACGTAGAGCCGATCGCGGCGCGTAAAAAGCAGGCGAGAGCCAGAGGGTCAGGTCCCACCTTCTGGGCAAAAAGGGCCGTCGTTCATGGGCCGGTGCCCCGGCCGGCGGGGGGCTAAAATTGCATACGGTCGAGGATTCCTTCCAAACCGAAGGCGCCAGGACCGGGACCCCTGATGCGCGCACCGAGCCAATCGCGTCGCACAAATAGGAGTTGAGAGCCAGAGGGTCAGGCCTCTCCTTCTGTTTAAAAGGGCCATCGTTCGTGGGCCCGCGCACCAGCCGATCGGGTGCTTAAATTGCATACGGTCGAGGATTCCTTCCAGACCGAAGGCGCCAGGACCGGGAGCACCAACTGCGCGCGTAGAGCCGATTGCAAGGCACAAATAGCAGGCGAGAGCCGGAGGGTCAGGCCCCTCCTTCTGGGCAAAACGTACCGTCTTACGCTGGCCGGCGCGCCTGCTAGTCGGGGGCTAAAATTGCATACGGTCGAGGATTCCTTCCAGACCGAAGGCGCCAGGACCGGGAGCCCTGGCTGTGCGCGTAGAGCCGATCGCGGCGCACAAGGGGCAGGTGAGAGC
>NW_020901031.1:0-648 GCF_003984885.1 Neopelma chrysocephalum
CTGTGGTGGGAATGTTGTTGTAGTGAATCTATAATTCAGTCACTGTTAAAATTGTAGCACATGCTATTGAACCAGTTGATAATAATTCAATTGGTCAATGATTAAGTGCTACTAATCTCTTGCCCCCTTATTTTTGGATCCAAATCCTTTGCATCCTGACCCTCTTGCATCCCAAGGCTCTGTGTAAATCATTCTCTTTCATCAAAAAATATATATTTTTCATGACTTCCACTTTAAAATCTTCCTCCTTAGCTAAACTACAAAACAACTCCAATTAGCTGTAGAAGTCTTGATGACTTGAAAACAATTAAAGGAAGGGAAATACTTTGTTTTTCAGTGTTTTAATGGATCCCACAGTGTGTTTGGAGCTGCATCAGCTGTTAATCCAAGATTGGCCATGTCAGGACTGGTGAGGTTGGGGGGTAAGGAGCAAGGTTGGTCATCCAGGGTCAGTGTGGATCTTCTGAGGAGACAATCAGCATCAAGATCACTTGGAGAACACCTCTATCACCTCTCCTCTGAACTAAAAAGTATCCATAATTGAATTAAAACAAAAAAAGTACAGTCTTTGAAGACTTGTTTTGAAATTGCCTTGAAGACAATTAAAGGAAGACAAAGAGATCCTGAGGGATTTCTGCATTTTAATGA
>NW_020901032.1:0-334 GCF_003984885.1 Neopelma chrysocephalum
CCCTTTGCCCTGTCTTGTCCTGTATCTCCCAGCCGAGCATCGCCCCCGGCTGCAGGACAACCCCGCTGCCGCCGCCGTCCTGCCGGGGCCGGATTTGGGGGGATGTCCTTGGCCTTCCCTCTGGGCCGGAGGCAAATCCCCTCCCTGTCCTTCTTGCTTCCACTCCTTGTTCCTTTTCCTTCCTTCTTCCTTCTCCTTGTTCCTCCCTCTCCTTCCTCCTTATGTTTTTTACCTTTCTCTCCTTCTTCCTTCTCCTTCCTTTCTCTCCTTTCTCCTTTTTCTCTGTGTTCCGTCTTCTCCTTCCTTTTCATCATTCCTTGTCTCCTTGCTCCTT
>NW_020901033.1:0-341 GCF_003984885.1 Neopelma chrysocephalum
CACTTCTCAGCCTCACCTCAGGGCCTGGGCTCAAGGACAGGAACCTGTAGGGAGGGGACATGATGTGCAAGCTGAGGGCTGCCTGCTTGCACTGGCCTCTGGCCTTCTTTCTCCTTCTACAACCAGCCCAGAACTCAGCCTGCTTTTCTAACACCACACATTTACAGACTAACCTCGGAGATAGATATGGACACACATCTCTATCACCCTGGGGATAGAGCCTCAAGCATGTGCTGCCATAGGAATGGGAATCAGAGAATCACAGAATCAGACACGTTGGAAAAGACCTCCGAGATCATCAAGTCCAACCCTTGATCCAACCCCGTCGTGCTTCCCAGACC
>NW_020901034.1:0-437 GCF_003984885.1 Neopelma chrysocephalum
GTTCAGAACAGGGGGACATAGACATTCCGAAAAGCTTCAGTGAACAAAAAAAGGAAAAACTACGACAGTCTGGAGCGAAAGAAGAAAATAAGTGGTTATTACCAGATGGACGGGAAGTTCTCCCGAAAGGTCTGGCCCAGAAAGTTATGAAAAAATTACATGAGCAAACACACTGGGGAACACAGGCTTTAGTGGATCAATTTGAAAACAAATTTGTCTGTGTGGGATCTTATGGAATCGCAAAAAGAACTCTTGAAGGGTGTTTAACCTGTCAGAGGGTAAATAAAAGGCAATTGAGAGAGCGGGTGCAGGGGGGGCGAGAGTTAGCTAAGAGACCATTTGAAAAAGTACAGGCAGATTTTACCGAGTTACCTAAAGTAGGGAGATACTGCCACCTACTGGTGTTAGTGGATCATCTCACCCACTTTGTAGAAGCC
>NW_020901035.1:0-655 GCF_003984885.1 Neopelma chrysocephalum
TCCTCGACCGTATGCAATTTTAGCCCCCTGCCCTCCAACGCGTCGGCACGCAAACGACAGCCCTTTGTGCCCAGAAGAAGAGGCCTGACGCTCCGGCTCCCTCCTGCCCCTTGTGCGCCGCGATCAACTCTACGTGCGCAGCCTGGGCTCCCGACTCCGGTGCATCCGGTCTGGAAAGAAACCTCGACCGTATCCGATTTTGGCCCTCGGCCAGCCCCGGACCGCCATGTCGGCATCCAGCGAACGGCGGCCCTATTTGCCCAGAAAGGGGGGCCTGACCCTCCGGCTCTCGCCTGCTATTTACGCGCCGCGATCGGCTCTATGCGCGCAGCCAGGGCTCCCGGTCCTGGCGCCTTCGGTCTGGAAGGAATCCTCGACCGTATACAATTTAGCCACCCTACCGGCCGGTGCGTAGGCCCGTAAGAAAAAGCCCTTTCTGCCCAGAAGGATGGGCATGACACTCCGGCTCCCTCCTGCCCTTTGTGCACCGCGATCAACTCTACGAGCGCAGCCAGGGCTCCCGGTCCTGGCGCCTTCGGTCTGGAAGGAATTCTCGACCGTATGCAATTTTAGCCCCCTGCCGGTAGGCGCACCGGCCCACGAACGACGGCCCTTTTTGCCCAGAAGGAGGGGCCTGACCCTCCGGTTCTCGCCT
>NW_020901036.1:0-917 GCF_003984885.1 Neopelma chrysocephalum
CTTCGGTCTGGAAGGAATCCTCGACCGTATGCAATTTTAGCCCACGGACAGCTGGCGCACCGGCACACGAACGACGGCCCTTTTTGCCCAGAAGGAGGGACCTGACCCTCTGGCTCTCGCCTGTTATTTGTGCACCACGATCGGCTCTATGACTGCAGCCGGGGCTCCCAGTCCTGTCGACTTCGGTCTGGAAGGAATCCTCGACCGTATGCAATTTTAGCCCCCGGTCGACGGGCGCACAGGCCCAAGAACGACGGCCCCTTTTGCCCAGAAGGGGGGGCCTGACCCTTGGGCTCTCGTCTGCCCCTTGTGTGCCGTGATCGTCTCTACGCGCGCAGCCGGTGTTCCCGGTCCTGGCGCCTTCGGTCTGGAAGGAATCCTCGACCGTATGCAATTTTAACCCCCGTCCAGCCAGCGCACCGGCCCCTGAACGATAGCCCTTTTTACTCAGAAGGAGGGGCCTGACACTCCGGCTCTCGCCTGGTATTTGTGCGCCGCGATCGGCTCTACGTGCGCAGCCAGGGCTCCCGGTCCTGGCACCTTCGGTCTGGAAGGAATCCTCGACCGTATGCAATTTTAATCCCGGGTCAGCCAGCGCAGCGGCCCACGAACGACAGCCCTTTTTGCCCAGAAGGAGGGGCCTGACCCTCCGGGTCTCGCCTGCTATTTGTGCGCCGCGATCGTCTCTACGCGCGCAGCCACGGCTCCCAGTCCTGGTGCCTTCGGTCTGGAAGGAATCCTCGACCGTATGCAATTTTAGCCCCAGACTGGCAGGCGCGCAGGTCAGCCAATGACGGCCCTTTTTGCCCAGAAGGAGGGGCCTGACCCTCCAACTTTCGTCTGCCCCTTGTGCGCCGCGATCGGCTCTACGCGCACAGCCGAGGCTCACGGTCCTGGTGCCTTCGGTCTGGAAGGAA
>NW_020901037.1:0-900 GCF_003984885.1 Neopelma chrysocephalum
TTGGGAGCCCAGTACCCTCGCCTCCGGTCTTGGAGGAATTCTCAACCGTATCCGATTTTGGCCCTCGGCCAGCCCAGGGAGGCAAAAGGCGCCTGCCCGCGAACGACCGCCCTTTTTGCCCAGAAGGAGGGACCTGACCCTCCGGCTCTCGCCTGCCCTTTGTGCGCCTCGCTTGGCTCTACGCGTGCAGAGGGGGCTCCCGCCCCCCTCGCCTACAGTCTTGGAGGAATTCTCAACCGTATCCGATTTTGGCCCTCGGCCAGCCCAGGGAGGGAAAAGGCGCCTGCCCGCGAACGACCGCCGTTTTTGCCCAGAAGGAGGAGCCTGACCCTCCGGCTCTCGCCTGCTCTTTGTGCGCCTCGCTCGGTTCTACGCGCGCAGCCGGGTCTCCCGGTCCCAGCGCCTCGGGTCTGGGAGGAATCATCGGCCGTATCTGATTTTGGACCTCGGGCAGTTCAGGGAGGCCAGGACGCCTGCCCACGAATGACTGCCCTTTTTGCCCTGAAGGAGAGGCCTGACACTCTGGTTCTCACCTGCGCTTTGTGAGCCTCGCTCGGTTCTACGTGCGCAGATGGGGCTCCCAGCCCCCTCGCCTCCGGTCTGGTAGGAATCCTCAACCGTATCCGATTTTGGACCTCGTCCAGCACCGGTCCACCCAAGGCATCTGCCCGCCAACAACGGCCTTTTTTGCCCAGAAGAAGGAGCCTGACCCTCCGGCTCTCGCCTGCCCTTTTTGCGCCTTGCTGGGCTCTACACGCACAGACTGGGCTCCCGGCCCCGGCGACTCCTGTCTGGGAGGAATTTTCGACCGTATGAAATTATACTTTCCGTACGACTGGCGCACCGGCCTGCAAACGACGGCCCTTTTTGCCCAGAAGGAGGGTCAGGCCCCTCCTTCTG
>NW_020901038.1:0-311 GCF_003984885.1 Neopelma chrysocephalum
TGACGAGAGCCGGAGGGTCAGGTCCCTCCTTCTGGGCAAAAAGGGCCGTCTTTCGCTGCCCGGCGCGCCGGCCGACGGGGGCTAAAATTGCATACGGTCGAGGATTCCTTCCAGACCGAAGGCGCCAGGACCGGGAGGCCCGGCTGCGCGCGTGAAGCCGATCGCGGCACACAAATATCAGGCGAGAGCCGGAGGGTCAGGCCCCTCCTTCTGGGAAAGAAGGGCCGTTGTTCGTGTAAAGGTGTGCTGGCCAGTCGGGGGCTGAAATTGCATACGGTCGAGGATTCCTTCCACTCCGAAAGCGCCAGGTC
>NW_020901039.1:0-337 GCF_003984885.1 Neopelma chrysocephalum
CTGCTCCAGGTTCTCATGCAGGATCTTCATCTCGGCTCCAGCTCTGCGACGTTCCAGCTCCAACCTCCCACTCCCAATCCCAGTCCCCCAGCTACTCCTCCTGCCCCAGAACTCGTATCCCAACTCCAAAGTCACAATCCCTGTCCTAGACTGATTTCACACCTACCCGCCCAGTCCACGTTCCCGCCCATCAATCCCTATTCCACAGCCACACAGGAATTTCAGCCACGGTGCCACAGTCCCTATCTGAGCTCCACTCTCTCAGCTCCAGAGATGCAATCCCAGCCCTGTACTGATTTCAGCCCCAGCCTCTCAGTCCACATTCCCAATTTACAAT
>NW_020901040.1:0-870 GCF_003984885.1 Neopelma chrysocephalum
AATCACCCTAAAATCCTTCCAAATCACCCCAAAATCCTCCCAAGTCACCCCCAAAATCCTTCCAAATCACCCCAAAGTCCTCCCAAATCACCCCAACATCCTCCCAAGTCATCCCCAAAATCCTCCCAAATCCCCCCGAAATTTTCCCAGATCACCCCAAAATCCTCCCAAATCCCCCCAAAATCTTCCCAATTCCCCACAAAATCCTCCCAAATCATCCCAAAATCCTCCCAAAATATCCCAAAATCCTCCCAAATCACCCCAAATTCGACCCCAAATCCTCCCAAATCATCCCAAAATCCTTCCAAATCACCGCAAAATCTGCCCAAATCCTCCAAATCATCCCAAAATGCCTCCAAATCCCCCCAAAATGCCTCCAAATCCTCCCAAATCACCCCAAAATCTTCCCAAATCACCCCAAAATCTTCCCAAATCACCTCAAAATCCTCCCAAATCACACCAAAATCCTCCCAAATCACACCAAAATCTGCCCACATCACCCCAAAATCCTCCTGAATCACCTCAAAATGCTCCCAAATCCCCCCCAAAATCCTCCCAAGTCATCCCCAAAATCCTCCCAAATCCTCGTTTTTCCCTGGTTTTTTCCCCGGAATCTGGTCGGGATCGAAGCCCTGAAGTGCCTCCGGTTCCACATCCCTGTGCTGGGGATGAATCCTGGGGCTGTTTCCCAGGGCAGATCCCAGTGGATCCCAGTTTTCCTTTCATTCCCAAGTCTCCCTGACCCCATTTTTCCCATTTTTCCCGTTTTTTTTTCCCGGAATCCGGTCAGGATCGAGGCCCTGAAGTGGCCCCGGATCCACATCCCTGTGCTGGGGATGAATCCCAGGATCCCCCCTGGGATTCATCCCC
>NW_020901041.1:0-499 GCF_003984885.1 Neopelma chrysocephalum
GGGGCTAAAATTGCATACGGTCGAGGATTCCTTCCAGACCGAAGGCGCCAGGACCGGGTGGCCCGGCTGCGTGCGTAGAGCCGATCGCAACACAGAAGGGGCAGGCGGGAGACGGAGGGTCAGGCCCCTCCTTCTGGGCAAAAAGGGCCGTCGTTCTGGGGCCGGTGCGCTGGCTGGACGGGGGCTAAAATTGCATACGGTCGAGGATTCCTTCCAGACCGAAGGCGCCAGGACCGGTTATACCGGCTGCGCGCGTTGAACCGATCACCGCACACAAATAGCAGGCGAGAACCGGAGGGTCAGGTCCCTCTTTCTGTGCCAAAAGGGCCATCATTCGTGGGCCGGTGCGCCGGCGGCCGGGAGCTAAAATTGCATACGGTCGAGGATACCTTCCAGACCGAAGGCGCCAGGACCGGGAGCCCCGGCTGCGCGCGTAGAGGCGATTGCGGCGCACAAATAGCAGGCGAGAGCCGGAGGGTCAGGCCCCTCCTTCTGGGCA
>NW_020901042.1:0-367 GCF_003984885.1 Neopelma chrysocephalum
GAGGGTCAGGCCCCTCCTTCTGGGCAAAAAGGACCGTCGTTCGCCGGCCGGTGCGCCAGTCGTCCAGGGGCTATAATTGCATACGGTCGAGGATTCCTCCCCGACTGGATGCCTCGAGGCCGGGAGCCCAATCTGCACGCGTAGAGCCGAGCGAGGCGCACAAAGGGCAGGCGAGAGCCGGAGGGTCAGGCCCCTCCTTCTGGGCAAAAAGGACCGGCGTTCGCAGGCCAGCGCGATGACTGGGGTCCAAACTCGGATACGATCGAGCATTCCTCCCAGACCAGAGGCGTCGGGGCCAGGAGCCCCGTCTGCGTGCGTGTAGCCGAGCGAGGCGCACAAAGGGCAGGCAAGAACCGGAGGGTCAGTC
>NW_020901043.1:0-306 GCF_003984885.1 Neopelma chrysocephalum
GCTGAGAGAGCTGCACTAGATAACATGCAGCTGCCCCAAGGAGATCCGAGGCGAGGGGCTGGCGTTGGTGCATTGATGGGAACGGGTCCAGCTTTTTCAAACCCTCAAATTCAATCTCAGTGGCCCCCTGCATTGCTAGAGCAATGCCAACGAATGGGAATGTCAGCACTCATACAAACAATGGAGCTGGCAGCTCCAAAGCCTAAGTACACCACCGTGAAACAGGGGGTTAAGGAACCGTTCCTGCAATTTGTAGGACGCATAGCCACCTCACTGGAAAAGCAAGTAGATGATGAAGATCTCAGA
>NW_020901044.1:0-683 GCF_003984885.1 Neopelma chrysocephalum
GCCAGCAACAGCTTTCTGTCCTGGCCCTTTTGTTCTGGGAGGAATCTTCATCCGTATCCAATTTTGGCACTGGGACAGGCCCAGGCCTGAAAACAGCAAACAAGAGCCCTTCTACCCAGCTAAGAAAGCCTGCAACCTTTGGTTCTCACGTGCAATTGGTGGGCTAGCCTGGGCACTCCCTGGACAGCAAGAGCTTTCTGCCCTGACCCCTTTGTTCAGGGAGGAATCTTCTTCCGTATCCATTTTGGGCAGTGGGTCTGTCAGGTGGAGTCCAGGGCTGGAAAAAGCAAACAAGAGCCCTTCTCCACAGTCAAGAAAGCTAGCAACCTTGGCTCTCGGCTTGAATTGTTGGGCCAACCTGAGCACTCCCTGGACAGCAAGAGCTTTCTGTCCTGACCCCTTTGGTCAGGGAGGAATCTTCGTCCCTATCCAATTCTGGCCGTGGGAGCCCAGGGCTGGAAAATCAAACAAGAGCCCTTCCCTCCAAAAAAGAAAGACTGCAACCGTTGGCTCTCAGGTGCAATTGGTAGGCTAGCCTGGACAATCCCTGGTCAGCAACAGCTTTCTGTCCTGGCCCTTTTGTTCTGGGAGGAATCTTCATCCGTATCCAATTTTGGCACTGGGACAGGCCCAGGCCTGAAAACAGCAAACAAGAGCCCTTCTCCCCAGCCAAGAAAGCCTGC
>NW_020901045.1:0-456 GCF_003984885.1 Neopelma chrysocephalum
GGGGGCTAAAATTGCATACGGTCGAGGTTTCCTTCGAGACCGAAGGCGCCAGGACCGGGAGCCTCGGCTGCGCGCATAGAGCCGATCGCGGCGCATAAATAGCAGGTGAGAGCCGGAGGGTCAGGCCCCTCCTTCTGGGCAAAAGGGCCGTCGTTCGTGGGCCTGTGCGCCTGCCAGTCGGGGGCTAAAATTGCATACGGTCGAGGATTCCTTCCAGACCGAAGGCGCCAGGACCGGGAGCCCCGGCTGCGTGCGTAGAGTCGATCGCGGCGCCCAAATAGCAGGCGGGAGCCGGAGGGTCAGGCCCCTCCTTCTGGGAAAAAAGGGCCGTCGGTCGTGTGCCGGTGCGCCGGCCGACCGGTGGCTAAAATTGCATACGGTTGAGGATTCCTTCCCGACCGAAGGCGCAAGGACCGGCAGCCCTGGCTGCGCGCGGAGAGCCGATCACGGCGCACA
>NW_020901046.1:0-350 GCF_003984885.1 Neopelma chrysocephalum
TGAGAGCAACAGTCTGCGCATGCCCTGCTGTAGGGCAAGGGGCGAGCGACCCCTGCCCACACAATCTTCCTCTCATCATCATGTTTCTCACTCCTATGTATGACCTCTCCCATTGTGTTTCAAGGGTAGACGTATCTATCTTGCAATATGTAGCAAAACCAAGAAGGAACTCAGCTCTGATAATAGGGGATATCAGGCTGACTTGCTAAAAAGCACAATGGACCTTACAATTAGCTTGTGCCATGAAGTTACACTGTACCATACTCTAGCTGGTTTCACATCCTAATATGATTTCTTTCTCACGCCTCTACGCTCCATTGATCATCTAATTCAAAAGTACCCCCATAACA
>NW_020901047.1:0-473 GCF_003984885.1 Neopelma chrysocephalum
TAATCCCCTCCCTCCACCTGTGTTGCTTTCTCCCTGCATCTTATCCTGTGTGGGATAAAGGAAAGGGTGGAGAGAGTTGTTGCTCCCCTGCTTTCCTCTAACCCCTGTAATTTTTTGGAATCCTAGAATAACTTTAATTGGAAAAGTCCTCTGATATCGTTGAGTCCAACCATTAACCCATCACCACCATTTTCACCACTAAACCACATCCCCAAGTGCCACATCCACATGGCTTTTTAACACTTCCAGGGAGGGTGACTCCACCACTGCCTTAGAAAACCTGTACCAATGCCTGATCTCTTTTTCTGTGAAGAAATTTTCCCTAATATCCAACCTAAACCTCTCCTGGCACAACCTGAGGCTATTTCCCCTTGTCCCATCCCTTGTCCCCTGGGAGCAGAGCTCGACCCCCCCCCCGGCTCCCCCCTCCTGTCAGGGAGTTGCAGAGAGTGAGAAGGTCCCCCCGAGCCTCC
>NW_020901048.1:0-367 GCF_003984885.1 Neopelma chrysocephalum
GAAGGTCTGGGAATTTTGAGCTGGAAGTAGCGGAAGGTCTGGGAATTCTGAACTGGAAGAAGTGGAAGGTCTGGGAATGCTGATTGGGAAGCAGTTGTAGGTCTGGGAATTCTGAGCTGGAAGAAGTGGAAGGTCTGGGAATATTCTTCTGGAAGTAGTTAGAGGTCTGGGAATGCAGATTAGGAAGAAGTGGTAGGTCTGGGAATGCTGATTGGGAAGAAGTGGAAGGTCTGGGAATGCTGATTGGGAAGTTTTTGAAGGTCTGGGAATGCTGACGGGGAAGCAGTTGAAGGTCTGGGAATATTCCTCTGGAAGTTGTTGAAGATCTGGGAATGCTGATTGGGAAGCAGTGGAAGATCTGGGAATG
>NW_020901049.1:0-300 GCF_003984885.1 Neopelma chrysocephalum
GGGTAAAAGGGGGGCTAAAAGGGGATCTGGGGGGGTAAAAGGAGGTTGGGGGGGTCAAAGACAGAGAAAAAGGGGTCTGGAGGGCTAAAAGGAGGTTTGGGGGTTCCCCAGGTGGGAAAAAGGGAGGGCCCTTAATTAGGAAGGGGAGATTAATTAACCAT
The DNA here is from genome assembly GCF_003984885.1 of Neopelma chrysocephalum. Classification (NCBI taxonomy): domain Eukaryota; kingdom Metazoa; phylum Chordata; class Aves; order Passeriformes; family Pipridae; genus Neopelma; species Neopelma chrysocephalum. Next base: position 162 of record NW_020901049.1, read on the forward strand.
GAGGGTTAATTGGGGGGGATCCCCCATTGAGGGGCATTGGTGTTAATTAATTGGGGTGGTAATTGGGGTTAATCAGCCCCCTCCCCAAAGGTCCCCCTGCTTAATTGGGGTTAATTACTCACCTCCTCCTGGTTAATTG
>NW_020901050.1:0-1453 GCF_003984885.1 Neopelma chrysocephalum
CCGGATTCAACCCCGGATCCAACCCCAGATCCAATCCTGGATTCAACCCCGGATCCAACCCCGGATCCAACCCCGGATCCAACCCTGGATCCAACCCCAGATCCAAATCCGGATCCAAACCCGGATCCAACCCCAGATCCAACCCAGATCCAACTCTGGATCCAACCCCGGATCCAACGCTCCATCTCCTCCTCATCCCCCAGAAGGAGCCCTGGGAGGAGTTTGGGGTGGTGGGACAGGCCCTGCCCCTCCGGATCCCTCAGGATCCAACCCCGGATCCAACCCTGGATCCAACCCCGGATCCAACCCCAGATCCAACCCCGGATCCAACCCCAGATCCAACCCCGGATTCAACCCCGGATCCAACCCCAGATCCAACCCCAGATTCAACCTCAGATCCAACCCCGGATCCAACCTCAGATCCAACCCTGAGATCCAACCTCAGATCCAACCCTGGATCCAACCCCGAATCCAACCCCCAATCCAACCCTGGATCCAACTCAGGATCCAACCCCAGATCCAATCCCGGATCCAACCCCGGATCCAACCCCAGATCCAACCTCAGATCCAACCTCGGATCCAACCCCGGATCCAACTCTAGATCCAACCTCGGATCCAACCCCGGATCCAACTCTAGATCCAACCTGAGATCCAATCCTGGATTCAACCCCGGATCCAACCCCGAATCCAACCCTGGATCCAACTCAGGATCCAACCCTGGATCCAACCTCGGATCCAACCCCGGATCCAGCCCCAGATCCAACCCGAGATCCAACCCAGGATCCAACCTGAGATCCAACCCCGGATCCAACCCCAGATCAAACCCCAGATCCAATCCTGGATTCAACCCCGGATCCAACCCCGGGAGGATCTCAGGGTGTTGGGACATTCCCTGCCCCTCCGGATCCCTCTGGATTCCACTCACGCTCCATCTCGTCCTCAGGAATGTCCTCGGGCCCGGCCAGCGGGAGCAGCAGGAACGGGAGCAGATCCACCTCGGAGCTCAGGAGCCACTCGTGGTGCTCTGGGGGGACACGGAAACCCCAAACTGGTGCCACTGGGACGGACTGGGAAGGGCCCCCAACCCCCTCAGGTGCCACCGGTTTCCCTGGGAAGGGTGGGAATGGGAAAACTCCGGGCTCGGGATGAGGGGGAAAATCTCGGGGTCTGAGGGGAAAACTCCTCCCGGTTTTCCAGGAGTGATTCCCACCCCATTCCTGGCTCATTCCCGGCTCCATTCCCGGCCCCATTCCCATCCCCATTCCCAGCCCCCATTCCCATCCCCATTCCCAGCCCATTCCCAGCCCATTCCCACCCCATTCCTGGCTCATTCCCGGCCCATTCCCATCCCCATTCCCGGTCCCCTTCCCATCCCCATTCCCGGCCCCATTCCCAGCCCATTCTCAGCCCCATTCCCACCCCATTCCCAGTCCCATTCCCATCCGCATTCCCA
>NW_020901051.1:0-1352 GCF_003984885.1 Neopelma chrysocephalum
TGGATTCACGCGCGCAGCCGGGGCTCCCGGTCCGGGCGCCTTCGGTCTGGAAGGAATCCTCGACCGTATGCAATTTTCGCCCCCGGTCGGCCGGCTCACGGGCCCACGAACGACGGCCCTTTTTTGCCAAGAAGGAGGGGCCTGACCCTCCGGCTCTCACCTGCCCCTTGTGCGCCGCGATCGGCTATGCGCGCAGCTGGGGCTCCCGGTCCTGGTGCCTTCAGTTTGGAAGGAATCCAGACCGTATGCAATTTTAGCCGCCGGTCGGCCGGCTCACGGGCCCACGAACGACGGCCCTTTTTGCCCAGAAGGAGGGGCCTGACGTACCGGCTTTCGCCTGCTATTTGTGCGCCGCGATCTGCTCTACGCGCGCAGCCGGGACTCCCGGTCCTGGCGCCTTCGGTCTGGAAGGAATCCTGGACCGTATGCAATTTCAGCCTACACCCTGCCAGCGCACCGGCCCACGAACGACGGCCCTTTTTGCCCAGAAGGAGGGGCCTGACCCTCCGGCTCTCGCCTGCTATTTGTTCGCCGCGATCAGCTCTACGCACGCCACAGGTCTTCACGGTCCTCACCCCTTCGGCCTGGAAGGAATCCTCGACCGCATGCAATTTTAGCCCCCGGTCGGGTTGCGCACCGGCCCACGAACGACGGCCCTTTTTGCCCAGAAGGAGGGGCCTGACCCTCTGGCTCTCGCCTCCTATTTGTACGCCGCGATCGGTTCTACGCGTGCAGCCGAGGCTTCCGGTCCTGGCGCCTTCGGTCTGGAAGGAATCCTCGACCGTATGCAATATTAGCCCACGGCCGTCCGGCGCGCCGACCCACGAACGACGGCCCTTTTTGCCCAGAAGGAGGGGCCTGACCCTCCGGCTCTCGCCTGCTATTTGTGCGCCGCGATCAGCTCTACGCACACTGCTGTTGTTCACGGTCCTGGGGCCTTCAATCTGGAAGGAATCCTCGGCCGCATGCAATTTTAACTACCGGCCAGCTGGCGCGCCGACCAGTGAACGACGGCCCTTTCTGCCAGAAGGAGGGGCCTGACCCTCCAGCTCTCGACTGCTATTTGTGCGCCGCGATCAGCTCTACGCACGCCGCCGGTCTTCACGGTCCTCACCCATTCGGCCTGGAAGGAATCCTCTACCGCATGCAATTTTAGCCACCGGCCGGCTGGCGCGCCGGCCCACGAACGACGGCCCTTTTTGCCCAGAAGGAGGGGCCTGACCCTCCGGCTCTCGCCTGCTATTTGTGCGACGCGATCGGCTCTACGCGCGCAGCCGGGGCTCCCGGTCCTGGCGCCTTCGGTCTGGAAGGAATCCTCGACCGTATGCAATTTTAGCCCCCGGTCGGCCGGC
>NW_020901052.1:0-932 GCF_003984885.1 Neopelma chrysocephalum
GCCCTTTTTGCCCAGAAGGAGAGGCCTGACCCTCCGGCTCTCACCTGTTATTTGTGCACCGCGATGGGCTCTACGCGTGCAGCCGGGGCTCCCGGTCCTGGCGCCTTCGGTCTGGAAGGAATCCTCGACCGTATGCAATTTTAGCCCCCGGTCGGATGACGCACGGGCCCACGAACGACGGCCCTTTCTGCCCAGAAGGAGGGGCCTGACCCTCCGGCTCTCGCCTTTATTTGTGCATCGCGATCGGCTCTACGCGCGCAGCTGGGACTCCCGGTCCTGGCGCCTTCGGTCTGGAAGGAATCCTCGACCGTATGCAATTTTAGCCCCCGGTCGGCCGGCGCACCGGCACACGAACGAAGGCCCTTTTTGCCCAGAAGGAGGGGCCTGACCCTCCGGCTCTCGTCTGCTCTTTTTGCTACGCGATCTGCTCTACGCACGCAGCTGGGCCTCCTGGTCCTGGCGCCTTCGGTCTGGAAGGAATCCTCGACCGTATGCAATTTTAGCCCCCGGTCGGCTGGCGCACCGGCACACGAACGACGGACCTTTTGGCCCAGAAGGAGGGGCCTGACCCTACGGTTCTCGCCTGTTATTTGTGCGCCGTGATTGGCTCTACGCACGCAGCCGGGGCTCCCGGTCCTGGCGCCTTCGGTCTGGAAGGAATCCTCCACCGTATGCAATTCTAGCCCCCGGCCGGCCGGAGCACGGGCCCACGAACGATGGCCCTTTTTGCCCAGAAGGAGGAGCCTGACCCTCCAGCTCTCGCCTTCTATTTGTGCGCCGCGATCGGCTCTACGCGCGCTGCCGGGGCTCCCGGTCCTGGCGCCTTCGGTCTGGAAGGAATCCTCAACCGTATGCAATTTTAGCCCCCGGTCGGCCGGCGCACGGGTCAGAGACTGGAGTGGTTAATGATTTATGCATTCTAGGATTGCCAA
>NW_020901053.1:0-338 GCF_003984885.1 Neopelma chrysocephalum
TCATCTTCGGGGTACAGAGAGCAGAGTCACCCAGTTCTTTGACTCTGCCCTGCGGTTTAGGCCAAGATACAAGCGTTCCCCAAACAGAACAGGCCTTGCCTTGACAAGAGACAAAACAGCTTCTACTGGATACGGGGATAGGGCTGATATGGGGAGTATGGAATGGGGTAAGAGGGTTAAGGAATGTATAAACTAAGGGGTGATACGGGGAAGAGGGAGAAAGGGTTGCTTCTAAAATCTACTTCTATTACCTATAAAACTCATAAGGCAGAAAAATAGGAAAACCATTAGGGGCTTAAGGCATCAACGTGGTGAGGCGAGCTTTTGTCCCAGCAATG
>NW_020901054.1:0-493 GCF_003984885.1 Neopelma chrysocephalum
TCGTGGGCCCGTGCGCCGGCCGACCGGGGGCTAAAGTTGCATACGGTCGAGGATTCCTTCCCGACCGAAGGCGCCAGGACCGGGAGCCCCGGCTGGGCGCGTAGAGCCGATCGCGGCGCACAAATAGCGGGCGAGAGCCGGAGGGTCAGGCCTCTCCTTCTGGGCACAAAGGGCCGTCGTTCGCTGGCCGGCGTAACGGCTTGCCGGGGGCTAAAATTCCATACGGTCGAGGATTCCTTCCAGGCCGAAGACGCGAGTACCAAGAGCCCCGGCAGTGCGCGTAGAGCCGATCGCGGCGCACAAAAGGTAGGCGAGAGCCGGAGGGTCAGGCCCCTCCTTCTGGGCAGAAAGGGCTGTCGTTCGCGCACCGACGCGCCGGCTGGCCGGGGGGTACAATTGCATACGGTCGAGGATTCCTTCCAGACCGAAGGCGCCAGGACCGGGACCCCGGCTGCGCGCGTAGAGCCGATCGCGGCGCACAAGGGGCAGGCGC
>NW_020901055.1:0-425 GCF_003984885.1 Neopelma chrysocephalum
TTGTGCGCCGCGATCGGCTCTACGCGCGCAGTCGGGGCTCCCGGTCCAGGCGCCTTCGGTCTGGAAGGAATCCTCGACCATATGCAATTTTAGACCCCGGCCGGCTGACGCACCGGCCAACGAATGACGGCCCTTTTTGCCCAGAAGGAGAAGCCTGACCCTCCGGCTATCGCCTGCGTGTTGTGCGCCGCGATCGGCTCTACGCGCGCAGCCGGGGCTCCCGGTCCTGGTGCCTTCGGTCTGGAAGAAATCCTCGACCGTATGCAATTTTAGCCCCCGACTGGCAGGCGCACCGGCCAGCGAACGACAGCCCTTTTAGCCCAGAAGGAGGGGCCTGACCCTCCGGCTCTCGCCTGCTATTTGTGCGCGGCGCTCCGCTGTACGCGTGCAGCCAGGACTCCCGGTCCTGGCGCCTTTGGTCTGGA
>NW_020901056.1:0-400 GCF_003984885.1 Neopelma chrysocephalum
AGGCTCTATCCACAGGGTGACAGAGATGTGTGTGCATATCTGTCTCCGAGGTTAGTGTGTAAATGTGTGGTGTTAGAAAAGCAGGCTGAGTTCTGGGATGGTTGTAGAAGGAGAAAGAAGGCCAGAGGCCAGTGCAAGCAGGCAGCCCTCAGCTTGCACATCATGTCCCCTCCCTAAAGGTTCCTGTCCTTGAGCCCAGGCCCTGAGGTGAGGCTGAGAAGTGACCCGGAGGTGAGCCCAGAGCTGTCCCTGAGGTGAGCGTGAGAATAAGTGCAAGGCAGAGGTGCTGCTGAAAAACACCAACTGTGCCTGGCCATGGAGCCTGCAAGGAGGAGCAGAGACAGCCCTGGCAGTGTGGGGGGCCAGGTTGTCCCTGTGCCTTCCCCTGCAGGCCCTGGCT
>NW_020901057.1:0-794 GCF_003984885.1 Neopelma chrysocephalum
TGCTCCCAGACAGGAGGCGCCCGGTCCGGGAGTCCCGTCTCCGCGCGTAGAGCCGAGCGAGGCGCACAAAGGGCAGGCGATAGCCAGAGTGTCAGGCTCCTCCTTCTGGACTAAAAAGGCCGCCGTTTCCGTGCAGGCACCTTTTGCGTCCCAGGGCTGGTGGAGGCCGAAAATCGGATACGGTCGAGGATTCCTTCCAGATCGGAGGCGCCAGGACCGGGACCCCCGCCTGCACGCGTAGCGCCGATTGCGGCGCACAAATAGCAGGCGAGAGCCGGAGGGTCAGGCCCCTCCTTCTGGGCATAAAGGACCGTCGCTCGTGGGCCCGTGCGATGGCCAGCCAGAGGCTAAAATTGCATACGGTTGAGGATTCCTTCCAGACCGAAGGTGCCAGGACCGGGAACCCCGGCTGTGCGCGTTGAACCGATCGCGGCGCACAAATAGGAGGCGAGAGCCAGAGGGTCAGGCCCCTCCTTCTGGGTAAAAAGGGCCGTCGTTCGTGGGCCCGCGCGCCGGCCGGCTGGGGGTTAAAATTGCATCCGGTCGAGGATTCCTTCCAGACCGAAGGCGCCAGGACCGGGAGCCCCAGCTGCGAGCGTAGAGCTGATCGCGGCGCACAAATAGCAGGCGAGAGCTGGAGGGTCAGGCCCCTCCTTCTGGGCAAAAAGGGCCGTCGTTCGTGGGCCCGTGCGCTGGCTTGGCGTTGGCTAAAATTGCTTCCGGTCGAGGGTTCCTTCCAGACCGAAGACGCCAGGACCGGGAGCCCCGGCTGCGCGCGTAGAGCCGATCGCGGC
>NW_020901058.1:0-366 GCF_003984885.1 Neopelma chrysocephalum
GGGGGGGCGCCGGACCCCCGCAAAGCGCGCAAAAAAGGCTCACGGCTCGCGCAGGGTCCTGTGCCAAGAACGCACATGCTTCCGGGCGGCGCGGGGGCCAGCGGGAGTGCGCGGACACCCTCAGCACACGCGGAGCCGTCTCCAACGGCTCCGCCCCCCACCCCCCCCGCCACACCGGCCCCCACCCCCCGCCGGCGCAAAACCCCCGCAAAGCGCGCAAAAAAGGCTCACGGCTCGCGCAGAGTCCTGTCCCAAGATCGCACATGCTTCCGGGCGGCGCGGGGAGCAGTGGGAGTGCGCGGACACCCCCAGCACGCGCAGAGCCGTCTCCGCCCCCATCCGCCGCCCGCCCCCACTGCCCCCCCC
>NW_020901059.1:0-414 GCF_003984885.1 Neopelma chrysocephalum
GGGTAGCCTGGCTGTTCAGGTCGAGCCGATCTCGGCGCAAAAGAGGCAGACGAGAGCCGGAGGGTCAGGTCCCTCCTTCTGGGCAAAAAGGGCCGTCTATCGCTGCCCGGCGCGCCTGCCTGTCGGGGGCTAAAATTGCATACGGTCGAGGATTCCTTCCAGACCAAAGGCATCAGGACCGGGAGCCCCGGCTGTGAAGGTAGAGCCGATCACGGCGCACAAGGGGCTGGCGAGAGCCGGAGGGTCAGGTCCCTCCTTCTGGGCAAAAACGGCCGTCGTTCGTGGGCCAGCGTGCCGACCGGCTGGGGGAAAAAATTGCATACGGTCGAGGATTCCGTCCACACCGAAGGCGCCAGGACCGGGAGCCCCGGCTGCGCACGTAGAGCCGATCGCGGCGCACAAATAGCAGGCGAG
>NW_020901060.1:0-432 GCF_003984885.1 Neopelma chrysocephalum
CAGCTGAGCATCCCCTTTGATGGCCCATCTGGCAGCTCTGCTAAAAAGCTGCTGCAAAGAACCTCCAGACCTAAAGGAGCTTTTGTGCTGGACTCAGCTGTGGTTCTCAGGGCTGGGGGGTTGGCTTTTGGCTGCCAGGTGCCCATCAAAGCTCTCTCTCACTCCTCCTCCTTCTCCACTCCCCTTGGTGCCTGCAGGCACAATTTAGCATTGTTTCTCCCACATTTCTCTCACTCCTCTCTGGGTTCCAGCACCCTGGATTTTATCCTTTCTGCAAAGGGTTATCACAGAGGTGCCTCTGGAATTGCTTTTTGGCTCAGTTTTGGGCACTGGCTGGTCCATTTTGGAGCCACCTGAAACTGGCTCTCTGTCGCAGGGTATCTTGTCTTGAGGCCTGGTCCGGTGGGGGAAGAAAGACGCACAAGACACACA
>NW_020901061.1:0-587 GCF_003984885.1 Neopelma chrysocephalum
CCGGAGGGTCAGGCCCCTCCTGCTGGGCAAAAAGGGCCGTCGTTGGCTGGCCGACGGTCCTGCCAGTCGGGGACTAAAATTCCATATGGTCAAGGATTCCTTCCGGACCGATGGCACCAGGACCGCGAGCCCCGGCTGCGCGCGTAGAGCCGATCGCGGCGCACAAGGGTCAGTCGAGTCCCGGAGGGTCACGCCTCTCCTTCTGGGCAAAAAGGGCCTTCGTTCGTGTGCAGATGCGTCGCCAGGCCGGGGGCTAAAATTGCATACGGTCGGGGATTCCTTCCAGACCGAAGGCGCCAGGACCGGGAGCCCCAACTGGGCGCGTAGAGCCAATCGCGGCACACAAATAGCAGGCGAGAGCCGGAGGGTCAGGCCCCTCCTTCTGGGCAAAAAGGGCCGTTGTTCGCTTGCCGACTCGCCCGCCAGTCGGGGACTAAAATTGCTTATGGTCGAGGATTCCTTCCAGACCGAAGGCGCCAGGACCGGGAGCCCCGGCTGTGCGCGTAGAGCCGATCGCGGCGCACAAATAGCGGGCGAGAGCCGGAGGGTCAGGCCCCTCCTTCTGGGCAAAAAGGGCCGTGGTTGGT
>NW_020901062.1:0-498 GCF_003984885.1 Neopelma chrysocephalum
TTGTGCTCCACAAAACCAAGGCAGGCTTTGCTCAGCATTGCAGGGGCCTGCCCAGAGCCTTTGTCTGCCTGCACTCCTGGCCTCCAAGGAGCTGCTCCAAGGAGTCCCTGGGGAGGCTTTGTCAGTGCCTGCCCTCAGTGGGGCCCAGCAATGCTTCAAGGCACTTGGAGTTGGGCTTCTGACTTCTTCAGCAGCTTCTTCCATCTTCTCTCAGTACCTTGGGATCATGGGCTGGGCTGCAAACACACCGTGGGACTCATTAAATCCAGAAATCCCTCAGGATCTCTTTGTCTTCCTTTAATTGTCTTCAAGGCAATTTCAAAACAAGTTTTCCAAGTTTGTACTTTTTTTGATTTTAATTCAATTTTGGGTTTTTTTTTAGTTCAGAGAAGGGGTGATAGAGGTGTTCTCCAAGTGATCTTGATGCTGAGTGTCTCCTCAGGAGATGCAGACTGACCCTGGATGATCAACCTTGCTCCTCACCCCCCAACCTCACCA
>NW_020901063.1:0-457 GCF_003984885.1 Neopelma chrysocephalum
TCTCTGTGGTTCAGAGAACTAATAGAATCCGTGCTCTCTGTAAGAATGAAACACAATTTTCACAGGGACGCTACTTTACTCTGCTGTAGACACAATTAACTTAGTTGCGTATTTATCAGGAAACCCCTAAAACCTGCGAGGACGAAGGTGTCAATGAGTCTGTGATCGCCAGGGCGCAGGGGTAGAGCGCCGCCTCCCCATGACGGGACTCGGAGAGCCAGAGGACGGTCCAACGACGATCTCCCGACACCGTCAGCCGCCACGCTGAAGCCCGCCGCTCTCTGGAGACTTCAGAAGCGCGTACCGGGAGTTCGGTGTTGTGGCCCGGGAGCTGCCGGTAGAAATGGATAAAATCACCGATTCCTATGTTAGCGTTTGAGCACTTGAGGGTGATTTCACTGCCCTCGGTAGTCTCTAGCAGCGGGTCCTGCTCCACCTGGGCTCTGCCTGCCGCCAC
>NW_020901064.1:0-318 GCF_003984885.1 Neopelma chrysocephalum
GCGGCGCACAAATAGCAGGCCACAGCCGAAGGGTCAGGCAAATCCTTCTGGGCAAAAAGGGCCGTCGTTGGCTGGCCAGAACGCCTGCCAGTCGGGGGTTAAAATTGCATACAGTTGAGGATTCCTTCCAGACCGAAGGCGCCAGGACCGGGAGCCCCAGCTGCACGCGTAGAGCCGATCGCGGCGCACAAAAGGCAGGCGATACCCGGAGGGTCAGGTCCATCCTTCTGGTCAAAAAGGGCCGTCGTTCGCGGGCCGACTCGCCGGCTTGCAGGGGGCTAAAATTGCATACGGTCGAGGATTCCTTCCAGACAGAAG
>NW_020901065.1:0-910 GCF_003984885.1 Neopelma chrysocephalum
CCGTCGTTCGTGTGCCGGTGCGCCGGCTGACCGGGGGCTAAAATTGCATACGGTCGAGGATTCTTCCAAACCGAAGGCGCCAGGACCGGGAGCCCCGGCTGCGCGCGTAGAGCCGATCGCGGCGCACAAATAGCAGGCGAGAGCCGGTGGGTCAGGCCCCACCTTCTGGGCAAAAAGGGCCTTCGTTCGTGGGTCGGTACGCCGGCCGGCCGGGGGCTAAAATTGCATACCGTCGAGGTTTCGTTCCAGACCGAAGGCGTCAGGACCGGGAGCCCCGGCTGCGTGCGTAGAGCCGATCGCGGCGCAAAAATTGCAGGCGGGAGCCGGAGCGTCAGGCCCCTCCTTCTGGGCAAAAAGGGCCGTCGTTCGTGTGCTGCTGCATCTGCCGACCGGGGGCTAAAATTGCATACAATCGAGGATTCCTTCCCGACCGAAGGTGCCAGGACCGGGAGCGCCGGCTGCGCGTGTAGAGCCGATCGCAGCGCACAAATAGCAGGCGAGACCCGGAGGGTCAGGCCCCTCCTTCTTGGAAAAAAGGTCCGTCATTCGTGTGCTGGTGCATCTGCCGACCAGGGGCTAAAATTGCATACGGTCGAGGATTCCTTCCAGACCGAAGGCGCCAGGACCGGGATCCCCGGCTGCGCGCGCAGAGCCGATCGCGGCGCACAAATAGCAGAGGAGAGCCAGAGGGTCAGGCCCCTCCTTCTGGGCCAAAATGGCCGTTGTTCATGGGCTGGTGCGCCGGCCGGCAGGGGCTAAAATTGCATACGGTCGACGATTCCTTCCAGACCGATGGTGCCAGGACCGGGAGCCCCGGCTGCGTGCGTAGAGCCGATCGCGGCGCACAAATAGCAGAGGAGAGCCGGAGGGTCAGGCCCCTCCTTCTGGGCAAAAAGGGCCGTCGTTCGTG
>NW_020901066.1:0-427 GCF_003984885.1 Neopelma chrysocephalum
GCAGAATTCATTAAAGGCAGAAAAGGACTTTGCTAAAAACTGGGCAGTTTCTGTAAGGAAAAAAAATCGATTCTGGATTCCAGAGTGTATTCTCGCTCTGCTCCCTGCGTTCCCTTCCTCCTCCTTTTTTCTGCATCCTCTTCCTCTCCTCCAGCACCTCCCTGGCCCTCTTTCCTCTCCCACATTCTGCTCTTGATGTTCCCCCCCTCCCAGTGTCCCTTGTCCTGGTGGTGGGGACCAGATGGTGACAGTCTGGGGTGCAGTGTGGAGACCCTGGTGGGAGCTGCTCGCCCATGCAGCACCACGTGAGGTTGGTGCCATGGGCATGCACAGAGGGTGTCCATCCACCCATCCATCCATCCATCCATCCATCCACCCATCCATCCATCCACCCATGCACCCATCCATCCATCCATCCACCCATCCA
>NW_020901067.1:0-462 GCF_003984885.1 Neopelma chrysocephalum
GCAGCACCTCTGCCTTGCACTTATTCTCAGGCTCACCTCAGGGACAGTTCTGGGCTCACCTCCGGGCCACTTCTCAGCCTCACCTCAGGGCCTGGGCTCAAGGACAGGAACCTGTAGGGAGGGGACATGATGTGCAAGCTGAGGGCTGCCTGCTTGCACTGGCCTCTGGCCTTCTTTCTCCTTCTACAACCAGCCCAGAACTCAGCCTGCTTTTCTAACACCACACATTTACAGACTAACCTCGGAGATAGATATGCACACACATCTCTATCACCCTGGGGATAGAGCCTCAAGCATGAGCTGCCATAGGAATGGGAATCAGAGAATCACAGAATCAGACACGTTGGAAAAGACCTCCGAGATCATCAAGTCCAACCCTTGATCCAACCCCGCCGTGCTTCCCAGACCATGGCACTGAGGCCACATCCACTCTCACCTTCAACACCTCCAGGGACGCTGACT
>NW_020901068.1:0-459 GCF_003984885.1 Neopelma chrysocephalum
AGAGAAGAAAAGAGAAGAAAAGGAAAGAAAAGAAAAGAGAAAAGAAATGAAAAGAAAAAAAACAAATAAAAAAATAAAATAAAATAAAATAAAATAAAATACCAGAAAAGAAAAGAGAAAAGAGAAAAGAAAAGAGAAAAGAAAAAAAAAGAAAAGAACAAATTAAAAAATGAAATAAAATAAAATACCAGATAAGAAAAGAAAAGAAAAGAAAAGAAAAGAAAAGAAAAAAGAAAAGAAAAGAGAAAAGAACAAAAAAAATGAAATAAAATAACAGAAAAGAAAAGAGAAAAGAAAAGAAAAGAAATGAGAAAAGAACAAATAAAAAACGAAATAAAATAAAATAAAAAACAAATAAAAAAATAAAATAAAATGAAATAAAATAAAAGAAAATAAAATAAAATACCAGAAAAGAAAAGAAAAGAAAAGAAAGGAAAAAATAAAAAAAATAAAATAAAA
>NW_020901069.1:0-583 GCF_003984885.1 Neopelma chrysocephalum
AAACCTCCCCTTTCCCAGTGGGATCCATTCCCTGTCTCCTGTCCCCAGCTCAGGACGTTCATCCCTTTCCCGGCAGTGCCGGATCCGGGGGTGTCTGGATTTGTTCCCACGTCATTCCTGACCTTTTCTTTCCCTAATTCCCGGGTCTGGATCACACCTGATTGTGAATGAACTCCCGTGAATGTCACGGCCGGGCTCAAATCCCTCGGGATGAGACGCGGCCGGGATGTGACACCCGAGCCCTGGGAATGGGAGGAGCTCCCGAGGCTCACAATGACCAGGGATGTTTGTCCCGGGATCCTCATATCCCTGTAAATTTGTCCTGGGATCCTCATGTCCCTGTAAATTTGTCCCGGGATCCTCGTGTCCCTCCGGCCCGGACAATGTGCCGCAGGATGTGGAGTGAGTCATAAAAACAGGGAATCCTGGAATGGGGTGGGTGGGAAGGGGTGTTAAAGCTCGTCCTGTTCCAATCCCGACAGCTCCCGCTATTCCAGGGAATCCAACCCGGCCTTGGACACTGCCAGGGATCCAGGGGCAGCCACAGCTTCTCTGGGAATTCCAGCCCAGCCCCTCCCCACCC
>NW_020901070.1:0-811 GCF_003984885.1 Neopelma chrysocephalum
GCTGTGTTCCCGGCGCCGGGCTGTGCGGCCGTGCCGGGTCCGCCCGCCCCGGGTGTTTGTGGGGTGGCACTGGGTCCGGACTCGGCGTTGCCGGGTCCGTCTGTGCCTGCGCAGGCGGCGGCGGCCGCGGCGCGGCTCCAAGCGGGCGGTGGGGCCCGCGGCCCGGCGGGTGCGCAGAGCGGCTCCTCCGGTGCCGGCTCCGGGCGGAGCGGCTCCAGCCCCGACCCCGGCCCTGGCCCTGGCCCCGGCGTGGCCGGGGGCTGCGGAGCCAGGGGGCGGCAGGTCGTCGACATCGGCAGCGGCTCCGAGCGCGGCTGCGGTGCCGTGTGTGGCCCCGGCCGGCGCACTGCCGCGGGCTGCAGAGCCGGGGGCCGGCAGGATCGCTGCGGCAGCCCCGGCTCCGAGCGGCGTGCCCACGTATGCACCGGCGGCAACTCCGTGTGCAGAGGCAACTCTGTGCCCGGTGCCTGCGGCGCCGACCTTAGGCAGCGCTGTGCCCTGTGCGGCGCTGACTACGGGTGGCGCGGCCGCAGCCCCAAGGGCCGGCGCAGTGGACGGCGGGAGGGGTCTGTTTCCCCCACGCTGCTGACAGCCATGGTCCCGAGTGGAATGAGGGGCAGCGGGCTGGCAGCGGTGGCCGCAGTGTCAGGCGGTGCAGTGGGGGTACTGTCTGTCTTCTCCCCTGTTTTACACCACCACCTTCTCCCCCTCCCTCCCTCCCCAGAACGTGTCCATCTGCAGCTGTTCCTCTCCTCCTATGTGTCATTCTTTTTCTGCAAACCACATAGTTAAAGTTGCGACATGAGGAGAG
>NW_020901071.1:0-393 GCF_003984885.1 Neopelma chrysocephalum
GAATGTCCCGTGTCTGGAACACCCCGTATCCGGAAAATCCCATGTTCGGAACATTCTGTGTCTGGAATATCCCGGGCCTGGAATATTCCGTGTCCGGAACATCTGGTATCTGGAACATCCTGTGTCCGGGACATCCCATAGTTAGAGCACCCTGTGCCCAGAAAATCCCGTGTCCAGATCACCCTGTGTCTGGAACATCCTGTGTCCGGAACATTCCATGTCTGGAATATCCTATGTCAGGAGTATCCGGTGTCAGGAATATCCCGTCTCCAGAATATCCTGTGTTCGGAAGATTCCGTGCCTGGAACATCCCGTGTCCGCAACATCCCGTGTCTGGAATATCCCATGTCTTCAATATCCCGTGTCCCGAATATTCCATCTCTGGAATAGCCC
>NW_020901072.1:0-374 GCF_003984885.1 Neopelma chrysocephalum
TATGCAATTTTAGCCCCCGACTGGCAGGCGCGCCAGCACACGAACGACGGCCCTTTTTATCCAGAAGGAGGGGCCTGACCCTCTGGCTCTCGCCTGCTTTTTGTGCGCCGCAATCTGCATCATGCGCGCAGCCAGGGCTCCCGGTCCTGGCGCCTTCGGTCTGGAAGGAATCCTCGACCGTATGCAATTTTAGCCCCCGGTCGGCCGGCGCACGGGCCCACGAACGACGGCCCTTTTTGCCCAGAATGCGGGGCCTGACCCTCCGGCTCTCGCCTGCTATTTGTGCCCCGCGATTGGCTCTACGCCCGCAGCCGGGGCTCCCGGTCCTGGCGCCTTCGGTCTGGAAGGAATCCTTGACCGTATGCAATTTTAGC
>NW_020901073.1:0-302 GCF_003984885.1 Neopelma chrysocephalum
CTGCACCTGTAGACTCACTCTGCAGAGGAGTGGGAAGTTGTGTCCCCTAGCGAAGTCTCAGCTGAACACCTGCCATCTTTCCGCTGCCTTTAACCTCCCTCTGCCTTGCTTCTCTTCTCTCGTGGCTACAGGCAGTGCCCTCGGCCCTGCTGGGCTGTGCAGAAGAGCTGCTCCTGGGCAGAGCTGTCTCTCTGCAGTGCTGCCCGCTTGCCACGAGCTCCCTGTGTGCCAGGAGCCCGGCCCAGCTGAGCAGCACAGCAAGAGCCAAAGTCAGCCCTTTCTCTGCCCCTCTGGCTTCCCTG
>NW_020901074.1:0-1129 GCF_003984885.1 Neopelma chrysocephalum
GGAATCCTCGACCGTATGCAATTTTAGCCCCCGACCGGCCGGCGCGCTGGCCCGCAAACGACGACCCTTTCTGCCCAGAAAGAGGGGCCTGACCCTCCAGCTCTCGCCTGCCTTTTGTGCGTCGCGATCGGTTCTACGCGCGCAGCCGGGGCTCCCGACTCCGGCGCATCTGGTCTTGAAAGAATCCTCGACCGTATCCGATTTTGGCCCTCGGCCAGCCCCGGACCGCCATGTTGGCGCCCAGCGAATGACGGCCCTTTTTGCCCAGAAGGAGGGGCCTGACCCTCCGGATCTCGTCTGCTATTTGTGCGACGCGATTGGCTCTACGCACGCAGCCGGGGCTCCCAGTCCTGGCACCTTAGGTCTGGAAGGAATCCTCGACCGTATGCAATTTTAGGCCCTGGTCGGCAGGCGCGCGGGTCCACGAGCGACAATCCTTTTTGCCCAGAAGGAGGGACCTGACCTCCCGGCTCTTGCCTGCCATTTGTGCGTGGCGATCAGCTCTACGCGTGCAGCCGGGGCTCTCGGTCCTGGCGCCTTCGGTCTGGAAGGAATCCTCGACCGTATGCAATTTTAGCCCCCGACTGGCAGGCGCACCGGCTCACGAACGACGGCCCTTTTTGCCCAGAAGGAGGAGCCTGACCCTCCGGCTCCCGCCTGCCCCTTGTGCGCCGCGATCGGCTCTACGCGCGCAGCCAGCGCTCCCGATCCTGGCGCCATCGGTCTGGAAGGAATCCTCGACCGTATGCAATTTTAGCCCCCGGCCGGCCGGCACCTCGGCCAGCGAACGACGGCCCTTTGCGCCCAGAAGAAGAGGCCTAACCCTCCGGCTCTCGCCTGCCCCTTGTGCGCCGCGATAAACTCTGCGAGCGCAGCCGGGGCTCCCGGTCCTGGCGCCTTCGGTCTGGAAGGAATCCTCGACCGTATGGAATTTTAGCCCCTGGTCGGCCGGCGCACCGGCCAGCGAACGACGGCCCTTTTTGCCCAGAAGGAGGGGCCTGACCCTCCAATTCTCACCTGCTATTTGTGCGCAGTGATCGGCTCTACATGCGCAGCCGGGGTTCCCGGTCCTGGCGCCTTCGGTCTGGAAGGAATCCTCGACCGTATGCAATTTTAGCCCCCGTCCAAC
>NW_020901075.1:0-557 GCF_003984885.1 Neopelma chrysocephalum
GGGGCTAAAATTGCATACGGTCGAGGATTCCTTCTAGACCGAAGGCGCCAGGACCGGGAGCCCCAGCTGCGCGCGAAGAGCCCATCGCGGCGCACAAATAGCAGGGGAGAGCCGGAGGGTCAGGCCCCGCCTTCTGGGCAAAAAGGGCCGTCGTTTGGTGGCCGGCGCGACTGCCAGTCGGGGGCTAAAATTGCATACGGTCGAGGATTCCTTCCAGACCGAAGGCGCCAGGACCGGGAGTCCCGGCTGTGCGCGTTGAGCCGATTACGGCGCACAAATAGCAGACGAGAGTCGTAGGGTCTGGTCCTTCTTTCTGGGCAAAAAGGGCCGTCATTCTTGTGCCGGTGCGCCTGCCTGCCTGGGGTTAAATTTGCATACGGTCGAGGATTCCTTCCAGACCGAAGGCGCCAGGACCGGGAGCCCTGGCTGCACGCGTAGAGCCGATCGCGGCGCACAAGGGGCAGGCAAGAGCCGGAGGGTCAGGCCCCTCCTTCTGGGCAAAAAGGGCCTTCGTTCGTGTGCAGATGCGTCGCCAGGCTGGGGGCTAAAATTGCATA
>NW_020901076.1:0-436 GCF_003984885.1 Neopelma chrysocephalum
TCCAGGGGCAGGGGGTGGAGCAGTGGCCGTCCCACCTACCCACAGCTCGCCCTGTCTCCCCTCTGCTTCCCACCTGGCTTCTTTTGAGCCAATCAACTGGTTGATTGAACCTGTTGTTTCAATTAAAAATATTGTTCCCAATCTGGATTGTCCAAGTTCTCATTGGACTCGACCAGACCTGCAGTGTTGAATCGGTTGTAATCAGCCAACTTGCCAAATTCAGCCTCCTTGCACCCAGCCCACCTGATCTTGGATGACTGGTTGACACTCAAGGGGGCCTCTTTTCTGCTCAATTCCAACACCTTTAATGCATTGGACGTCCTCTACGCTCCCCAGGGATCTGGTGCCACCTCACCGGCTGCCTGGGCACTGGGCTCTGCTACACTCTTGCATGCAAAGGCACAGGGGGCACCCTGAATGCAATTTTACATTATAT
>NW_020901077.1:0-617 GCF_003984885.1 Neopelma chrysocephalum
TTGGATGGCCGGCGCGCCTGCCAGTCGGGGGCTAAAATTGCATACGGTCGAGGATTCCTTCCAGACCGAAGGTGACAGGAGTGGGAGCCCCGGCTGCGCGCGTACAGCCGATCGCGGCGCACAAATAGCAGTCGCGAGCCGGAGGGTCAGGGCCCTCCTTCTGGGCAAAAAGGGCCGTGGTTGGCTGGCCGGCGGGCCTGCCAGTCGGGGCCTAAAATTGCATACGGTTGAGGAATCCTTCCAGACCGAAGGTGACAGGACCGGGAACCCCAGCTACGCGCGTAGAGCCGATCACGGTGCACAAATAGCAGGCGAGAGTCGGAGGGTCTGGTCCCTCCTTCTGGGCAAAAAGGGCCGTCGTTAATGTGCCGGTGCGCCGTCCGGCCGGGGGTTAAAATTGCATACGGTCGAGGATTCCTTCCAGACCAAAGGCGCCAGGACCGGGAGCCCCAGCTGCATGCGTAGAGCCGATCGCGGCGCACAAGGGGCAGGCGAGAGCTAGAGGGTCAGGCCCCTCCTGCTGGGCAAAAAGGGCCGTCGATCGCTGGCCGACGCGCCTGCCAGTCGGGAACTAAAATTTCATACGGTCGAGGATTCCTTCCAGACCGAAGGCGCCA
>NW_020901078.1:0-340 GCF_003984885.1 Neopelma chrysocephalum
AGAGAAGATTGAAGAAGGACACCAGAGGCTAAGAGAAGAAATTAAGGCAGGGATCTTCCATACCTCGCCAGGACAAACAAGGGTCTCTGCTATCAGGAGCCAGCGTCCCCCAGCTAAGGAGAGAGGGTACACTCCACGTGGCAATCTATGGTTTTACCTCCAAGAGCACGGAGAAGATATGAGGAAGTGGGATGTGAAACCCACCTCTTCCTTAGCAGCCCGGGTACGTGAATTGAAAAGAGGGACAAGTACCACAAGGAACTCTTTGAGGATGAATGCTGCTCCAGTCTCTTGTAGGCAAGACTCCAGACGGCCCAGGAATGATGATATGTCTGATCCT
>NW_020901079.1:0-812 GCF_003984885.1 Neopelma chrysocephalum
GATTCCTTCCAGACCGAAGGCGCCAGGATCGGGAGCCCTGGCTGCGCACGTAGAGCCGATCGCGGCGCACAAGGGGCAGGAGAAGGCCGGAGGGTCAGGCCCCTCCTTCTTGGCAAAAAGGGCCGTCGCTCGTGTGCCGGCGCGCTTGCCGGCGCGGGGCTAAAATTGCATACGGTCGAGGATTCCTTCCAGACCGAAGGCGCCAGGACCGGGAGCCCCAGCTGCGCGCGTAGAGGCGATCACGGCGCACAAATAGCCGGCGAGAGCCGGAGCGTCAGGCTCCTCCTTCTTGTCAAAAAGGGCCATTGTTCGCTGGCATGCGCGCCTGCCAGTCGGGGGCTCCAATTGCATACGGTCGAGGATTCCTTCCAGACCGAAGGCGCCAGGACCGGGAGGCCCGGTTGCGCGCGTAGAGCCAGTTACGGTGCACAAATTGCAAGCGAGAGCCAGAGGGTAAGGCCTCTCCTTCCGGGCAAAAAGGGTTGTCGTTCGTGGGCCCGTGCGCCGGCCGACCGGGAGCTAAAATTGCATACGGTCGAGGATTCCTTCCAGACCGAAGGCGCCAGGACCGGGAGTCCCAGCTGTGCGCGTAGAGCCAATCGCGGCAAACAAATAGCAGGCGAGAGCCGGAGGGTCAGGCCACTCCTTCTGGGCAAAAAGGGCCGTCGTTGGCTGGCCGGCGCCCCTTCCAGTCGGGGGTAAAATTGCATACGGTCGAGGATTCCTTCCAGACCGAAGCCGCCAGGACCGGGAGCCCCGGCTGAACGCGTAGAGCCGATCACAGCGCAAAAATAACAGGCGAGAGCCGGAGG
>NW_020901080.1:0-483 GCF_003984885.1 Neopelma chrysocephalum
GGCTGTCGTTGGCGGGCAGGCGCCTTGGGCGGCCCGTGGCCAGTCAAGGTCCAAAATCGGATACGTTCAAGGATTCCTCCCAGGTAGGAGGCGCCGGGGCCGGGAGCCCCTTCTGCGCGTGTAGAGCCGAGCGAGGCGCACAAAGGGCAGGCGAGAGCCGGAGGGTCAGGCTCCTCCTTCTGGGCAAAAAAGACCGTCTTTTCCGGGCAGGCCCCTTTGGCAGCCAGGGGCTGGCCGAGGTCCGAAATCGGATACGGTCGAGGATTCCTCTCTGACCGGAAGCGCAGGGGCCGCGAGCCCCGGCTGGGCGCATAGAGCCGAGCGAGGCGCACAAAGGGCAGGCGAGAGCTGGAGGGTCCTACCCCAACTTCTGGGCAAAAAAGCCGTCGTTTGCGTGCAGGCGCCTTGAGCGGCCCGGGGCTGGTAGAGGTCCAAAATCGGATACGGTTGAGCATTCCTCCCAGACCGGAGGCGCCGGGGCCG
>NW_020901081.1:0-497 GCF_003984885.1 Neopelma chrysocephalum
TGATCGCGGGCCTGTGCACCAGTCGTCCGAGGAGTATAATTGGATACGGTCGAGGATTCCTCCCAGACTGGATGCGCCAGGGCTGGGAGCCCCTTCTGCGCGCGTAGAACCGAGCGAGGTGCACAAAGGGCAGGCGAGAGCCGGAGGGTCAGGCTCCTCCTTTTTGGCAAAAAAGGTCGTCGTTCGCAAGCAGGCGCCTTGGGCGACCAGAGGCTGGTTGAGGTCCGAAATCGGATACGGTCAAGGATTCCTACCAGACCCGAGGCGCCGGGGCCGGGAGCCCTGGCTGCACGCGTAGAGCCGAGCGAGGCGCACAAAGGGCAGGCGAGATCCGGAGGGTCAGGCCCCTCCTTCTGGGCAAAAAAGGGCCGTCATTCGTGGCCAGGCATCCTGGCGTCCCTGGGCTGGTCGAGGGCCAAAATCGGATACGGTCGAGATTTCCTCCCTCAGCGGAGGTGCTGGGGCTGGGAGCCCTGGATGCGCACGTAGAGCCGAGC
>NW_020901082.1:0-824 GCF_003984885.1 Neopelma chrysocephalum
GGCTCGTGCGCCGGTCGACAGGGGGCTAAAATTGCATACGGTCGAGGATTACTTCCAGACCGAAGGCGCCAGGACCGGGACCCCAGGCTGCGCGCGTAGAGCTAATCGCGGCGCACTAATAGCAGGCGAGAGCCGGAGGGTCAGGCCCCTCCTTCTGGGCAAAAAGGGCCGTCGTTCACGACCCGGTGCGCCGGCCGGCCGGGGGCTAAAATTGCATACGGTCGAGGATTCCTTCCAGACCGAAGTCGCCAGGACCGGGAGCCCCGGCAGCGCGCGTAGAGCCGATCACGGCGCACAAAGAGCAGGCGAGAGCTGGAGGGTCAGGCTCCTCCTTCTGGGCAAAAAGGGCCATCGTTCGCTGGCATGCGCGCCTGCCATTCGGGGGCTAAAATAGCATACGGTCGAGGATTCCTTCCAGACCGAAGGCGCCAGGACCGGGAGTACCGGCTGCACGCGTAGAGCCGATCGCGGCGCACAAGGGGCAGGGGAGAGCCGGAGGGTCAGGCCCCTCCTTCTGGGCAAAAAGGGCCGTCGTTCGCGTGCCGGTGCGCCAGCTGGCCAGGGGCTAAAATTGCATACGGTCGAGGATTCCTTCCTAAAAAAAGGCGCCAGGACCGGGAGCCCCGGCTGCGCGCGTAGAGCCGATCACGGCGCACCAATAGCAGGTGAGATCCGGAGGGTCAGGCCTCTCCTTCGGGGTTAAAATGGCCGTCGTTCCTGGGCCCGTGCGTCGGCCGTCCGAGGGCTAAAATTGCATACGGCCGAGGATTCCTTCCAGACCGAAGGCGCCAGGACCGGGAGCCCTGGCTGCGCGCGTAGAGCCG
>NW_020901083.1:0-460 GCF_003984885.1 Neopelma chrysocephalum
AAATTGCATACGGTCGAGGATTCCTTCCAGACCGAAGGCGCCAGGACCGGGATCTCCAGCTGCGCGCGTAGAGCCGATCGCAGGGCACAAACAGCAGGTGAGAGCCTGGGGGTCAGGCCCCTCATTCTGGGCAAAAAGGGCCGTCTTTCGCTGGCCGACGCGCCTGCCAGTCGGGGACTAAAATTGCTTACGGTCGAGGATTACTTCCAGATCGAAGGCGCCAGGTCCGGGAGCCCCAGCTGCGCGCGTATTGCCGATCTCGACGCACAAATAGCAGGCGAGAGCCGGAGGGTCAGGCCCCCTCTGCTGGGCAAAAAGGGGCGTCGTTCGTGGGCCCGTGCGCCGGCCGACCGGAGGCTAAAATTGCATACGGTTGAGGATTCCTTCCAGACCGAAGGCGCCAGGACCGGGAGCCCCGGCTGCGCGTGTAGAGCCGATCGCGGCGCACAAATAGCAGGCG
>NW_020901084.1:0-384 GCF_003984885.1 Neopelma chrysocephalum
ATGGACAAGACATGCCCATGTGTCACGGCTTGGGGCTGGGGGGGGGGAAGGCTTAGACAAAGTTGATGGCAGAAGCCGTCTCGTTGAGCTACGAGGGGCAGAAAGGACCCCCTTGCTTTCTAAAGTCCTTCTCAGACAGGAGCCTGGGGGTGGCTGGATCCAATCTCAGGCTCAGATTTTGGTTTAAACTGAAGGAATTATAGAGGTGTAATTCAATCACTTTGTCCTGCAGGTTTTAGTGACAGCAAATCAGAAATATTTCTATAAAATGAATTATTTATTATGACAAATGAACAGACAGTTGATCAGACAAGTGAACAGATGAAAGACCTTAAAGAGAATTATTTCCTGCACAGTATAAAAGCCAAAAACTCCCAGCAGTAT
>NW_020901085.1:0-471 GCF_003984885.1 Neopelma chrysocephalum
AAACCTCGACCGTATGCAATTTTAGCCCCCAGTAGGCAGATACACCGGCACACGAACGACGGCCCTTTTTGCCCTGAAGGAGGGACCTGACCCACCGGTTCTCGCCTGTTACTTGTGCGCCGCGATCGGCTCTACGCGTGCAGCCGGGGCTCCCGGGCCTGGCGCCTTCGGTCTGGAAGGAATCCTCGACCGTATGCAATTTTAGCCCCCGACTGGCAGGCGCGCCAGCCTAGCGAATGACGGCCCATTTTGCCCAGAAGGAGAGGCCTGACCCTCCGGCTCTCGCCTGCTATTTGTGCGCCGTGATCGGTTCTACGCGCGCAGCCGGGGCTCCCGGTCCTGGCGCCTTCGGTCTGGAAGGAATCCTCGACCGTATGCAATTTTAACCCCCGGCCACTTGGCGCACGGGCCCGCGAACGAAGGCCCTTTTTGCCCAGAAGGAGTGGCCTGACCCTCCGGCTCTCGCCTGCT
>NW_020901086.1:0-749 GCF_003984885.1 Neopelma chrysocephalum
ACTCTCGCCTGCCCTATGTGCGCCTCGCTCGGCTTTACGCGCGCAGATGGGGCTCTCGGCCCCGGCGCCTCCGGTCTGGGAGGAATGCTCAACCGTATCCGATTTTGGACCCCGGCCGGCGCGCTGGCCCGCGAACGATGGCCCTTTTTGGCCAGAAGGAGGGGCCTGACCCTCCGGCTCTCGCCTGCCCCTTGTGCGCCGCGATCGGCTCTACGCGCACGTATGGGGCTCCCGGTCCTGACGCCTTCGGTCTGGAAGGAATCCTCGACCGTATGCAATTTTACCCCCAGCCGGCGCTCCGGCCCACGAACGACAGCCCTTTCTGCCCAGAAGGACGGGCCTGACCATCTGGCTCTCTCCTGCTATTTCTGCGCCGCGATCATCTCTACGCGCGCAGCCGGGGCTCCCGATCCTGGCGCCTCCGGTCTGGAAGGAATCCTTGACCGTATGCAATTTTAGCCCCAGTGCGGCCTGCGTGCGGACCCGCAAACGACTGCCCCTTTCTGCCCAGAAGGAGGGGCCTGACCCTCCGGCTCTCGCCTGCCCCTTGTGTGCAACGATCGGCTCTACGCGCGCGTATGGGGCTCCCGGTCCTGGCGCCTTCGGTCTGGAAGGAATCCTTGACCGTATGCAATTTTAGCCCCCGAATGGCAGGCGCGCCGGTGAGCGAACAACAGCCCTATTTGCCCAGAAGAAGGGGCCTGACCCTCCGGCTCCCGCCTGCCCCTTGTGCGTCGCGATCGACTCTA
>NW_020901087.1:0-359 GCF_003984885.1 Neopelma chrysocephalum
GGGCTGACTTCAGGGATCAGCAGCCCTTAGCCCAGGACAGAAAGCCTGGGAGTTTTGGCTTTGAAGTGCAGTTAGTGGCGAAGGCTGGGCTCTCCCTTGGCAGGCAGAGCTTTCTGTGCTGGAACATTTTTCCTGGGAGGAATCTTCATTTGGATGGGTTTTGGGGTAGGGGGGACCGTCACCGGCCGCCCGGGGCTGACCAAAGGGATCAGCAGCCCTTTTCCCCAGGACAGAAAGCCTGGGAGCTTTGGCTTTTGGGTCCAGTTGGTGGTGCAACCTGGGCACTCTGTGGGCAACCAGATTTCTCTATATTGGAACCTTTTCCCTTGGAGAAATCTTAATTTGGATGGATTTTGGGG
>NW_020901088.1:0-518 GCF_003984885.1 Neopelma chrysocephalum
GTCGGGAGCCCTGGCTGCGCACGTAGAGTTGATCGCGGCGCACAAGGTGCAGGACGGAGCCAGAGGGTCAGGCCTCTTCTTCTGGGCAAAAAGGGACGTGGTTTGCGGGCCGACGTGTTGGCGGGCAAGAGGCTAAAATTGCATACGGTCGAGGATTCCTTCCAGCCCGAAGGCACCAGGACCGGAAGCCCCGGCTGCGCGTACAGAGCAGATCGCAGCGCACAAGGGGCAGGCGGGAGCCGGAGGGTCAGGCCCCTCCTTCTGGGCAAAAAGGGCCGTCGTTCGTGGGCAGGTGTGCCGCCGTCCGGGGGCTAAAATTGCATAAGGTCGAGGATTCCTTCCAGACCGAAGGCGCCAGGACCGGGAGCCCAGGCTGCGCGCGTAGAGCCGATCGAAACGCACAAAAGGCAGGCGAGAGCCGGAGGGTCAGGCCCCTCATTCTGGGCAGAAACGGCTGTCGTTTGCAGGCCTACGCGCCGGCCTGCCGGGGGCTAAAATTGCATACGGTCGAGGATTCC
>NW_020901089.1:0-571 GCF_003984885.1 Neopelma chrysocephalum
GAGTCGATCGCAGCGTACGAATAGCAGGCTAAAATTCATAGGGTCGAGGATTCCTTCCAGAGCCGATCGCGGAGCACAAGGGGGGAGTGAGAGCCGGAGGGTCAGGCCCCTCCTTCTGGGCAAAAAGGGCCGTTGTTCGTGGGCCAGTGCGCCGGCCAGCCGAGGGAAAAAATTGCATACGGTCAAGGTTTCCTTCCAGATTGAAGGCACCAGGACCGGGAACCCCGGCTGCACGCGTAGAGACGATCGCAGCGCACAAATAGCAGGCGAGAGCTGCAGGGTCAGGCCCCTCCTTCTGGGCAAATAGGGCCGTCGTTCGTGGGCCGGCGCGCCGGCCGACCGGGGGCTAAAATTGCATACGTTCCAGGATTCCTTCCAGACCGAAGGCCTCAGGACCGGGAGCCACAACTGCGCGCGTAGAGCCGATCACGGCACAAAAATAGCAGGCGAGAGCCGGAGGGTCAGGCCCCTCCTTCTGGGAAAAAAGGGTAGTCGTTCTTGTGCCGGTGTGCGGCCGGCCGGGGGCTAAAATTGCATACGGTCGAGGATTCCTTCCAGACCGAATGCGCCA
>NW_020901090.1:0-312 GCF_003984885.1 Neopelma chrysocephalum
GCCGTCGTTTGCTGGCCAGCGCACCTGCCAGTCGGGGAGTAAAATTGCCTGCGGTCGAGGATTCCTTCCAGACCGAAGGCGCCAGGACCGGTAGCCCCAGCTGTGCGCGTGGAGCCGATCGCGGCGCACCAATAGAGGCGAGTCGGAGGGTCAGGCCCCTCCTTCTGGGCAAAAAGGGCCGTTGTTGGCTGGCCGGCGCGCCTGCCAGTCGGGGGCTAAAATTGCATACGGTCGAGGATTCCTTCCAGACGGAAGGCGCCAGGACCGGGAGCCCCAACTGCGCGCGTAGAGCCGATTGCGGGGCAAAACAGC
>NW_020901091.1:0-412 GCF_003984885.1 Neopelma chrysocephalum
GACTGCAGCATTTTTGGTAGACAGATGCAGTACAGTGCTGCATTGCAGCTTTTGCTGACAGCTTTTTCCTCAGGAGGACCTAGTCTTTTGCTCTTTTACAAAAAACAGCACTCACACCCACTTATGCCTCCAACACTCCTTTATTTTTTTGGAACAGTGTGTCTACTAATAAAGAAGAGTGGACTTTGGGGTTTTGGGGCCAATGTAGCATAATTTTCTGCATTGTTGAGGTCTGTTGCTAAGGGTTGGTTCCAATATATTGTTTGTGTTGAGTATCTCTCCAAGTGTCTATTTATAGATTTATACCCAAAATGGCTCTTTTTCAATAGTTTTTATTCCAAAATGCTTTCAAATCTTTGCATGTGTGTTGTGGACGACGGGAAAAGTATCACACGATCCCAGTATTGATCAT
>NW_020901092.1:0-583 GCF_003984885.1 Neopelma chrysocephalum
CCCGACTTCGGCACATCCGGTCCTGAAGGAATCCTCGACCGTATCTGATTTTGGCCCTCGGCCGGCTCCCGAACGCCAGGTGCGGCGGTCAGCGAACGGCGACCCTATTTGCCAATGAAGGAGGGGCCTGACCCTCCGGCTCTCGCCTGCTATTTGTGCGCCGCGATCAGCTCTACGCGCGCAGCCGTGGCTCTCGGTCCTGGCGCCTTCGGTCTTGAAATAATCCTCGACTGTATGCAATTTTAACCCCTGGCCGGCCAGCGCGCCGGCAAACGAACGACGGCCCTTTTTGCCCAGAAGGAGGGACCTGACCCTCCGGTTCTCGTCTGCCCCTTGTGCGCCACGATCAGTTGTATGCGCGCAGCCGGGGCTCCCGGTCCTGGCGCCTTCGGTCTGGAAGGAAACCTCGACCGTATGCAATTTTAGCCCACGGCCGGCCGGCGCACGGGCCCACGAACGAAGGCCCTTTTTGCGCAGAAAGAGGGGCCTGACCCTCCGGCTCTCGCCTGCTATTTGCGTGCCGCGATCGTCTCTACGCCATTTGCTGCCCAGGCTTGGCTCCTCCTCAGAACCAATTAAGGTG
>NW_020901093.1:0-603 GCF_003984885.1 Neopelma chrysocephalum
CTGCGCGCGCAGCCGGGGCTCCCGGTCCTGGCGCCTTCGGTCTGGAAGGAATCCTCGACCGTATGCAATTTTAGGCCCCGGCCGGCCAGCGCACCGTTCCACGAACGACGGCCCTTTTTGCCCAGAAGGAGGGGCCTGACCCTCCGGCTCTCGCCTGCTATTTGTGCGCCGCGATCGGCTCTGCGTGCGCAGCCGGGGCTCCCGGCCTTGGCGCCTCCGATCTCGGAGGAATCCTCGACCGTATCCGATTTTGGCCCACGGCCGGCCCCGCGCCAGCCGGCCAGCTTTCTGTGGCGGCACCTTTTCCCTGGGAGGAATCCTCATTTGTATGGGTTTTGGGGTGGGGAGGGCCGGCAATTGTAGCGCAGGGCTGATCCAAGGGTCCAGCACCCCTTGGCCCCAGGACAGAAAGCCTGGCAGCTTTGGCTTTCGGGTGCACTTGGTGGGGCAGCCTGGGCACTCCGTGGGCAGCAAGAGCTTTCTGGGCTTTGCTCTGGTATCAGTCTTTGTCCTTATGCAACTTTGGGCGTCAGGCTGGTAGTTGCAGCAGAGGGTCGATAGAAGCAAACCACAGCCCTTATCCCCAGCAAAGAAAGCTTGTAA
>NW_020901094.1:0-913 GCF_003984885.1 Neopelma chrysocephalum
CTGCTTCCAAAAGCAGGATGTGTGTTGGAAGGTTGGGGAACCAGGCTGGGTTTGGCACAATTCAACACTAAACCAACCCCTTTGGCACCAGCAGTAACTCCCCACAGAGAGCTTGCATTGCTTGCATTCTCCCATCAGATTCTTTTCCAGGTAGAACATCCTGCTACAAGGAGTCTGTTACCACCCGCCCCAGAAAGGAGGGGGTAACCCAGGTTCTTATTAATAAATCCCTTGGGGTGGATTAGAGTGAAATGACACTTAACAATGAGTGTTTGAAAATATATATATATGCAGGGTTTATTTTAGAACACTTTTGTTTCAAAGGTAAACAGGTATGTTGCCATTTTGGGTGTTACCATCTCTATCTCTCATCTATAGCAATATGGCATAAAGAGAACCTTTAGGGAAAATGCATAAGGGAGAGCAAGGAAAGACAGGATAAGGGTAAGGGAGAGTAAGGGAAAGCAAAGCTGAGAGTGGAAAGATGTCTATAGTTACCGCCCACGGGGTCCAGCGATGGAACTTGGGAGTTGCAGCTTCCATGTCTGTGAGTTGAAGTGGTGGCCTTGATCCGTTGGGGGTGGGAGAGGGAAACCCCCACACTGCAAGAAGTTCTGAGTTATTATATCCATGGATGGTGTCCCGGGCCATGCCACGAACCCCCAACATCTCCTGGGCCTGCGCAGAGTTCCCGTGAGGGGCCTGGGAAAAGGGTTTTTCCTGCCTTTCAAGGTTGGCAGAGGGGGGATGGTCTTTGATGGGCCATCAGAGATCTAATGCAAAAGTCCTGCAGAAGCCTGCAAGAGTCCCTTGGCAATCCTAGAATGCATAAATCATGAACCGTTTCAGTCTCTGACATCACCCCATGATTAATGCATTTAATAATTTCTCTTCTTTGGTCGTTCACTGTGAA
>NW_020901095.1:0-554 GCF_003984885.1 Neopelma chrysocephalum
TCCTGTCTGGGAGGAATCCTCGGCCGTATCCGATTTTGGACCTCGGACAGCCCAGGGAGGCCAGGACGCCTGCCCGCGAACGACGGCCCTTTTTGCCCAGAAGGAGGGACCTGACCCTCCGGCTCTCGCCTGCTATTTGTGCGCCGCGATCGGCTCTACGCGTGCAGCCGGGGCTCCCGGTCCTGGCGCTTTCGGTCTGGAAGGAATCCTGGACCGTATGCAATTTTAGCCCCCGGTCGGCCGGCGCACGGTCCCAAGAACGACGGCCCTTTTTGCCCAGTAGGAGGGGCCTGACCCTCGGGCTCTCGTCTTCCCCATGTGCACCGCGATGAGCTCTACACGCGCAGCTGGGGCTCCCGGCCCTGGCGCTTTCGGTCTGGAAGGAATCCTCGACCGTATGCAATTTTGACACCCGATCGGCCGACGCACCGGCACACGACCGACGGCCCTTTTTGCCCAGAAGGAGGGGCCTGACCCTCCGGCTCTCGTTTCCACCTGTGCGCCGCGATCGGTTCTACGCGCGCAGCTGGGGCTCCCCGTCCTGGCGCCTTTGG
>NW_020901096.1:0-490 GCF_003984885.1 Neopelma chrysocephalum
CCCGGTCGGCCGGCTCACCGGCCTACGAACGAAGGCCCCTTTTGCCCCGAAGGAGGGGCCTGACCCTCCGGCTCTCGCCTGCTGTTTGTGCGTTGCGATCGGCTCTACACGCGCAGCTGTGGCTCCCGGTCCTGGCGCCTTCGTTCGGGAAGGAATCCTCGACCGTATGCAAATTTAGCCCACGGTCGGCCGTCACGCGGGCCCACAAACGAAGGCCCTTTTTGCCCAGAAGGAGGGGCCTGACCCTCCAGCTCTCGTCTGCTATTTGTGCGCCGCGATTGGCTCTACGCGCGCAGCCGGGGCTCCCGGTCCTGGCGCCTTCGGTCGGGAAGGAATTCTCGACCGTATGCAATTTTTTCCCCCGCCTGGCCAGCGCACCGGCACACGAACGACAGCCCTTTTTGCCCAGAAGGAGGGGCCTGACCCTCCGGCTCTCGCCTGCCCCTTGTGCGCCGCGATCGGTTCTACGCGCGCAGCTGGGGCTCCCGGT
>NW_020901097.1:0-455 GCF_003984885.1 Neopelma chrysocephalum
CCACCGTATCCGATTTTGGACCTCGACCAGCCTCGGGACGCCAAAGGCGCCTGCCTGCGAATGACGACCCTTTTTTACCCTGAAGGAGGAGCCTTACCCTCCGGCTCTTGCCGGCCCTTTGTGCACCTCGCTCATCTCTACGTGCGCAGATGGGGCTCCCAGCCTTGGCGCCTCCGGTCTGGGAGGAATCCTCGACCGTATCCGATTTTGGCCCTCAGGCAGCCCAGGGAGGCCAGGTCGCCTTCCCGCAAACGACGGCCCTTTTTACCCAGAAGGAGGGGCCTGACCCTCCGGTTCTCGCCTACCCTTTGTGCACCTCGCTCGGCTCTACGCGCGCAGCTGGGGATCCTGGCCCAGGCTCCTTATGTCAGGGAGGAATCCTACACTGTTATCTGATTTCAGCCCTCGGCCAGCCCCGGGACACCAGCACGCCTGCCCGCGAACGAGGGCCCTTT
>NW_020901098.1:0-590 GCF_003984885.1 Neopelma chrysocephalum
GCGTGCAGCCGGGGCTCCCGGTCCTGGTGCCTTCGGTCTGGAAGGAATCCTCGACCGTTTGCAATTTTAGCCCCCTGCCCGCCAACGCTTCGGACCGCAAACGACGGCCCTTTGTGCCCAGAAGAAGATGCCTGACCCTCCGGTACCTCCTGCCCTTTGTGCGCCGCGATCAACTCTACGTGCGCAGTCAAGGCTCGCGACTCCGGCGCATCCGGTCTTGAAAGAGTCCTCGACCGTACCCGATTATGGCCCTCGGCCAGCTCCGGACCGCCATGTCGGCGGCCAGCGAACGGCGGCCCTATTTGCCCAGAAGGAGGGGCCTGACCCTCCGGCTCTCGTCTGCCCCTTTTGCGCCGTGATCGGCTCTCAGCGCGCAGCCGGGGCTCCCGGTCCTGGCGCCTTCGGTCTGGAAAGAAACGTCGACCGTATGCAATTTTAGCCCCCGGCCGGCCGGCGAACCTGCCCACGAACCACGGCCATTTTTGCCCAGAAGGAGGGGCCTGACCCTCCGGCTCCCGCCTGCCCCATGTGCGCTGCGATCGGATCTACGCGCGCAGCCGGGGCTCCCGGTCCTGGCGCCTTCGGTCTGG
>NW_020901099.1:0-310 GCF_003984885.1 Neopelma chrysocephalum
GGAAGGAATCCTCGACCGTATGCAATTTTAGCCCCCGACTGGTAGGCGCACCGGCCCACGAACGACGGCCCTTTTTGCCCAGAAGGAGGGGGCTAAAATTGCATACGGTCGAGGATTCCTTCCAGACCGAAAGCGCCAGGACCGGGAGGCCCAGCTGTGCGTGCATATCCGATCACGGAGCACAAATAGCAGGCGAGAGCCGGAGGGTCAGGTCCCTCCTTCTGGGCAAAAAGTGTCGTCGTTCGCTGACCGGCGCGCCTGCCAGTTGGGGGCTAAAATTGCATACGGTCGAGCATTCCTTCCAGACCGA
>NW_020901100.1:0-836 GCF_003984885.1 Neopelma chrysocephalum
GCCAGGCCGGGCCCTGGAGATGGCGCTGGCCCTGCTCAGCTTGCTGTGCCCCGTGGAAGGGCTGAGGGGGCACTGGGGGCCAGGCTGTGTGTCCCTGAGGAAGACATTGGCCAGGCCCGGCTGCCAGGCAGAGCCCTGAGGGCCAGCAGTGCTGCCTGGCTTCCCCGGGACCATGGAGCCCCTGAGCACAGCCGTGCTGAGGAGCCCCGCTGGCAGCGCCAGGCCGGGCCCCGCAATGGCGGCTGGGCCTGGGCCTGCCCAGCATCCCCAGGGAGCAACACGGGGGGCTTTGCTGTGGGCAGGGCAAGAACAGAGGGGCATTTTCCTGCTGGGCTGGCCTGGCTCTGCTCCCTCTCGGCCATGAGACACCAGGCCATGAATCCAACTGCAGCTCTGCATTTCCAGAAAGTCAATGCAAATGGTGAAGTTGCTGAGTGTTTGGAGAAACTTGGAGGAGAACTGATAGGAAATTGGAATCAATTGACATAGTGAGGGGAAAGGCAGGAGGGAAGAATTCTCAGCTGTGGTGCTTGAGCGGGCAGATGGTGTGTTTGGAAGACTGACTGCTCCTCAGTTTCCTTCCCAGAAGTTGGCCCTGCAATGCAGAGGGCAACTGGAGGAAGAGCGGAGAAAAAGTGTCGGGGCCTTGCAGCTATGGAGCGTGGGAGAAGGAGATGGAGTTGATGTGGGCAGTGAGTTCTTTGGATGTAGTGGTTTGAACCAGGTTTGTCCCCCTGAAACTAAGAAAGTGGTAACCCCCAGGGGGTGGTGACCCTTGGGGTTTGACCTAATCAGTGCTCCTGCAAAATATGAACATATCTCTCCACCGGAAGAGA
>NW_020901101.1:0-544 GCF_003984885.1 Neopelma chrysocephalum
TACCGGGGGTCCAGGGGGGGACTCCCGGCAAGCCCAGGCAGCCACCGCACACACGGGCCTCCCTGGGGGGACTCCCGGTAAGCCCAGGCAGCCACCAAACACCCGTGGCTCCGGGGGCGGACTCCCGGCAAGCCCAGGCAGCCACCAGGCAGCCGGGGTTCCAAGGGAGGACTCTGGGATAGCCCAGGCAGCCACCACGGACCCGGGGCTCCAGGGTGGCACTCCCGGCAAGCCCGGGCAGCCACCACACACCCGGTGCTCCAAGGGAGAATTTCCGGGCAAGCCTGGGCAGCCACCACAAAACCGGGGCTCCCGGGGGGACTCCTGGCAAGCCCGGGCAGCCACCACACACACGGGGGTCCAAGGGTGGACTCCCGGCAAGCCCGGGCAGCCACCAGGCACCCGGGGGGGACTCCCGGCAAGCCCGGGCGGCCACCACCACCCGGGGCTCCCTGGGGCAACTCCCAGATAGCCCAGACAACCACCACACACCCGAGGCTCCAGGGGAGGACTCGCAGATAGTCCAGGCAGCCACCACACACCC
>NW_020901102.1:0-477 GCF_003984885.1 Neopelma chrysocephalum
GGGCAGGCGAGAGCTGGAGGGTCAGGCCCCTCCTTCTGGGCAAAAAGTGCCGTCGTTCGCTGGACGACGCGTCTGCCAGTCGGGGACCTAAATTGCATACGGTCGAGGATTCCTTCCAGACCGAAGGCGCCAGGACCGGGAGCCCCGGCTGCATGCGGAGAGCCGATCGCGGCGTACAAGTAGCAGGTGATAGCCGGAGGGTCAGGCCCCTCCTTCTGGGCAAAAAGGGCCATCGTTGGCCGGACGGCGCGTCTGCCGGTCGGGGGCTAAAATTGCATACGGTCGAGGATTCCTTCCAGACCGAAGGCGCCAGGACTGGGAAGCCCGGCTGTGCAGGCAGAGCCGATGGCGGCGCAAAAGGGCAAGGCGAGAGCCGGAGGGTCTGGTCCCTCCTTCTGGGAAAAAAGCGCCGTCGGTCGTGTGCAGGTGTGTCGCCCGGACGGGGGTTAAAATTGCATACGGTCGAGGATTCCTTCC
>NW_020901103.1:0-676 GCF_003984885.1 Neopelma chrysocephalum
CCGCCTGCGCGCGTAGAGCCGCTCGCGGCCCACAAATTGCAGGCGAGAGCCGGAGGGTCAGATCCCTCCTTCTGGGCAAAAAGGGCCGTCATTCGTGTGCCGGTGCATCTGCCGACCGGGGGCTAAAATTGCATACGGTTGAGGATTCCTTCCAGACCGAAGGCACCAGGACCGGGAGACCTGGCTGCGCGAGTAGAGCTGATTGCGGCGCACAAAAAGCAGGCCAGAGCCGGAGGGTCAGGCCCCTCCTTCTGGGCATAAAGGGCCTTCGTTCGTGGGCCGGTACGCCGGCCGGCCGGGGGCTAAAATTGCATACGGTCGAGGTTTCATTCCAGACCGAAGGCGTCAGGACCGGGAGCCCCAGCTGCGCGTGTAGAGCCGATCGCGGCGCACAAGGGGCAGGCGAGAGCCGGAGGGTCAGGCCCCTCCTTTTGGGCAAAAATGGCCGTCGTTCGTGGGCCGGCCGACCGGGGGCTAAAATTGCATACGGTCGAGGATTCCTTCCAGACCGAAGGGGCCAGGACCGGGACCTCAACCTGCGCGCTTAGAGCCGATCGAGGCGCACAAGGGGCAGGCCAGAGACGGTGGGTCAGGTCCCTCCTTCTGGGCAAAAAGGGCCGTCGTTCACGTACCGGTGCGCCGGCTGGCCGGGGGCTAAAATTGCATACGGTCGAGG
>NW_020901104.1:0-458 GCF_003984885.1 Neopelma chrysocephalum
GAAGGCGCCAGGACCGGGAGTCCCGGCTGCGCGCGTAGAGCCGATTGCGGCGCACAAATAGCAGGCGAGAGCTGTAGGGTCAGGCCCCTCCTGGGCAAAAAGGGCCTTCGTTTGTGTGCAGGTGCGTCGCCCGGACGGGGGCTAAAATTGCATACGGTCGAGGATTCCTTCCAGACAGAAGGCGCCAGGACCGGGAGCCCCGGCTGTGCGCGTTGAACCGATCGCGGCGCACAAATAGGAGGCGAGAGCCGGAGGGTCAGGCCCCTCCTTCTGGGCAAAAAGGGAGGTTACTGGCTGGCCGGCGCGCCTGCCAGTCGGGGGCTAAAATTGCATATGGTCGAGCATTCCTTCCAGACCGAAGGCGCCAGGACCGGGACCCCGGCTGCGCGCGTAGAGCCGATCGCGGGGCAAACAAATAGCAGGCGAGAGCCGGAGGGTCAGGTCCCTCCTGCTGGGCA
>NW_020901105.1:0-776 GCF_003984885.1 Neopelma chrysocephalum
GCTGCGCCCGTAGAGCCGATCGCGGCGCACAAATAGCAGGCGAGAGCCGGAGGGTCAGGCCCCTCCTTCTGGGCAAAAAGGGCCGCCGTTCGCTGACCGCCTCACCTGGCGGTCGGGAGCCGGCCGTAGGCCAAAATCAGATACGGTCGAGGATTCCTTCAAGACGGGATGCGCGGGAGTCGGGAGCCTCGACTACGCTCGTAGAGCGGAGTGCGGCGCGCAAAGGGCAGGAGGGGGCCGGAGGGCCAGGCTCCTCCTTCTTGGCTAAAAAGGGCCGTTGTTCGCTGGCCGGCACGTCTGCCAGTCGGGGGTTAAAATTGCATACGGTCGAGGATTCCTTCCAGACCGAAGGCGCCAGGACTGGGAGACCCGGCTGCACGCGTAGAACCAATCACGATGCACAAATAGCCGGCGAGAGCCGGAGGGTCAGGTCCCTCCTTCTGGGCAAAAAGGGCCGTCGTTCGTGGGCCGGTGCGCCGGCCGGCCGGAGGCTAAAATTGCATACGGTCGAGGATTCCTTCCAAACCCAAGGCGCTAGGACCGGGAGCCCTGGCTGCACGCGTAGAGATGATCGCAGCGCACAAATAGCAGGCGAGAGCCGGAGGGTCCGGCCCCTCCTTCTGGGCAAATTTGGCCGTCGTTCGTATGCTGGTGCGTCTGCCGACCGGGGGCTAAAATTGCATACGGTCGAGGATTCCTTCCAGACCGAAGGCGCCAGGACCGGGAGCCCCGGCTGCACGCGGAGAACCGATCGCGGAGCACAAATAGCAGGCGAG
>NW_020901106.1:0-696 GCF_003984885.1 Neopelma chrysocephalum
GCCGGCCGACCGGGGGCTAAAATTGCATACGGACGAGGATTCCTTCCGCACCGAAGGCGCCAGGACCGGAAGCCCCAACTGCGCGCGTAGAGCCGATCGCAGCGCACAAGGG
Organism: Neopelma chrysocephalum; assembly: GCF_003984885.1. Classification (NCBI taxonomy): domain Eukaryota; kingdom Metazoa; phylum Chordata; class Aves; order Passeriformes; family Pipridae; genus Neopelma; species Neopelma chrysocephalum. The sequence continues at coordinate 113 of NW_020901106.1, forward strand.
CCAGGTGAGAGCCGGAGGGTCAGGCCCCTCCTTCTGGGCAAAAAGAGCCGTCATTCGCTGGCCGGCGCGCCTGCCAGTCAGGGGCTAAAATTGCATACGGTCGAGGATTCCTTCCAGACCGAAGGCGCCAGGACCGGGAGCCCCGGCTGCGCGCAAAGAACCGATGGCGGGGCACAAATAGCAGGCGAGAGTCGGAGGGTCTGGTCCCTCCTTCTGGGCAGAAAGGGCCGTCGTTTGTGTGCCGGTGCGCCGGCCACTCGGGGGCTAAAATTGCACACGGTCGAGGATTCCTTCCAGACCGAAGGCGCCAGGACCGGGAGGCCAGGCTGTGCAGGTAGAGCCGAACGCGGGGCACAAATAGCAGGCGAGAGCCGGAGGGTCAGTCCTCTCCTTCTGGGAAAAAACGGCCGTCGTTCGTGGGCCGGTGAGCCGGCCGACCGGGGGCTAAAATTGCATACGGTCGTGGATTCCTTCCAGACCGAAGGCGCCAGGACAGGGAGCCCCAACTGCGCGCGTAGAGCCGATCACGGCGCAAACATAGCAGGCGAGAGCCGGAGGGTCAGGCCCCTCCTTCTGGCCAAAAA
>NW_020901107.1:0-387 GCF_003984885.1 Neopelma chrysocephalum
TATGCCTGTTGTTTCCTGTTTTCAGCCCTGCCCCACATCTGCCAGCCCGACTCCCAAAATTGCATCCGGACGAATATTCCTCCCACACCAAAGGTGCCAGCAGAGAAACGTCTTGCTGCCAATGGAGTACCCAGCCCTACACACCAACTGCACCACCAAGCCAAAGCTTCCAGGCTTTCTTTCCTAGCGAAAAGGGCTGTTGTTTCCTGTTTTCAGCCCTGCCTCCCAACTGCCAGCCCGACTCCCAAAATTGCATATAAACAAAGATTCCTCCCACACCAAAGGTGCCAGCACAGAAAACTCTCGTTGCTCAAGGATTCCCCAGCAAAGAAGGCCAGGAAGCATTGGCTTTGTGGTGCAGTTGGTTTGTCTGCCTGGGGAATCCTT
>NW_020901108.1:0-354 GCF_003984885.1 Neopelma chrysocephalum
GACGTAGATTCCTCCCAGACCAAAGGGGCCAGGAGGAATCTACGTCCGTATACAATTTAGGCAGTGGGCACACCTAGGGCTGGAAAAAGCAAACAAGAGCCCTTCTCCCCAACCAAGAAAGCCTGCAACCTTTTGATCTTGTGGTAAATTGGTGGTCCATCCTGGACACTCCTTGGTCAGCAAGAGCTTTCTGTCCTGGCCCGTTTGGTCTGGGAGGAATCTTTATCTGTACCCTGTTTCAGTAGTGGGTCTCTCGGGTGGAGCCCAGGGCTGGAAGATGCAAACAAGAGCCCTTCTCCACAGCCATGAAAGCCTGCAAACTTGGCTCTCGAGTTGATTTGTTCGGCCACCCTG
>NW_020901109.1:0-563 GCF_003984885.1 Neopelma chrysocephalum
ATGCAATTTTAGACCTTGCCAGGTCGGCGCACAAGCCCACGAACGACGGCCCTTTTTGCCGAGAAGGAGGGGCCGGACTCTCCGGCTCTTGCCTGCTATTTGTGCGTTGCGATTGCCTCTACGCGCCCAGCCAGGCGTCCCGGTCCTCGCGCCTTCGGTATGGAAGGAATCCTCGACCGTATGCAATTTTAGCCCCCGGCCGGCCGGCGCACCGGCACGCGAACGACGGCCCTTTTTGCCCAGAAGGAGGGGCCTGACCCTCCGGCTCTCATCTGCTATTTGTGCGCCGCGATCGGCTCTATGTGCGCAGCTGAGGCTCTCGGTCCTGACGCCTTCAGTCTGGAATGAAACCTAGACCGTATGCAATTTTAGCCCCCGGCCGGCCGGCGCACGGACCCACGAACGAAGGCCCTTTTTGCCCGGAAGGAGGGGCATGTCGCTCTGACTCTCGCCTGCTATTTGTGCGCCGTGATCGACTCTACGTGCGCAGCTGGGGCTCACGGTCCTGGCGCCTTCGGTCTGGAAGGAATCCTCGACCGTATGCAATTTTAGCCCCCTCCAGA
>NW_020901110.1:0-330 GCF_003984885.1 Neopelma chrysocephalum
TCACACTTTGTTTTTCCCCCCACAGCAGGATTTCTCCTTCCCAAACCTTGGCCGAATGGAGGAGGAGGCTGCAAGGAAGAGGAAGAAGCCCCGGGACCCCCAGGCAGGGGAGGAGAAAGTCAGTGCCCCTTTGCCCCTGTCTTGTCCTGTATCTCCCAGCCGAGCATCGCCCCCGGCTGCAGGACAACCCCGCTGCCGCCGCCGTCCTGCCGGGGATGGATTTGGGGGGATGCCCTTGGCCTTCCCTCTGGGCCGGAGGCAAATCCCCTCCCTGTCCTTCTTGCTTCCTGCCCCAGGCCCCGAGCTGAGCACAGAGAGCACAACTCCATC
>NW_020901111.1:0-302 GCF_003984885.1 Neopelma chrysocephalum
GCAAAAAGGGCCGTCGTTCGTGTGCCGGCGCGCTGGCCGGCCGGGCGCTAAAATTGCATACGGTCGAGGGTTCTTTCTAGACAGAAAGCGCCAGGACCGGGAGCCCCAGCTGCGCGCGTAGAGCCGATCGCGGCGCACAAATAGCAGGCGAGAGCCGGAGGTTCAGGCCCCTGCTTCTGGGCAAAAAGGGCCGTCGTTCTTGGGCCCGTGCGCCGGCCGACCGGGGGCTAAAATTACATACGGTCGAGGATTCCGCCCAGACCGAAGGCACAAGACCGGGAGCCCCGGCTGCACGCGTAGAG
>NW_020901112.1:0-493 GCF_003984885.1 Neopelma chrysocephalum
GCCATAGTTCGTGTGCCGGTGCAACTGCCGGCCGGGGTCTAAAATTGCATACGATCGATGATTCCTTCCAGACCGAAGGCGCCAGAACCAGGAGCCCCGGCTGCGCGCGTAGAGCCGATCGCGGCGCACAAGGGGCAGGCGAGAACCGGAGGGTCAGGTCCTTCCTTCTGGGCAAAAGGGGCCGTCGTTCGCTGGCCGACGCGCCTGCCACTTGGGGGCTAAAATTGCATACGTTCGAGGATTCCTTCCAGACCGAAGGCGCCAGGACCGGGAGCCCCGGCTGCGCGCGTAGAGCCGATCGCGGCGCACAAATAGCAGGCGAGAGCCGGAGGGTCAGGCCCCTCCTTCTGGGTAAAAAGGACCGTCGTTCGTGTGGCGGTGCGACAGCCGGATGGGGGCTAAAATTGCCTGTGGTCGAGGATTCCTTCCAGACCGAAGGCGCCAGGACCGGGAGCCCCGGCTGCTCGCGTTAAGACGATTGCTGCGCACAAGA
>NW_020901113.1:0-435 GCF_003984885.1 Neopelma chrysocephalum
TTCACCGAGGCCCTGACATAACTTCGACCTATGGCCTGACAGACAGTCCCTATATTAACAGTACTTCACTTAGATGTAGCTTAGATGTAGCTAGCACGTTTGCCCCAACAAGTATAGAAGTAGTAATTAGGCAGTTCCCCAACAACTGTATTGGTAGTTAATACGTAGTTCCCCAAGAATTCTATTTGTTAGTGCACAGATCCCCCCAACATAGATAAGTACCTACTATGTAGTTAGTGCACTGATCCACCAAAATATTTAAATTGTTAAGATATAGTAGCCCCACAGACATGTAAGTAGTTAACATGTAGTCAATTTATCCCCCTAAAATATTTAATTCGTTAACATATAGTTAGTACATTTCTCCCCAACAAATACATAAGCAGTGGCAGTCTGGGGCAGACCGTGGGTCCAGCCGCCATTTTGGGGCAGGCC
>NW_020901114.1:0-730 GCF_003984885.1 Neopelma chrysocephalum
TCATATGCCATTATGTCCAACCGCTGACATCACGTTCTCCTCTGTGACATCATATCCATCATATGTTATGATGTCCGACCGGTGACATCACGTTCTCCACTGTGACATCACATCAACGTTATGACTTCATGTCTAAGAGGTGACATCACGTTCTCCTCTGTGACATCACATCCGTCACCTGCCATGATGTCCATCCGTTGACATCTCGTCTTCCTCTGTGACATCACATCCGTCATATGCCATGATGTCCAACCGGTGACATCACGTTCTCCTCTGTGACATCACATCCGTCACCTGCCATGATGTCCAACCGTTGACATCTCGTTTAGCTCTGTGACATTAAATCCGTCACCTGCCATGATGTCCATCCGTTGACGTCTCGTTTTCCTCTGTGACATAACATCCGTCACCTGCCATTATGTCCTTCTGTTGACATCTCGTTTTCCGCTGTGACATCACATCCGTCATATGCCATGATGTCCTAAAGGTGACAATACGTTCTCCTCTGTGACATCACATCTGTTTTAAGCCATGATGTCCAACCGGTGACATCTCGTTCTCCTCTGTGACATCACATCAACGTTATGACATCACGTCTAAGATGTGACATCACGTCCTCCTCTGTGACATCACATCCGTCATATGCCATGATGTCCAACCGGTGACATCACGTTCTCCTCTGTGACATCACATCCGTCATATGTCATGATGTCCAACCGGTGACATCACG
>NW_020901115.1:0-576 GCF_003984885.1 Neopelma chrysocephalum
ACCCCTCCCAACCTCCCCCGACACCCTCAGAGACCCCCGGACCCCCCAAATCCCCCCCGGGAAGCCCCAAGGGACAAGGGGAGGGGGCGTGGCCTGTGATGATTGACAGAGCCAATAGCAACAGGGGCGTGGCCTCAGATTGAGTGGGCGTGGCCTGGAGGAGCAGCCACTCCCCCCGAGATGGATTGATGGGGGGGTGGAGCCTCAGGGAAGGGTGTGGCCTGTGGAAAGGGGCGTGTCCCACAGGGAAGGGGGCATGGCCTCAGGAAGGGGTGTGGCCCCAGGAAATGGGGCGTGTCCCATAGGGAGGAGGCGTGGCATCAGGAAGGGGTGTGTCCCATGTGAAGGGGTGTGGTCTCAGGATAGTGGGCGTGTCCCCGATCAGGGGGGCGGGGCCTCACTTGATGGTGATCTGGGGCCGCTCCCCGGGCTCTGCCTTGAGCCCCATGAGGATCTCCAGGATGGTCTGGGACCAGTAACTGCGGTACGAGAGCAGCCCCAGGTCCGACAGCGGCTTCTCGGGGGTCCCCGTCTTCCCCTCCACCTTGGACAGCTCGTAACCTGCGGGGGGGACAC
>NW_020901116.1:0-389 GCF_003984885.1 Neopelma chrysocephalum
GCTCTCATGAAAGAATCTTCTGACGACTCGACAGAACACGAGACCATTGCCCCAGTACGAGCAAACTCCACACCAACCGACAGGAAACATCGGAGGAGACTCTGGAATCCCTCTCAGATAAGTATTATATACTTAATATATTCAGATTTATACTCAAATGCACATTACCTCACATATGCACAAACACCCTGACATAAAAAACAGAAAACAGATCACCCTGAGTTGAATAGAACTTCATTTGCAGAGATGTTTTAGGTTAAATAAAAGTTTTCAAAAACAAACACCAAAAAACACTTTCAGGGAAAAGTCGGGAGCACATCAACCCTGAAGTCATCAAGTTCAGTTCAAAATCAATCGCTTATAAGTCAATAGGATCTTTAGAGGATAGC
>NW_020901117.1:0-316 GCF_003984885.1 Neopelma chrysocephalum
CTCCGGGCCCCGGCAGGGCCGGGCCGGGGGCCCCGGGCCGCAGCTCCCGGATGGCGGAGCCGGGCAGCGCCTCAGGTACCGACCGGGCATCGCCCGCTGTCCCCCTCCCCTCGTGCCCCTCGGGGTCCCCTCGTGTCCCCTCCGCACCCTCTGCCCCGGGACTCGCCCCTTCCTCAGGGCCCCCGTTCCCACGGGCTGTGCAGGCCCGTCCTGCTCCCTCCCTCCCCTTCCTCACCCTCCATCCCCTTCCTCACCCCTCCATCCCCTTCCTCACCCCTCCATCCCCTTCCTCACCCCTCCATCCCCTTCCTCACCC
>NW_020901118.1:0-445 GCF_003984885.1 Neopelma chrysocephalum
TTCTTTCAAAGTTGCTGCCAAGAACAACCTCCAGGAAGTTTCCTGCTACATAAAGCACCACTGAAGAGCTCAAGTTGGTGACTGTACAGGATGGGGGCACACAGCCCTGTCCCTTTCACAGCCAGGCCTCCAGGAATACTCTTGAAGGACCAACAGTGACCAAAATAGTCTGCTCTGTGACTCTATTTTCTGGGCCCTCTGCTCAAGGGGCCCCAGTGCACTCATCACAGACCAGTCCCTTGCAATCACTGTTCCCAGACCTGGTCTATCTCTCCACCTCATAAGGATTGTTTGTCCCCCACGGAGGAACATCAAAGGAGCATATTTGCACTGTAAAGAAGAGAGTTAAGCATTCACACTGTGTGTGTGTGTGTGTGTGTGTGTGCAGAGAGGAATCAAGAGTGAGCACAAACGCCATCAGCTACTTCTAGAGAGGCCAGGAAGG
>NW_020901119.1:0-374 GCF_003984885.1 Neopelma chrysocephalum
CGTATGCAATATTAGCCCCCTACCGTCAGGCGCGCCGGCCAGCCAACGACGGCCCTTCTTGACCAGAAGGAGGTGCCTGACCCTCCGGCTCTCGCCTGCTATTTGTGCGCCGCAATCGGATTCACGTGCGCAGCCGGGTCTCCCGGTCCTGGCGCCTTCGGTCTGGAAGGAATCCTCGACCGTATGCAATTTTAGCCCCCGGCCGGCCGGCGCACAGGCCCACGAACGACGGCCCTTTTTGCCCAGAAGGAGGGGCCTGACCCTCCGGCTATCACCTGCTATTTTTGCGCCGCGATTGGCTCTCCGCATGCAGCCGGGGCTCCCGGACCTGGCGCCTTCGGTCTGGAAGGAGTCCTCGACCGTATGCAATTTAG
>NW_020901120.1:0-366 GCF_003984885.1 Neopelma chrysocephalum
GTTCTCGTCTGCCCCTTGTGCACCGCGATCGGTTGTATGCGCGCAGGTGGGGCTCCCGGTCCTGGCGCCTTCGGTCTGGAAGGAATCCTCGACCGTATGCAATTTTAGCCCCAGGCCGGGTGGCGCACTGGCCCACAAACGACGGCCCTTTTTGCCCAGAAGGAGGGGCCTGACCCTCCGGCTGTCGCCTGCCCTTTGTGCGCCGCGATTGGCTCTACGCTTGCAGCCGGGGTCCCGGCCCTGGCGCCTTCGGTCTGGAAGGAATCCACGACCGTATGCAATTTTAGCCCCTGGCCGGCCGGCGCGCCGGCCCACGAACGACGGCCCTTTTTGCCCAGAAGGAGGGGCCTGACCCTCCGGCTCTCG
>NW_020901121.1:0-693 GCF_003984885.1 Neopelma chrysocephalum
GTATGCAATTTTAGCCCCAGGCCGGCCGGCGCGCCGGCACACGAACGACGGCCCTTTTTGCCCAGAAGGAGGGGCCTGACCCTCCGGCTCTCGCCTGCGATTTGTGCCCCGCGTTTAGCTCTATGCGCGCAGCCGGGGCTCCCGGTCCTGGCGCCTTCGGTCTGGATGGAATCCTCGACCGTATACAATTTAGCCCCCTGCCAGCCGGCGCCCCGGCCCGCAAACAACAGCCCTTTCTGCCCAGAAGGAGGGGCCTTACCCTCTGGCTCTCGCCTGCTATTTGTGTGCCGTGATCGGCTCTATGCCTGCAGATGGGGCTCCTGGTCCTGGCGCCTTCGGTCTGGAAGGAATCCTCGACTGTATGCAATTTTATCCCCAGGCCGAGAAGCTCACGGGCCCACAAACGACGGCCATTTTGCCCAGCAGGAGGGACTTGACCCTCCGGCTCTCGCCTTCCTTTTGTGCGTTACGATCGTCTCTATGCGCGCAGCCGGGGCTCCCGGTCCTGGCGCCTTCGGTCTAGAAGGAATCCTCGACCGTATGCAATTTTAGCTCCCGGCCGGCCGGGGCGCCGGCCCACGAACGCTGGCCCTTTTTGCCCAGCAGGAGGGGCCTGACTCTCCGGCTCTCGCCTGCTATTTGTGCACCACGATCGGCTCTACGCGTGCAGCCGGGGCTCCCGGTCCTGGCGCC
>NW_020901122.1:0-504 GCF_003984885.1 Neopelma chrysocephalum
ACAGCTGCTTCTGTTTCCCTGCAGGCTGCAGACACCCATCCGGCTTCACCCCCGGCTCTTCCCCCTGCCATTTGCAACCCTTCCCTGACCGCTGCCCACCCTCACACTCTGTTTCTTCAACTACACACATGGAGTGATCTCATCCTCCTTCTGGATGCTTCTCCTCCCACAGCAATGCCCTTGCAGGGACATTTCTTTCTCCTCGTCCCCTCTCTCCACCTTTCAGACTGCAGTGTGGGGCAGTGTCTCTGTCTCGGGCAGTTTCCTTCCTCCTAGGAAAGCTCCAGCAGGTGGGACACAGCCTTTCCAGCAGCATGGCAAGCCCTCAGCCTTCCTGGGGCCTTTCCCCTGCCCTGACAGCAGCAGCTTCTGTGTGCTGTCCCCAGGCTGCTCCTTTCAGCTCCTGGCACAGACGGGGCCCAGCTGCACCAGCTGCTGTCCCATCCTGCACTCAGCTCAAGGGACGGGGCAGCCCAAAGAGAAGCCCTGTTGCTGGAGTGAGCC
>NW_020901123.1:0-818 GCF_003984885.1 Neopelma chrysocephalum
CTCTCGCCTGCTATTTGTGCACCGCGATCGGCTCTACGCGTTCAGCCGGGGCTCCCGGTCTGGCGCCTTCGGTCTGCAAGGAATCCTCGACCGTATGTACTTTTAGCCGCCGGTCGGCCGGTTCACGCGCCCAAGAACGACGGCCCTTTTTGCCCAGAAGGTGGGGCCTGACCCTCCGGCTCTCGCCTGCTATTTGTGCGCCCCGATCGGCTCTACGTGCGCAGCAGGGGCTCCCAGTCCTGGCGCCTTCGGTCTGGAAGGAATCCTAGACCGTATGCAATTTTAGCCATCGACTGGCAGGCGCGACGGCCAGCGAACGACGGCCCTTTTTTCCGAGAAGGAGGGGCATGACCCTCCGCCTCTCGCCTGCTATTTGTGCGCCGCGATCCGCTCTACGCGTGCAGCCGGGGCTCCCGGTCCCGGCGCCTTCGGTCTGGAAGGAATCCTCGACTGTATGCAATTTTTGCCCCCGGTCGGCCGGCGCACGGGCCCACAAACGACGGCTCTTTTTGCCCAGCAGCAGGGGCCTGACCCTCCAGCTCTCGCCTGCTACTTGTGCGCCACGATCGGCTCTACGCGTGCAGCTGGGGCTCCCGGTCCTGGCGCCTTCGGTCTGGAAGGTATCCTAGACCATATGCAATTTTATTCCCCGAGTCGCAGGCGCATCAGCCAGCGATCGACGGCCCTTTTTGCCCAGAAGGAGGGGCCTGAACCTCCAACTATCACCTGCTATTTGTGCGCCGCGATTGGCTCTACGCGCGCAGCTGGGGCTCCCGGTCCTGGCGCCTTCGGTGTGGAAGGAATCCTCGACTATATGC
>NW_020901124.1:0-721 GCF_003984885.1 Neopelma chrysocephalum
GACCCTCCGGCTCTCGCCTGCTATTTGTGCGCCGCGATCGGCTCTACGCGCGCAGCCAGGGCTCCCGGTCCTGGCGCCTTCGGTCTGGACGGAATCCTCGACCGTATGCAATTTTAGCCCCCGGCCGGCCTCCGCGCCGGCCAACGAACGACGGCCCTTTTTACCCAGAAGGAGGGGCCTGACCCATTGGCTCTCGCCTGCTATTTGTGTGCCGCGATCGGTTCTACATGCTCAGCTAGGGCTCCCGGTAATGGCGCCTTCGGTCTGGAAGGAATCCTCGACCGTATGCAATTTTAGCCCCCGACTGGAAGGCGCGCCAGCCAGCCATTGACGGCCCTTTTTGCCCAGAAGGAGGGGCCTCACCCTCCAGCTCTCGCCTGCTATTTGTGCGCCGCGATAGGTTCAACGCGCGCAGCCGGGATCCCGGTCTTGGCGCCTTCGGTCTGGAAGGAATCCTCGATCGTATACAATTTTAATCCCCGGTCGGCCGGCGCACTGGCCTACGAACGACTGCCCTTTTTGCCCAGAAGGAGGGACCTCACCCTCCGGCTCTGGCCTGCTATTTGTGCGCCGATATCAGCTCTAAGCGCGCAGCCGGGGTCCCGGTCCTGGCGCCTTCGGTCTGGAAGGAATCCTCGACCGTATGCAATTTTAGCCCCCGTCCATCCAGCGCACTGGCCCGTGAACGACGGCCCTTTTTGCCCAGAAGGAGGGGCCTGAC
>NW_020901125.1:0-390 GCF_003984885.1 Neopelma chrysocephalum
AAACTGACCCCACCAGAGCCATTGGTGGAATATTTGGAAGGAAAGAACCCAAAGTAACAGGACAAGCATCCACTGGCACAGAATGTGGATGCTGCTGGTGGGGCACTGGCAGCTGCAAAGAGTTTCCACACTTATTGAAACTCTCTCTAAACCCTGACATCACCAAATTCCATTTATTACCAGCCCCTGCACCCAGCATTTCCTCCAAAGGTAAATATTCTCCAGGTAAGAACCCTCTGCCTGTGTCTGCAAAGCAAGAACTGAAAGGATCATTTTTCCCACCCAAACACTTCATTTTTCAATAAGGTTTAATTGATGCAGAGCTTTTTACTGTCCCCAACCTCCAAATTCCTCCTGCCCCAGGCTGCATTTTAGGGCATTTTGGAGCAA
>NW_020901126.1:0-476 GCF_003984885.1 Neopelma chrysocephalum
CGCCTTCTGGGCAAATAGGGCCGCCGTTCGCTGGCCGCCGCACCTGGTGTTCCGGGGCCGGCCGAGGGCCAAAATCGGATACGGTCGAGGATTCTTTCAAGACCGGATGCCCCGGAGTCGGGAGCTCCGGCTGCGCTCGTAGAGCCGATCGTGGCACACAAACAGCAGGCGAGAGCCAGAGGGTCAGGCCCCTCCTAATGGGCAAAAAGAGCCGTCGTTCGTGTGCCGGTGTGACGGCCGGCCGGGGGCTAAAATTGCATACAGTTGAGGATTCCTTCCAGACCGAAGGCGCCAGAACCAGGAGCACCGGCTGCGCACGTAGAGTCGATCGCGGCGCAGAAATAGCAGGCGAGAGCCGGAGGATCAGGCCCCTCCTTCTTGGCACAAAGGGCTGTCGTTCGCTGGTCGGTGCGCCAGCCGTCCGGGGGCTAAAATTGCATACGGTCGAGGATTCCTTCCAGACCAAAGGCGCCGGG
>NW_020901127.1:0-405 GCF_003984885.1 Neopelma chrysocephalum
CGCACAAATAGCAGGCGAGAGCCGTAGGGTCAGGCGCCTCCTTCTGGGCAAAAAGGGACGTCGTTCGTGTGCCGGTGCATCTGCCGACCGAGGGCTAAAATTGCATACGGTCGAGGATTCCTTTCAGACCAACGGCGCCAGTACCGGGAGCGCCGGCTGCGCACGTAGAGCCGATCGCGGCGCACAAATATCAGGCGAGAGCTGGAGGGTCAGGCTCCTCCTTCTGGGAAAAAAGGGCCATTGTTCACTGGCATGCGCACCTGCCAGTCGGGGGCTAAAATTGCATACGGTCGAGGCTTCCTTCTAGACCGAAGGCGCAAAGACTGGGAGTCCCGGCTGCGCGCGTAGAGCCAATCGCGGCGCACAAATAGCAGGCGAGAGCCGGAGGGTCAGGCCCCTCCTTCT
>NW_020901128.1:0-469 GCF_003984885.1 Neopelma chrysocephalum
CCTTCTGGGCAAAAAGGGCCGTCGTTCGTGGGCCGGTGCAGCGGCCGACCAGGGGTTAAAATTCCATACGGTCGAGGATTCCTTCTAGACCGAAGGCGCCAGGACCGGGAGCCCCGGCTGCGCACGTAGAGACGATCGCAGCGCACAAATAGCAGGCGAGAGCCGCAGGGTCAGGCCCCTCCTTCTGCGCAGAAAGCGCCGGCGTTTGTGGGCCGGTGCGGCGGCCTACCGGGGGTTAAAATTCCATACGGTCGAGGATTCCTTCCAGACCGAAGGCGCCAGGACCGGGAGCCCCAGCTGCACGCGTAGAGCCGATCACGGCGCACACATAGCAGGCGAGAGCCGGAGGGTCAGGCCACTCCTTCTGGGAAAAAAGGGCCGTCGTCCGTGGGTCGGTGCGCCTGCCAGTCAGGGGCTAAAATTGCATACGGTCGAGGATTCCCTCCAGACCGAAGGCGCCAGGACCGGG
>NW_020901129.1:0-333 GCF_003984885.1 Neopelma chrysocephalum
TGGGCTGGGGGTCCCTCCCAAGCCCATGTGCCCCACACTCAGCTGGCAGAGAGAGCCAAGGGACAGGGCCATGGGCAGAGCTGCCCAGGGCCGGGGGCAGCCGGGGGTGTTGGTAGCAGCCAGTGCTGGGGCCGAGCAGAGCACGAGGCCTCTTGCAGAGCCCTGGAGCAGCCTCCCACTTGCCAGCCCCGCCCTGGTGGGGTGACACTGTCCCCTCCCTACAGGACACTCCCCCTGAAATCTTCGGGGGGGACCTTTTGTGTGTATTCCTGGTTGCTGATTCGTTCTGGGGACCTGAGGGAGCCTCTGCAATCCCATCCCTGGGGCACAATC
>NW_020901130.1:0-360 GCF_003984885.1 Neopelma chrysocephalum
GGGCACTCCCGGCAATCCCGGGAAGCCATCGCACTACCGAGGCTCCCAGGGAGGACTCCCGGCAAGCCCAGGTAGCCGCCACACACCCGGGAGTTCAGGGGGGGACTCCCAGATAGCCCAGGTAGCCACCATGAACCCTGGGCTCCAGGGTGGGACTCGCATATAGCCAAGGCAGCCAGCACGGACCCGGGGCTCCAGGGTGGCACTCCCGGCAAGCCCTGGCAGCCACCACACACCCGGGGCTCCAAGGGGGAATTTCCGGGCAAGCCCGGGCAGCCACCACACCCCCGGGGCTACAGGGGGAACTCCCGGAAAGCCCGGGAAGCTAGCACACACTCGGGGCTCCAGGGGGGGTCTCCC
>NW_020901131.1:0-308 GCF_003984885.1 Neopelma chrysocephalum
CCCCTCCCTGTCCTTCTTGCTTCCTGCTCCAGGCCCCGAGCTGAGGACGGAGAGCCCGGAGGACAAATCCCCCCGTGAGACCCTGGTGGGAGAGGCCATTTTGAAGGGCTCCACGGCGCAGGAAGGCAGCGGGGAGGAAAAGGCCCAGAGATCCCCTGGCAGGAGGGGCTCCAAATCCAGCCCAGAGTGCTCTGAGGAGGAAAGACCCAGCCTGTGCCGGGAAGGCGGCCAGAGCTTGAGGCAGAGCTGTGACCTGGTGGTCCCTGAGCAGCCTCCCAGCAGGCAGAAGCCCTTCAGGTGCTTGGAAT
>NW_020901132.1:0-316 GCF_003984885.1 Neopelma chrysocephalum
GGCCCCTGCTGGGGTTCTCGCCACCCACCGACAGCTTCTCCCTGCAGCGGTGTGGGCAACTACCCAGGCAGGATGGGACCTGAAACCAGCAGGCAGCAAAGTCCGTGCCCTGGCACGGAGAACCCCGGAGCACAGGGACCCTGCTCTGCAGGGCAGCCCCGGACACCCCGGCTGCACCCCCACCTTCCCACCCTGCAGCCATCCCTGGGAGAAGGAGCCCACCCGCACTGTCCCTCTGACGGTGCTGCAGGGAAGACCTGCCCAGGAGAACATCCTCCTCCTGTGCAACAGAGAAACTGGGAGAGTCCTGACAGAT
>NW_020901133.1:0-330 GCF_003984885.1 Neopelma chrysocephalum
CGGTCGAGGATTCCTTCCAGACCGAAGGCGCCAGGACCGGGAGCCCCGGCAGCACGCGTAGAGCCGATCGCGGCGCACAAATAGCAGGCGAGAGCCGGAGGGTCAGGCTCCTCCTTCTGGGCAAAAAGGGCCATCGTTCGCTGGCTTGCGCGCCTGCCATTCGGGGGCTAAAATAGCATACGGTCGAGGATTCCTTCCAGACCGAAGGCGCCAGGACCGGGCGTACTGGCTGCGCACGTAGAGCCGATCGCGGCGCACAAGGGGCAGGGGAGAGACGGAGGGTCAGGCCCCTCCTTCTGGGCAAAAAGGGCCGTCGTTCGTGGGCCCGTG
>NW_020901134.1:0-340 GCF_003984885.1 Neopelma chrysocephalum
AACTGGAGAGTGTTGGAGCCATGGACCATTAACATTCCAGTCTCTCCCAGCTCTGCATCCCAAAAGTCAAGAGGGATCAATCTGTCACCTCAAAGTGGATCAATCCTGATGAAAATGGCTCGATCCCACCCCAAAATTCCTGTGTTTCTTATTTTCTCTGTGTAATTCTGGGGCAGCCGCTGCCACCCCTCAGCTCTCTGCAGGCTGAGGCTTGGTCTTGCCCTTTTGCCTTTGCTGGATTTCTTCATCAAATATTTCTCTCTCCCTGAAAAGAAAAATATGGAAGGTTTTCGATAATCTGGACATCTTTAGACCATCTGGACAAATGACAGTTTGCAGT
>NW_020901135.1:0-782 GCF_003984885.1 Neopelma chrysocephalum
CCGGTGCGCCGGCCGGCCGGGGGCTAAAATTGCATACGGTCGAGGATACCTTCCAGACAGAAGGTGCCAGGACCGGGAGCCCCGGCTGCGCGCGTAGAGCCGATCGCAGTGCACAAATCGCAGGCGAGAGCCGGAGGGTCAGGCCCCTCCTTCTGGGCAAAAAGGGCCGTCATTCGCTAGGCCGGCGCCTGCCAGTCGGGGGCTAAAATTGCATACAGTCGAGGATTCCTTCCAGACCGAAGGCGCCAGGACTGGGAGCCCCGGCTGTGCGCGTAGAGTCGATCGCGGCGCACAAATAGGAGGCGAGAACCGGAGGGTCAGGCCCCTCCTTCTGGCCAGAAAGGTCCGTCGTTCAAGTGCCGGTGCGCCGGCCGACTGGTGGCTTAAATTGCATATGGTCGAGGATTCCTTCCAGACCGAAGGCGCCAGGACCGGAAGCGCCAGCTGCGCGCGTAGAGCCGATCGCGGCGCACAAGGGGCAGGCGAGAGCCGGAGGGTCAGGCCCCTCCTTCTGGGCAAAAAGGGCCGTCGTTCCTGTGCCGGCGCGCTGGCCGGCCGGGGGCTAAAATTGCATACGGTCGAGGATTCCTTCTAGACCGAAGGCGCCAGGACCGGGAGCCCCGGCTGCGTAAGTAGGGCCGATAGCGGCGCACAAATAGCAGACGAGAGCCGGAGGGTCAGGCCCCTCTTTCTGGGCAAAAAGGGCCGTCGCTCGCGTGCCGGTGCGTTGGCCGGCGGAGACTAAAATTGCATACGGTCGAGGATTCCTTCCAGACCGAAGG
>NW_020901136.1:0-553 GCF_003984885.1 Neopelma chrysocephalum
CCCTCCTTCTGGGCAAAAAGGGCTGTTCTTCGTGTGCCGGTACTTCTGCCGACCGGGGGCTAAAATTGCATACGGTCGAGGATTCCTTCCCGAACGAAGGCGCCAGGACCGGGAGTCCCGGCTGCACGCGTAGAACCGATGGCGGCGCACAAATAGCAGGCGAGAGCCGGAGGGTCAGGCCCCGACTTCTGGGCAAAAAGGGCCGTTGTTCGTGTGCCGGTGCGCGGGCCGGTGACTAAAATTGCATACAGTCGAGGATTCCTTCCAGACCGAAGGCGCCAGGACCCGATGTCCCGGCTGCGCGCGTAGAGCCAATCGCGGCGAACAAGGGGCAGGCGAGAGGCGGAGGGTCAAGGCCCCTCCTTCTGGGCAAAAAGGGCCGTCGTTCGTTGGCCCGTGCGACGGCCGAACGGGGGCTAAAATTGCATAGGGTCGAGGATTCCTTCCAGACCGAAACCACCAAACAGGGAGCCCCGGCTGCTCACGTAGAGCAGATCGCGGCACATAAATACCAGGCGAGAGCCAGAGGGTCAGGCCCCTCCTTCTGGGCAAA
>NW_020901137.1:0-483 GCF_003984885.1 Neopelma chrysocephalum
ACCTGCCCCTTGTGCGCCGCGATTAACTCTACGCGCACAGCCAGGGCCCCCAGTCCTGGCGCCTTGGGTCTGGAAGGAATCCTCGACCGTATGCAATTTTACACCCCGGCTGGCCGGCGCGCCGGCTAACGAACTACGGCCCGTTTTGCCCAGAAGGAGGGGCCTGACCCTCCGGCTCTCGCCTGCTATTTGTGCGCCGCGATCGGCTCTACACGCGCAGCCGGGGCTCCCGGTCCTGGCGCCTTCGGTCTGGAAGGAATCCTCGACCGTATGCAATTTTAGCCCCCGACCGGCCGGCGCGCCATCCCGCTAACGACGGCCCTTTCTGCCCAGAAGGAAGGGCCTGACCCTCCGGCTTCCGCCTGCCCCTTGTGCGCCGCGATTGGCTCTACGCGCACAGCCGGTGCTCCCGGTCCTGGCGCCTTTGGTCTGGAAGGAATCCTCGACCGTATGCAATTTTAGCCACCGGTCGGCCGGCGCACC
>NW_020901138.1:0-641 GCF_003984885.1 Neopelma chrysocephalum
CTTCCAGACCGAAGGCGCCAGGACCGGGAGCCCCGGCTGCGCGTAGAGCCGATCACGGGGCGAAAATAGCAGGTGAGAGCCGGAGGGTCAGGCCACTCCTTCTGGGCAAAAAGGGACGTCGTTCTCGTGCCGGCGCGCTGGCCGGCCAGGGGCTAAAATTGCATACGGTCGAGGATTCCTTCCAGACCGAAGGCGCCAGGACCGGGAGCCCCGGATGCGTGCGTAGAGCCGATTGCGGCGCACAAATAGCAGTGAGAGCGGGAGGGTCAGGCCCCTCCTTCTGGGCAAAAAGGGCCTTCGTTCGTGGGCCGGTACGCCGGCCGGCCGGGGGCTAAAATTGCATACGGTCGAGGTATCGTTCCAGACCGAAGGCGTCAGGACCGGGAGCCCCGGTTGCGCGCGTAGAGCCGATCGCAACACACAAATAGCAGGCGAGAGCCGGAGGGTCAGGCCTCTCCTTCTGGGCAAAAAGGGCCGTCGTTCGTGTGCCGGTGCATCTGCCGACCGGGGGCTGTAATTGCATACGGTCGAGGATTCCTTCCAGACCGAAGGCACCAGGACCGGGAGCCCGGGCTGCCTGCGTAGAGCCGATCACAGCGCACAAATAGCAGACGAGAGCCGGAGGGTCAGGCCCCTCCTTC
>NW_020901139.1:0-329 GCF_003984885.1 Neopelma chrysocephalum
GGAGGGTCAGGCCCCTCCTTCTGGGCAAAAAGGGCCGTCGTTCGCGGTCAGGCGACCTGGCCTCCCTGGGCTGCCTGAGGTCCAAAATCGGATACGGTCAAGGTTTCCTCCCAGACCAGAGGCGACGGGGCTGGGAGCCCCATCTGCGCGCGTAGAGATGAGCGAGGCTCACAAAAGGCAGGCGAGAACCGGAGGGACAGTACCCTCCTCTGAGGAAAACGGGCAATTGTTCGCGGGCCGGTGCGCCAGCCGTCTGGGGGCTATATTTGCATACGGTCGAGGATTGCTCCCAGAACGGAGGCACCGGAGCCGGGAGCCCCGTCTCTGCG
>NW_020901140.1:0-580 GCF_003984885.1 Neopelma chrysocephalum
ACAAGCACACAAAGGGCAGGCGAGAGCCGGAGGGTCTGGCCCCTCCACCTGGGCAAAAAGGGCTGTCATTCGCAGGCTGGCTCACCGGCCTTGGGGCAAAATCTGATACGGTCGAGGATTCCTCCCAGACCGGAGGCGCCGGAGCCGGGAGCCCCGTCTCTGCGTGTAGAGCAGAGCAAGGCGCACAAAGGGCAGTCGAGAGCCAGTGGGTCAGGCCCCTCCTTCTGGGCAAAAAGGGGTGTCGTTGGCAGGCCCGTGCACCAGTCTTCTGGGGACTATAATTGGATACGGTCAAGGATTCCTCCCAGACAGGATGCGCCGGGGCCGGGAGCCCCGTCTGTGCGCGTAGAACCGAGCGAGGCACACAAAGGGCAGGCGAGAGCCGGAGAGTCAGGCCCCTCCTTCTGGGCAAAAAAGGCCGTCGTTTGCAGGCAGGCGCATTGGGCGGCCTGGTGCTGGTCGACGTCCAAAATCGGATACGGTCGAGGATTCCTCCCAGACCGTAAGCACCGGGGCCGGTAACCCCCACTGCACGCGTAGAGCCGAGCGAGGCGCACAAAGGGCAGGCGAGATCCGGAGG
>NW_020901141.1:0-681 GCF_003984885.1 Neopelma chrysocephalum
AAAATTGCATACGGTCGAGGATTCCTTCCAGACCGTATGCAATTTTAGCCCCCGACTGGCAGGCGCGCCGGCCAGCGATTGACGGCCCTTTTTGCCCAGCAGAAGGGGCCTGACCCTCCGGCTCTCGCCTGCTATTTCTGCGCCGCGATCGGCTCTACGCGTGCAGCCGGGGCTCCCGGTCCTTGCGCCTTCGTTCTGGAAGGAATCCTCGACCGTATGCAATTTTAGCCCCCGGCCTGCCAGTGCACCGGCACACGAACGATGGCCCTATTTGCCCAGAAGGAGGGGCCTGACCCTCCGGCTCTCACCTGGTATTTGTGCGCCGCAATCGGCTCTACGCGTGCAGCCGGGACTCCCGTTCCTGGCGCCTTCGGTCTGGAAGGAATCTTCGACCGTATGCAATTTTAGCCCCCGACTGGCAGGCGCGACGGCCACCGAACGACGGCCCTTTTTGCCCAGAAGGAGGGGCCTGACCCTCCGGCTCCCTCCTGCCCTTAGTGTACCACGCTCCGCTCTACGAGCGCAGCTGGGGCTCCCGACTCCGGGGCCTTCGGTTTTGAAAGAATCCTCGACCGAATCCGATTTTGGTCTTCGTCCGGCCCCGGACCGCCAGGTGCAGCGGCCAGCGAACGGAGGCCAAATTTGCCCAGAAGGAGGGGCCTGACCCTCCGGCTCTCGCCT
>NW_020901142.1:0-513 GCF_003984885.1 Neopelma chrysocephalum
ATGCAATTTTAGCCCCCGGCCGGCCAGCGCGCCGGCAAACGAACGACGGCCCTTTTTGCCCAGAAGGAGGGGCCTGACCCTCCGGTTCTCGTCTGCCCCTTGTGAGCCGCGATCAGTTGTATGCGCGCAGCCGGGGCTCCCGGTCCTGGCGCCTTCGGTCTGGAAGGAATCCTTGACCGTATGCAATTTTAGCCCCCAGCCGGCCGGCGCACCAGCACACGAACGACGGCCCTTTTTTCCCAGAAGGATGGACCTGACCCTCCGGCTCTTGCCTGCTATTTGTGCGCAGCGATCGGCTCTACGCGAGCAGTCGGGGTTCCCTGTCCTGTCGCCTTCGGTCTGGAAGGAATCCTCGACCGTATGCAATTTTAGCCTCCGGCCGGCAGGCGCACCGGCACATGAACAACGGCCCTTTTTGCCCAGCAGGAGGGGCCTGACCCTCCGGGACTCGACTGCTCTTTTTACGTCGTGTTCGGCTCTACGCGCGGTGAGCCGTGGCTCCCGGTCCTGGCG
>NW_020901143.1:0-912 GCF_003984885.1 Neopelma chrysocephalum
CCCTGGGGGGGCCGGGAAGCTCTTGTGTGGGGCAGGAAAGAGGCGCTAGGCACGAGGCCGGGGCTGTGCTGAGCAGGCCCAGCCCTCACATCCCCCCAGCCAACGCCGGCTGCCATCAGAAGTGGTGCTGAAGCCTCTTTCAGCCCAGCCCCGGGTGCAGTTTTCTCATCCCCTCAGCGAGTGCCCCCTCCCCCAGACGGCACTGACCAACCAGGGCGTTTGGCACACGTGGTTTGGTGGTTTGGAGAAACAGCCCCGGACTGGCAGGGGGCCAGAGAACCTCAAGAAACAGCCCTGGTGAGGTGCCCACACTGGCAGGGGCCAGGGGATTGCTGCTCCACGGAACCGGCTGGAGCTCTGGGTGAGCCTGAGCTGAAGGGCCTGTGACCTGTGGATGAGTCCAGGATGGAGCAGAGACCCCCCTGCAGCCCGGGAGGAGCCCACACTGGAGCAGGGGATGCCCAAAGGAGGTTGAGAGCCCGTGGGAAGCCCCTGCAGAGCTGAGGGAGCAAAGCCCTGGTTTCCAGGGCTACCCCCCCACCCCAGTTTGTTTTTGGGACAGTTTTTTTGGTGTAATTTTCATATTTTGGAGTATTTTTTAGCCGAATCTCAACTTCTTGCAGTTTGAGGGGGCAGGGGTCTTCCTGCTATTTTTGAGGGGTTTTTACCTGAATGTCGATGGATTGGGTTTTTCTGGGCTGAATCTTGGTGTTTTGGAGGTTTTTATGGTCACAGGATGCCCGGTGAGTTCTAGAGATGGACTTGGGCAGGAGGAAACCTTAAGCCATTGCACTCAGCCCTTGTTTTCACCCCATCAGGATTTGTCCTTCCCAAAGCTTGGGCGGATGGAGGAGGAGGCTGCGAGGAAGAGGAAGATGCCTTGGGCCCCCCAGGCAGGTGAGGAGGAAGTCA
>NW_020901144.1:0-579 GCF_003984885.1 Neopelma chrysocephalum
GACCGTGGGAGCCCAGGGCTGGAAAATCAAACAAGAGCCCTTCTCCCCAGCCAAGAAAGCCTGCAACCTTTGCTTCTCAGGTGCAATTGGTGGGCTAGCCTGGGCAATCCCTGGGCAGCAAAAGCTTTCTGTCCTGCCCCTTTTGTTCTGGGAGGAATCTTCATTCGTATCCAATTTTGGCACTGGGACAGGCCAAGGCCTGAAAACAGCAAACAAGAGCCCTTCTCCCCAGCCAAGAAAGCCTGCAACCTTTGGTTCTCAGGTGCAATTGGTGGGCCAGCCTAGGTACTCCCTGGGTAGCAACAGTTTTCTGTCCTGACCCCTTTGTTCAGGGAGGAATCTTCTTGTGTAACCAATTTTCACCGTGGGAGCCCAGGGCTGCAAAATCAAACAAAGAGCCCTTCTCCCCAGCCAAGAAAGCCTGCAACCTTTGCTTCTCAGGTGCAATTAGTGTGCTAGCCTGGGCACTCCCTGGACAGCAAGAGTTTTCTGTCCTGACCCCTTTGGTCTGGGAGGAATCTGCGTCTGTATCCTATTTTGGCTGTGGGAGCCCAGGGCTGCAAAAAGCGTACAAGAGCC
>NW_020901145.1:0-417 GCF_003984885.1 Neopelma chrysocephalum
CCCCCAGAGACCCACAGACCCCACAGAGACCCACAGGGACCCACAGATCCCACAGAGAGACCCCATAGAGACCCACGGACCCTACAGAGCCCCACAGAGAGTCTCGGACCCCATAGAGAGACCCACGGACCCGCAGACCCCAGAGAGACCCACAGAGATCAACGCACTCCACAGAGACCCTATAGAGCCCCACAGAGAGACCCATGGACCTCACAGAGACCCACAGATCCCACAGAGAGACCCATGGACCTCACAGAGATCCACACAGCCCCACAGACGCCAGAGACCCCACAGAGAGACCCACAGACCCCACAGAGACCCCCAGGGACCCACAGAGAGACCCCATAGAGCCCCACAGACCCCACAGAGCCCCACAGAGACACCCCACAAAGACCCACGGAACCCACAGAGCCCCTA
>NW_020901146.1:0-616 GCF_003984885.1 Neopelma chrysocephalum
CGATGTCATAATGGTGCAGGCCTCATAAAAGCACTGACCTCATTAGCCCATAGATGTCATAATGGTGCAGGCCTCATGAAAGCACTGACCTCATAAGCCCATAGACGTCAAAATGGTACAGGCCTCATAAAAGCACTGACATCATAAGCCCATAGATGTCATAATGGTGCAGGCCTCAGAAAAGCACTGACATCATAAAGCCCGTCCACTTCATAATGGTGCAGGTCTCATAAAAGCACTGACATCATAAAGCTCGTCCACTTCATAATGGTGCAGGCCTCATAAAAGCACTGACCTCATAAGCCCATAGATGTCATAATGGCGCAGGTCTCATAAAAGCACTGACATCATAAAGCTCATCCACTTCAAATGGTGCTGGCCTCATAAAAGCACTGACCTCATAAGCCCATAGATGTCATAATGGTGCAGGCCTCATAAACGCAGTGTCATCATAAAGCCCTTCCACTTCATAATGGTCCCGGCCTCATAAAAGCAGTGATCTCCTAAGCCCATAGATGTCATAATCGTGCAGGCCTCATAAAAGCACTGACATCATAAGCCCATCAATGTCATAATGGTGCAGGCCTCATAAAAGCACTGACATCATAAGCCCCTA
>NW_020901147.1:0-813 GCF_003984885.1 Neopelma chrysocephalum
AGGCATGGAACAATGTCAGGCTAAGCAGAAATGGAAGGAAGGAAATGGTAAAGGTACAATTTGTGGAGTCTTATAAGCCTGTTTGTCTTGTGCACAATAAGAAGCTAAAAATTCACCTGCTTCTGAATGGATTTCTGATGTTGAGTCTACTGTTTTGAAATCAGAAACTGTGGTGTTGAAGTCATCGTTAGCCTTTGAGAGGGAAACGGGAGAAAAATTGGATAAACTTGTTGCTAAAAATGAGCTGCTTCAAGCTGAGGTTGACCACCTTCCAAGTCTTGTTGCACCAGAGTGCAGAGAGAAAACTGTTGCTAAAAAAACAGGCTCCTGGTTTGGTCAGGCAACTTCATAAACCTTAAGGTTGTCCAACATCTGGAGCAGCATCTCCAACATCCGGACATGGAACCGGTGCCGCTCCACCTGCCGCTTCAGGGCCTCGATCCGGTCCTGCTTCTAGGGGGAAAACAGGGAAAAATGGAGTCAGGAATTCCCAGGGAATGGCAGAGGGACCAAGATCCACCGGGATCCACCAGAATATCCCACCGGGATTCATCCCCAGCGTCTGGACACGGAACCGGGGCCAATTCATGGCCTCAATCCCGACCGGATTCTGGGAAAAAAAACAGGGAAAAATGGGAAAAACACGGTCAGGGAGACTTGGGCAACACAGAGGATCTCTGGGAATGGGGGTGGGAGCCCTTGGGAATGAGGGGGGAATTGGGATCCACCAGGATCCCCCCTGGGATTCATCCCCAGCACAGGGATGTGGATCCAGGGCCACTTCAGGGCCTCGATCCTGACCAGATTCTGGGA
>NW_020901148.1:0-346 GCF_003984885.1 Neopelma chrysocephalum
GTACCTAGGCTGTCCCACCAATTGCACCGTAGAACCAAATGTTGCAGGCTTTCTTGGCTGGAGAGAAGGGCTCTTGTTTGTTTTTCCAGGCCGTGGCTCCCTCGGTCAAAATTGGATACACAAGAAGATTCCACCCTGAACAAAGGGGTCAGGACAGAAAACTGTTGCTGCCCAGGGAGTACCTAGGCTTGCCCACCAATTGCACCTGAGATCCATAGGTTGCAGGCTTTCTTGGCTGGGGAGAAGGGCTCTTTGTTTGATTTTCCAGCCCTGGGCTCCCACGGTGAAAATTGGATACACAAGAAGATTCCTCCCTGAACAAAGGGGTCAGGACAGAAAGCTGTTG
>NW_020901149.1:0-410 GCF_003984885.1 Neopelma chrysocephalum
CGTTCTCCTCTTTGACATTACATCAAGGTTTTGACATCATGTCTAAGCGGTGATATCATGTTCTCCTCTGTGACATCACATCCGTCACCTGCCGTGATGTCCAACCGGTGACATCACGGTCTCCTCTGTGACATCACATCAACTTTATGACATCATGTCTAAGCGGTGACATCACGTTCTCCTCTGTGACATCACATCCGTCACCTGCCATTATGTCCAACCGGTGACATCACGTTCTCCTCTGTGACATCACATCCGTCATATGTCATGATGTACAACCGGTGACATCACGTTCTCCTCTGTGACATCACATCAACGTTATGACATCATGTCCAACCGGTGACATCACGTTCTTCTCTGTGACATCACATCCGTCATATGTCATGATGTCCAACCGGTGACATCACGTT
>NW_020901150.1:0-417 GCF_003984885.1 Neopelma chrysocephalum
CCAGTGTAAAAAACAATTCGGACGGTTTTTCTTCCTTATCTTCCTACTGGGTTGTGCAGGCAGAGCCCAGGTGCAGCAGACCCATTGCTAGAGACCACCGAGGGCAGTGAAATCACCATCAAGTGCTCAAAAGCAAACATAGGAATCGGTGATTTTATCCATTTCTACCGGCAACTGCCGGACCACAGCACCGAGCTCCTCGCACGCGGTGCTAAATAGTGCAGAGAGCTGCGGGCTTCAACGTGGCGGCTGTTGGTGTCGGAAGATCGCCTTTGGACAGTCCTCTGGCTCTCCGAGTCCCGTCATGGGGAGGCGGCGCTGTATTTCTGCGCCCTGGCGGACACGGGCCCGTTGACACCGTCTTCCTCCTAGGTTTCAGGGGATTTTTTTTGAAACACACAACTCGGTTAATTTTTT
>NW_020901151.1:0-410 GCF_003984885.1 Neopelma chrysocephalum
CCCCGGCCGGGCGACGCACCTGCACACGAACGACTGCCCTCTTTGCCCAGAAGGAGGGGCCTGACCCTCCGGCTCTCGCCTGCTATTTGTGCGCCGCGATCGGTTCTACGCGCGCAGCAGGGGCTCCCGATCCTGGCACCTTCGGTCTGGAAGGAATCCTCGACCGTATGCAATTTAAGACCCCGACTGGCAGGCGCGCCGGCCAGCGAATGACAGTCTTTTTGCCCAGAAGGAGGGGCCTGACCCTCCGGTCTCACCTGGCCTTTGTGCGCTGCGATCGGCTCTATGCGCGCAGGTGGGGCTTCCAGTCCTGGCGCCTTCGGTCTGGAAGGAATCCTCGACTGTATGCAATTTTAGCCCCCGCCTGGCCGGCGCACCGGCACACGAACGACAGCCCTTTTTGCCCAGAA
>NW_020901152.1:0-887 GCF_003984885.1 Neopelma chrysocephalum
TGGGGAGTCCCAGAGGGCTTTCAGGGGGAGAAAAGGAGGTTTGCGGGAAAAAAAAAAGCGGGGCTGCTGATCCCTTTGGTCAGCCCCGGCACGCCGGTGCCGGCCCCCCCCGCCCCAAAACCCATACAAATGAAGATTCCTCCCAGGGAAAAGGGGCCAGCAAAGAACACTATGGCTTCCCAAAGAGTGCCCAGGCTGCGCCACCAACTGCACCCAAAATCCAAAATCCCAGGGTTTCTGTCCTCGAAAAAGTCCTGCTGATTCCTTTGGACAGCCCCGGGCAGGCAGTGCCGGCCCCCCCTGCCCCAAAACCCATCCAAATGAAGATTCCTCACGGGGATAATGTGCCAGCACAGAAGGCTCTGGCTGCCCACGGAGTGCCCAGGCTGCGCCACCAACTGCACCCAAAAGCCAAAGCTCCCAGTATTTCTGTACTCGGAAAAGTCCTGCTGATCCCTTTGGTCAGCCCCGGGACGCCAGTGCCGGCCCCCCCCGCCCCAAAACCCATCCAAATGAAGATTCCTGCCAGGGAATAGGGACCAGCACAGAAAGCTCTGGCTGCCCACGGAGTGCCCAGGCTTCGCCACCAACTGCACCTCAAAACCAAACCCGATGGGCTTTTTGTCCTGGGCAAAGGGCTGCCGATCCCTTTGGTCAGCCCCGGGGGGCCAGTGCCGCCTCCCCCCCCGCTCAAAAACCCATACAAATCAAGATTTCTCCCAGGGAAAATATTCCAGCACAGAAAGCTCTGGCTACTAACAGAGTGCCCAGGCTGCGCCACCAACTGCACCCAAAAACCAAAGCTCCCAGGCTTTCTGTCCTGGGCAAAGGGCTGCTGATCCCTTTGGTCAGCCCCGGGCCGCCGGTGCCGGCCCCCCCCCCCCCCA
>NW_020901153.1:0-534 GCF_003984885.1 Neopelma chrysocephalum
TCTGTGCACGTAGAGCCGAGCGAGGTGCACAAAGTGCAGGTGAGAACCGGAGGGTCAGGCCCCTCCTTCTGAGCAAAAAGGGCCATCGTTCGTGGGCAGGCGTCCTGGCGTCCCGGGGCCGGTCGAGGGCAAAAATCTGATTCAGTCGAGCATTCCTACCAGACCGGAGGCGCGGGGCCCGGGAACCCCGTCTGTGCGCTTAGAGCCGAGCGAGGTGCACAAAGGGCAGGCGAGAGCTGGAGGGTCAGGCCCCTCCTTCTGGGCAAATAGGGCCTTCGTACGCGGGCCCGCACGCTGGCCGGCCCTGGGCCGACCGAGGGCCCAATTCACATACGGTCGAGGATTCCTCCCAACTGGAGGCGCCAGGGCAGGGAGCCCGGACTGCGAGCCAAGATACGAGCGAGGTGCACAAAGGGCAGGTGAAAGCCGAAGGGTCAGGCCCCTCCTTCTGGGTAAAAAGGGCCGTCGTTCGCGGACCGGCGTGCCAGTCGGGGTCTAAAACTGGATACGGTCGAGGATTCCTCCCTGACCGCA
>NW_020901154.1:0-584 GCF_003984885.1 Neopelma chrysocephalum
GGAGGTTCAGGTCCCTGCTTCTGGGCAAAAAGGGCCATCGCTAGCTGGCCGACGCGACTGCCAGTGGGGGGCTAAAATTGCATACGGTCGAGGATTCCTTCCAGACCGAAGGCGCCAGGACCGGGAGCCCCAAATGCGCGCGTTGAGCCAATCGCGGCGCAGAAAAAGCATGTGATAGCCGGAGAGTCAGGCCCTTCCTTCTGGGCAAAAAGGGCCGTCGTTCGTAGACCGGTGCGCAGGCCGGTGACTAAAATTGCATACGGTCGAGGATTCCTTCCCGAACGAAGGCGCCAGGACCGGGACACCGGCTGCGCGCGTAGAACCGATGGCGGTGCACAAATAGCAGGCGAGAGTCGGAGGGTCAGGCCCCTCCTTCGGGGTAAAAAGGGCCGTCGTTCGTGGGGCGGCGCGCCGTCCGGCCGGGGGCTAAAATTGCATACGGTCGAGGATTCCTTCCAGACCGAAGGCGCCAGGACCGGGAGCCCCAGCTGCACGCGTAGAGCCGATCGCGGCGCACAAGAAGCAGGCGAGAGCCGGAGGGTCAGGCCCCTCCTTCTGGGCAAAAAGGGCCTTCGTTCGTGTGC
>NW_020901155.1:0-388 GCF_003984885.1 Neopelma chrysocephalum
CCGATCGCGGCGCACATATAGCAGGTGAGAGCCGGAGGGTCAGGCCACTCCTTCTGGGCAAAAAGGGCCGTCGTTCGTGTGCCGGCGCGCTGGCCGGCCGGGGGCTAAAATTACATACGGTCGAGGATTCCTTCCAGACCGAAGGCGCCAGGCCAGGAGCCCCGGCTGCACGCGTAGAGCCGATTGCGGCGCACAAATAGCAGGCGAGAGCAGGAGGGTCAGGCCCCTCCTTCTGGGAAAAAAGGGAGGTCACTGGCTGGCCGGCGCGCCTGCCAGTCGGGGGCTAAAATTGCATACGGTCAAGGATTCCTTCCAGACCGATGGCACCAGGACCGGGAGCCCCGGCTGCGCGAGAAGAGGCGATCGTGAGGCACAAATAGCAGGCGAG
>NW_020901156.1:0-442 GCF_003984885.1 Neopelma chrysocephalum
GAGCCGGCCTAAGGCCAAAATCAGATACGGTCGAGGATTCCTTCATTCCCGGATGTGCCGACGTCGGGAGCCCCGGCTGCGCTTGTAGAGCGGAGCGCGGCGCGCAAAGGGTAGAAGGGGGCCGGAGGGTCAGGCCCCACCTGCTGGGCAAAAAGGGCCGTCGTTCGTGTGCCGTTGCGCAGGCTGGCCAGGGGCTAAAATTGCATCCGGTCGAGGATTCCTTCCAGACCGAAGGCGCCAGGACCGGGAGCCCCGTCTGCGCGCGTAGAGCCGATCACGATGCACAAATAGCAGGCGAGAGTTGAGGGTCAGGTCCCTCATTCTGGGCAAAAAGGGCCGTCGTTCGTGGGCCCGTGCGCCGGCCGACCGGGGGCTGAAATTGCATACGGTCGAGGATTCCTTCCAGACCGAAGGCGCCAGGACCGGGGCCCCGGCTGCGCGC
>NW_020901157.1:0-665 GCF_003984885.1 Neopelma chrysocephalum
CCGGCCATCCGGGGGCAAAAATTGCATACGGTCGAGGTGTCCTTCCAGACCGAAGGCGCCAGGACCGGGAGCCCAGGCTCCGCGCGTAGAGCCGATCGTGGCAGACAAATAGCAGGCGAGAGCCGGAGGGTCAGGCCCCTCCTTCTGGGAAAAAAGGGCCGTCATTCGCTGTCCGGCGCGCCTGCCAGTCGGGGTTAAAATTGCATACGGTCGAGGATTCCTTCCAGACCGATAGCGCCAGGACCGGGAGCCCCAACTGCGCACATAGAGCCAATCACGGCACACAAATGCGGGCGAGAGCCGGAGGGTCAGGCCCCTCCTTCTGGGCCAAAAGGGCCGTCATTCGTGTGCAGGTGCGTCGCCCGGACGGGGGCTAAAATTGCATATGGTCGAGGATTACTTCCACATCGAAGGCACCAGGACCGGGAGCCCCAGCTGCGCGCGTATTGCCGATCGCGGTGCACAAATAGCAGGTGAGAGCCGGAGGGTCAGGCCCCTCCTTCTGGGGAAAAAGGGCCGTCGTTCGTGGGCCGGTGCGCCGGCCATCCGGGGGCAAAAATTGCATACGGTCGAGGTGTCCTTCCAGACCGAAGGCGCCAGGACCGGGAGCCCAGGCTCCGCGCGTAGAGCCGATCGTGGCACACAAATAGCAGGCGAGAGCCGGA
>NW_020901158.1:0-835 GCF_003984885.1 Neopelma chrysocephalum
CAGCCGGGGCTCCCGGTCCTGGCGCCTTCGGTCTGGAAGGAATTCCGGACTGTATGCAATTTTAGCCCCCGGTCGGCCGGCGCACAGGCCCACGAACGACGGCCCTTTTTGCCCAGAAGGAGGGGCCTGACCCTCCGGCACTCGCCTGCTATTTGTGCGCCGCGATGGGCTCTACGCGCGCAGCCGGGGCTCCCGGTCCTGGCGTCTTCGGTGTGAAAGGAATCCTCGACCACATGCAATTTTAACCCTCTTCTGGCCAGAGCACCAGCACACGAACGACGGCCCTGTTTGCCCAGAAGGAGGGACCTGACCGTCCGACTCTCGCCTGCTGTTTGTGCGCCGCGATCGGCTCTACCTGCACAGTCGGGGCTCCCGGTCCTGGCGCCTTCGGTCTGGAAGGAATCCTTGACCGTATGCAATTTTAGCCTCCGACTGGCAAGCGCGCCGGCACACGACCGACGGCCCATTTTGCCCAGAAGGAGGGGCCTGACCCTCCGGCTCTCGCCTGCTGTTTGTGCGCCGCGATCGGTTCTACGCGCGCAGCCGAGACTTCCGGTCCTGGCGCCTTCGTTCGGGAAGGAATCCTCGACCGTATGCAATTTTAGCCCCCGTTCGGCTGGCGCGCTGGCTGACGAACGGCGGCACTTTTTGCCCACAACTGGGGGCCTGACCCTCCGGCTCTCGCCTGCTATTTGTGCGCCGCGATCGGTTCAACGCGCGCAGCAGGGGTCCCGGTCCTGGCGCCTTTTGTGTGGAAGGAATCCTCGACCGTACGCAATTTTAGCCCCCGGCCGGCCGGCGCACCGGCCCACGAACGACGGCCCTTTTTGCCCCA
>NW_020901159.1:0-504 GCF_003984885.1 Neopelma chrysocephalum
CCTTTTTGCCCAGAAGGAGGGACCTGACCCTCCGGCTCCCGCCTGCTCCTTGTGCGCTGCGATCTGCTCTATGCGCGCAACCGTGGCTCCCGGTCCTGGTGCCTTCGGTCTAGAAGGAATCCTCGACCGTATGCAACTTTAGCCCCCTGCCCTCCAACGCGTCGGCCCGCAAACGACAGCCCTTTGTCCTCAGAAGAAGAGGCCTGACCCTCCGGCTCCCTCCTGCCCCTTGTGCGCCGCGATCAACTCTACGTGCGCAGCCGGGGCTCCCGACTCCGGCGCGCCCGGTCTGGAAAGAAACCTCGACCGTATCCGATTTTGGCCCTCTGTCAGCCCCGGACCGCCATGTCGGCGGCCAGCGAACGGCGGCCCTATTTGCCCAGAAAGGGGGGCCTGACCCTCCGGCTCTCTCCTGCCCCTTGTGCGCCGCCATCGGCTCTACGCGTGCAGCCGGGGCTCCCGGTCCTGGCGCCTTCGGTCTGGAAGGAATCCTCGACCGTATGT
>NW_020901160.1:0-622 GCF_003984885.1 Neopelma chrysocephalum
CTGGGGTAGGGACGGGGTTTGGGCTTGGGACTGTACCACTTGGGCAGCAATCAGAGCAATCACTGTGAGCTAGGGCCTGTGGCACCGTCGCTGAAATCCCTGTGTGTTTGGACTTGGGATTGTGAATTGGGAATGTGTCCTGGGAGGCTGGGGCTGAAATCGGAATAGGGCAGGGCTTGCGTCTCTGGAGCTGGGAGAGTGTCTCGAGCTCAGATAGGGACTGTGGCACTGTGGCTCAAATCCCTGTGTGGCTGTGGAGTAGGGATTGATGGGCGGGAATGTGGACTGGGCAGGTAGAGCTGAAATCCGTCTTGTGCTGGGCTTGTGACTTTGCAGTTGGGATAGGGTTTGTGGGGCTGGAGGAGTACCTGGGGGACTGGGATTGGGAGTGGGAGGTTGGAGCTGGAAAGTCCCAGAGCTGCAGGCAAGAAGAAGATGCTGCAGTGAGAAGCTGGAGCAGTTTCCCGTGGCGGCGATGGCAAGATTCAGAGCTGCTGCTGAGAGAGCAGAGCTGGCCGTGAAAGCTTGTTGGTCTCGAGCTGAAATCACTGAGGGGCTGGGGTAGGGACGGGGTTTGGGCTTGGGACTGTACCACTTGGGCAGTAATCAGAGCAATCACTGT
>NW_020901161.1:0-749 GCF_003984885.1 Neopelma chrysocephalum
CCTGTGGGGGGACACCAGAGGCTGCCCCAGGGCAACGAGAGCAGGGAGCGGATTGGGCCCCCTGACACGGGGGGGTTCTGGGTTCAGCCTGACCAGGGGCAATTTGGCACCAACAGCACGGCCCCGACTGCTGGCTCAGCACAGGGGGCCTGAACTCCCCCCTCTCCAGGCTCTCGGGGCTCTCGCAGCTCCCCCCTCTCTCCAGCCTCCCCCACTCTCCAGGGATCAAGGCATGGGGCACCAAGGCACCCCCACAGCAATGCCGCTCTCTCTCTCCCCCCTCCTTTAGCCCCCCTCTCCCACCCCTTCCCCGGGTTGTTCTCTGGTGTGGATGCGCTGGTGTCGGATCAGGTGGCATCTCCGGCTGAAGCTCTTCCCACAATCCCCACATAAATAGGGCCGTTCCCCAGTGTGGATGCGACGGTGTCGGATCAGGTGGGAGATTCTTCTAAAGCTCTTCCCACATTCCCGACATCTGTAGGGTCGTTCCCCAGTGTGGATGTGCTGGTGGGTGAGGAGGTCGGTGCTCTGCCTGAAGCTCTTCCCACATTCCAAGCACCTGAAGGGCTTCTGCCTGCTGGGAGGCTGCTCAGGAACCATCAGGTCGGAGTTCAGCCTCAAGCTCCTGCCACTTTCCCGGCACAGGCTGGGTCTTTCTTCCTCAGAGCACCCTGGGCTGGCTTTGGAGCCCCTCCTGCGGGAGGATCTCCGGGCCTTTTCCTCCCTGCTGCCTTCCTGCGCCGTGGAGC
>NW_020901162.1:0-454 GCF_003984885.1 Neopelma chrysocephalum
GAGGGGCCTGACCCCCAGGCTCTCACCTGTTATTGTGTACCGCGATCGGTTCTACGCGTGCAGCCGGGGCTCCCGGTCCTGGCGCCTTCGGTGTGGAAGGAATCCTCTACTATATGGAATTTTAGCCGTCTTCTGGCCAGCGCATCGGCACACGAACGACGGCCCTTTTTGCCCAGAAGGAGGGGCCTGACCCTCCGGGTCTCGCCTGCTGTTTGTGCCCAGTGATCGGCTCTATGCGCGCTGTTGGGGCTCCCGGTCCTGGCGCCTTCGGTCTGGAAGGAATCCTCGGCCGTATGCAATTTCAGCCCCCGGTCGGCCGGGGCGCCGGGCAGCAAAAGACGGCCCTTTTTGCCCAGAAGGAGGGACCTGACCCTCCGGCTCTCGTCTGCCTCTTGTGCGCCGTGATTGGCTCGACCTGAACAGCCCGGCCTCCCAGTCCTGGTGCCTTCGGTCT
>NW_020901163.1:0-1248 GCF_003984885.1 Neopelma chrysocephalum
ATGCAATTTTAGCCCCCAACCGGCCGGCGCACCGGCCCACGAACGACGGCCCTATTTTCCCAGAAGGATGGGCCTGACCCTCCGGCTCCCGCCTGCCTTTTGTGCGTTGCGATCGGCTCTACACGAGCAGCCGGGCCTCGCGGTCCTGGAACCTTCGGTCTGGAAGGAATCCTCGACCGTATGCAATTTTAGCCCCCGACTGGCAGGCGCACCAACCAGCGAACGGCGGCCCTTTTTGCCAAGAAGGAGGGGCCTAAACCTCCGATTCTCACCTGCTATTTTTGCGCCGCGATCGGCTCTACGCGCGCAGCCGGGTGTCCTGGTCCTGGCGTATTCGGTCTGGAAGTAATCCTCAACGTATGCAATTTTAGCTACCGACTGGCAGGCGCACAGGCACACGAACGACGGCCCTTTTTGGCCAGAAGGAGGGGCCTGACCCTCCGGCTCTCGCCTGCTATTTGTGCCCCGCGATCGGCTCTATGCGCACAGCCGGGGCTCCCGGTCCTGGCGCCTTCGGTCTGGAAGGAAAACTCGACCGTATGCAATTTTAGCCCCCTGTTGACCGGCACGTCGGCCCGCAAACGACGGCCCTCTGTGCCCAGAAGATGAGGCCTGACCCTCCGGCTCCCTCCTGCCCCATGTGCACCGCGATCGGCTCTACGCGCGCAGCCGGGGCTCCCGGTCCTGGCGCCTTCGGTGTGGAAGGAATCCTCGACCGAATGCAATTTTAGCCCCCGGCCAGCCTGTGCGCCGGCCTGTGAACGACGGCCTTTTTTGCCAAGAAGGATGGGCCTGACCCTCCGGCTCCCGCCTGCCCCTTGTGCGTTGCAATCTGCTCTGTGCGCGCAGCCAGGGCTCCCGGTCCTGGCACCTTCGGTCTGGAAGGAATCCTCGACCGTATGCAATTTTAGCCCCCGGCTGGCCGGTGCACGGGCCCACGAACGACGGCCCGTTTTTCCCAGAAGGATGGGCCTGACCCTCCGGCTCCCGCCTGCTTTTTGTGCGTTGTGATCGGCTCTACACGCGCAGCCGGCGATCTCGGTACTGGCGCCTTCGGTCTGGAAGGAATCCTCGACCGTATGCAATTTGAGCCCCTGACTTGCAGGCGCACCAGCCAACGAACGACGGCCCTTTTTGCCCAAAAGGAGGGGCCTAACCCTACGATTCTCACCTCCTATTTGTGCGCCACGATCGGCTCTATGCGCGCAGCCGGGGCTCCTGGTCCTGGCGCCTTCGGTCTGGGAGGAA
>NW_020901164.1:0-590 GCF_003984885.1 Neopelma chrysocephalum
GCCCTTTTTGCCCAGAAGGAGGGACCTGACCCACCGGCTCTCGCCTGCTATTTGTGCGCCGCGATCGGCTCTACGCGCGTAGCCAGGGCTCCCGTTCTTGACGCCTTCGGTCTGGAACGAAACCTCGACCGTATGCAATTTTAGCCCCCGGCCAGCCGACGCACGGGCTCACGAACGACGGCCCTTTTTGCCCAGAAGGAGGGGCCTGACCCTCCGTCTCTCGCCCGCTATTTGTGCGCCGTGATCGGCTCTACGCGCGCAGCTGGGACTCCCGGTCCCGGCGCCTTCGGTCGGGAAGGAATCCTCGACCGTATGCAATTTTAGCCCCCGGTCGGCCGGCGCACCAGCACACGAATGACGACCCTTTTTGCCCAGAAGGAGGGGCCTGACCCTCCGGCTCTCACCTGCCCCTTGTGCGCCGCCATCGGCTCTACGCGTGCAGCTGGGGCTCCCGGCCATGGCGCCTTCGGTCTGGAAGGAATCCTCGACCGTATGCAATTTTAGCCCCCAGTCGGCAGATTCACGGGCCCACGAACGACGGCCCTTTTTGCCCAGAAGGAGGGGCCTGACCCTCCGGCTCTCGCCTGCCA
>NW_020901165.1:0-399 GCF_003984885.1 Neopelma chrysocephalum
CGATGGGCTCTACGCGAGGAGCCTGGGCTCCCGGTCCTGGCGCCTTCGGTCTGGAAGGAATCCTCGACCATATGCAATTTTAGCCCCCGACTGGAAGGCGCGCCGGCCAGCGAAAGACGGCCCTTTTTGCCCAGAAGGAGGGGCCTGACCCTCCGGCTTTCGCCTGCTATTTGTGTCCCGCGATCGGTTCTCCGCGCGCAGCCGGGGCTCCCGGTCCTGGCGCCTTCGGTCTGGAAGGAATCCTCGACCGTATGCAAATTTAGCTCTCGGCCGGCCAGCGCGATGGCACACGAACGACGGCCTTTTTTGTCCAGAAGGAGGGGCCTGACCCTCCGGCTCTCGCCTGCTATTTGTGCGCCGTGATCGGCTCTACGCGCGCAGCCGCGGCTCCCGGTCCTG
>NW_020901166.1:0-915 GCF_003984885.1 Neopelma chrysocephalum
CGGTCTGGAAGGAATCCTCGACCGTATGTAATTTTAGCCCCCGGCCGACCGGCACACCGGCCCACGAACGACGGCCCTTTTTTCCCAGAAGGAGGGGCCTGACCCTCCGATTCTCGCCTGCTATTTGTGCGCCGCGATCGACTCTACGCGCGCAGCCGGGGCTCCCGGTCCTGGCGCCTTCGGTCTGGAAGGAAAACTCGACCGTATGCAATTTTAGCCACCGGTCGGCCGGCGCACCGGCACACGACCGACGGCCCTTTTTTCCCAGAAGGAGGGGCCTGACCCACCGGCTCCGGCCTGCCCCTTGTGCGCTGCGATCTGCTCTACGCGCGCAGCTGTGGCTCCCGGTCCCGGCCAGCCCCGGACCGCCATGTTGGCGGCCAGCGAACGGCGGCCCTATTTACCCAGAAGGGGGGGCCTGACCCTCCGGCTCTCGCCTGCCCCTTGTGCGCCGCGATCGGCTCTCAGCGCGCAGCCGGGGCTCCCGGTCCTGGCGCCTTCGGTCTGGAAGGAATCCTTGACCGTATGCAATTTTAGCCCCCGGCCAGCCGGTGCGCCAGCCTGTGAACGACGGCCATTTTTGCCCAGAAGGAGGAGCCTGGGTCTCCGGCCGCATTCTGCCTTTTGTGCGCCGCGCAACGCTCTACGAGCGCAGCCGGGGCTCCCGACTCCCGTGCATCCGGTCTTGAAAGAATACTCGACCGTATCCGATTTTGGCCCTCGGCCAGCCCCGGACCGCCATGTCGGCGGCCAGCGAACGGCGGCCCTTTTTGCCCAGAAGGGGGGGCCTGACCCTCCGGCTCTCTCCTGCCCCTTGTGCGCCGCGATCGGCTCTACGCACGCAGCCGGGGCTCCCGGTCCTGGCGCCTTCGGTCTGGAAGGAATCCTCGACCGTATGCAATTTTAGCCCCCTTG
>NW_020901167.1:0-727 GCF_003984885.1 Neopelma chrysocephalum
GACCATATGCAATTTTATTCCCCGAGTCGCAGGCGCATCAGCCAGCGATCGACGGCCCTTTTTGCCCAGAAGGAGGGGCCTGAACCTCCAACTATCACCTGCTATTTGTGCGCCGCGATTGGCTCTACGCGCGCAGCTGGGGCTCCCGGTCCTGGCGCCTTCGGTGTGGAAGGAATCCTCGACTATATGCAATTTTAGCCCCCGACCGTCGGGCGCACCGGCACACGAACGACGGCCCTTTTTGCCCAGAAGGAGGGACCTGACCCTCCGGCTAGCGCCTGCTATTTGTGCGCCGCGATCGGCTCTACGCGCGCAGCCGAGGCTCCCCGTCCTGGCGCCTTCGGTGTGGAAGAAATCCTCGACCATATGCAGTTTTAGCCCCTGACTGGCAGGTGTGCCTGCCAGCGAAAGACGGCCATTTTTTGCCAGAAGTAGGGCCTGACCCTCTGGCTCTCGCCTGCTATTTGTGCCCCGCGATCGGCTCTATGCGCGCAGTTTGGGCTCCCAGTCCTGGCGCCTTCGGTCTGGAAGGAAACCTCGACCGTATGCGATTTTAGCTCCCAGCCGGCCAGCGCACCGGCCCACGAACGACGGCCCTTTCTGCCCAGAAGGAGGGGCCTGACCCTCCGGCTCTCGCCTGCTGTTCGTGCGCTACGATCGGCTCTACGCGCGCAGCCGGGGCTCCCGGTCCTGGCGCCTTCGGTCTGGAAGGAATCCTCGACTGTAT
>NW_020901168.1:0-710 GCF_003984885.1 Neopelma chrysocephalum
GCGCGCAGCCGGGGCTCCCGGTCCTGGCGCCTTCGGTCTGGAAGGAATCCTCGACCGTATGCAATTTTAGCCCCCGGTTGGCCGGCACGCGGGCCCACGAACGACGGCCCTTCTTGCCCAGAAGGAGGGGCCTGACCCTCCAGCTCTCGCCCGCTATTCGTGCGCCGAGATCGGCTCTACGCGCGCAGTTGGGGCTTCCGGTCCTGGCGCCTTCGGCCTCGAAGGAATCCTCGACCGTAAGCAATTTTAGTCCCCGACTGCCAGGCGCGTCGCCAGCGAACGACGGCCCTTTTTGCCCAGAAGGATGGTCCTGACCCTCCGGCGCTCGCCTGCCACTTGTGCGCCGCGATTGGCTCTGCGCGCGCAGTTGGGGCTCCCGGTCCTGGCGCCTTCGGTCTGGAAGGAATCCTCGACCGTATGCAATTTCAGCCCACGCCCGGCCAGCGCACCGGCACACGAACGACGGCCATTTTTGCCCAGCAGAGGGGGCCTGACCCTCCGGCTCTCACCTGCTATTTGTGCGCTGTGATCGGCTCTACGCGCGCAGCTGGGGCTGCCGGTGCTGGCGCCTTCGGTCTGGAAGGAATCCTGGACCGTATGCAATTTTAGCCCCCGACTGGCAGGCGCGCGGGCCCACGAACGACGGCCCTTTTTGCCCAGAAGGAGGGGCCTGACCCTCCGGCTCTCGCCTGCCCCTTGTGCGCCGCCAT
>NW_020901169.1:0-305 GCF_003984885.1 Neopelma chrysocephalum
CTTTGTCTGTATGCAATTTTGGTTGTAGGCCTTAAAGTTGGGAGTCAGGGCTGAAAACAGGAAACAACAGTCCTTTTTTCCGGGAAAGAAAGGCTGGAAGCTTTGGCTTTGTGGTGCAGTTGGTTTGTCTGCCGGGAGACTCCATTAATAGCAAGAGCTTACTCTAATGGCACCTTTGTTCTGGGAGGAATCTTCGTCCATAGGCAATTTTGGGAGTCGGGCTGGCAGTTGGGAGGCAGGGCTGAAAACAGGAAACAACAGCCCTTATCGCCAGGAACGAAAGGCTGGAAGCTTTGGCTTTGTGG
>NW_020901170.1:0-513 GCF_003984885.1 Neopelma chrysocephalum
CCCCCCCTCCCCCCATTCGGCCCCTCCCCCACCCTGCCCGGGCGCGCGGGTGATGACGTCGATGCAGGAGTCACGTGACCGGGGGCAGAGCAGCGGTTCCGGTTCCCGTTTCGCTTCCGCTTCCGGTTCCGATCCCACTTCCGGTTCCGGTCCCGCTCCGGCCGCCAGGGGGCGCCGCCCGCAGGAGCCGTCGGAGCTGTCGCAGGTCCGGCACAGCAGGGGGCGCCAGGGAGCTGCCGGAAGGGGGCGGGGCCTCAATGGGGACACGCCCACAGAGGAACCACCGGCAGGGGGCGCCCGAGAGCCGAGGGGGGCGGGGCCTCCGGAAAGGGGGCGGAACCTCAATGGGGACACGCCCACAGACCCAAATCCCTGCAGGGGGCGCCCAAGAGCAGCCGGAGGAGGGGGTGGAGCCTCAGTGAAAGGGGGCGGGGCCTCAGGGGAGGGGACACGCCCACAAATCCCCCTCCACCCACACAGGGGACCCCCCCAAACCTCCCACCCCCCCACCCC
>NW_020901171.1:0-852 GCF_003984885.1 Neopelma chrysocephalum
GGCTCGTGCGCCGGTCGACAGGGGGCTAAAATTGCATACGGTCGAGGTTTCGTTCCAGACCGAAGGCGCCAGGACCGGGAGTCCCTGCAGCGCGCGTAGAGCCGATCGCTGCGCAAAAATAGTAGGCGAGAGCCAGAGGGTCAGGCCCCTCCTTCTGGGCAAAAAGGGCCGTCGTTCGTGGGCCCGTGCGTCGGCCGACCGGGGACTAAAATTGCATACGGTGGAGGTTTCGTTCCAGACCGAAGGCGTCAGGACCGGGATCCCCAGCTGCGCGCATAGAGCCGATCGCGGCGCACAAATAGCAGGCGAGAGCCGGAGGGTCAGGCCTCTCCTTCTGGGCAAAACGGGCCGTCGTTCGTGTGCCGGCGCGCTTGCCGGCCGGGGGCTAAAATTGCATAGGGTCGAGGATTCCTTCCAGACCGAAGGCTCCAGGACCGGGAGCCCCGGCTGCGTGCGTAGAGCCGATGGCGGCACTCAAATAGCAGACGAGAGCCGGAGGGTCAGGCTCCTCCTTCTGGTCAAAAAGGGCCATTCTTCGCTGGCATGCATGCCTGCCAGTCGGGGGCTAAAATTGCATACAGTCGAGGATTCCTCCCAGACCGAAGGCGCCAGGACCGGGAGACCCGGCTGCTCGAGTAGAGCCGATCGCGGCGCACAAATAGCAGGCGAGAGCCGGAGGGTCAGGCCCCTCCTTCTGGGCAAAAAGGGCCGTCGTTCGTTTGCCGGTGCGCCGGCCGGCCGGGGGCTAAAATTGCATACGGTCGAGGATTCCTTCTAGACCAAAGGCGCCCGGACCGGGAGCGCAGGCTGCACGCGTAGAGCCGATCACGGCGCACAAGGGGCAGGCGAGAG
>NW_020901172.1:0-403 GCF_003984885.1 Neopelma chrysocephalum
CCGCCCGCCCCGGCACCCGTCCCCCGCCGGCACAGTACCCCCGCAAAGCGCGCAAAAAAGGCTCACGGCTCGCGCAGGGTCCTGTGCCAAGAACGCACATCCTTCTGGGCGGCGCGGGGGCCTGCGGGAGTGCGCGGACACAACCAGCACGCGCGGAGCTGTCTCCGCCCCCCTCCGCTCCCGCCCCCCCCGTCCCCTCGGCCCCCACCCCCCGCCGGCGCCGGACCTCCGCAAAGCGGGCAAAAAAGGCTCACGGCTCACGCAGGGTCCAGTGCCAAGAACGCACATGCCTCCCGGCGGCGCGGGGGCTGGCAGCAGTGCGCGGACACCCCCAGCACGCGCGGAGCCGTCTCTGCCCCCCTCCGCCCCCCGCCTCCCCCGCCCATTCCGGCCCCCACCCCCC
>NW_020901173.1:0-356 GCF_003984885.1 Neopelma chrysocephalum
CGATTGGTTCTACGCGTGCAGCCGGGACTCCCGGTCCTGGCGCCTTCATTTGGGAAGGAATCCTCGACCATATGCAATTTTAGCCCCCGGTCGGCAGAAGCACCGGCACACGAACGATGGCCCTTTTAAACAGAAGGAGGGGCGTGACCCTTAGGCTCTCACCTCCTATTTGTGCGCCGCGATCAGCTTTACTCGCGCAGGCGGGGCTCCCGGTCCTGGCGCCTTCGGTCTGGAAGGAATCCTCGACCGTATACAATTTTAGCCCCCGGTCAGCTGGCTCGCGGGCCCACGAACGAAGGCCCTTTTAAGCAGAAGGAGGGGCTTGACCCTCCGGCTCTCACCTCATATTTGTGCAC
>NW_020901174.1:0-850 GCF_003984885.1 Neopelma chrysocephalum
ATGTGAGGTCAGAGCCAAGATGTGATTTTTGGGCCTTTGAATGTTTTGGTGGTTTAGTTTTGTTTTTTCTTTTTTTTTTTAAGATGTGGAGCCCTCAGCCCAGTAGACAATAGGCACCAGAGGGAAGGTGAGCCCAGTGAGCAAGGTGAGCAGTGACTGCAGGACAAAGCTAGATGCTGTTTTGCAGGTGTTGTACTTCTGGTGAATCTGTGTACATACTTAGTTTTTTGTTTTACAGGCAGTGCACCGACTTGGAACGTGCAGTCCAACGTGACGGGGACCCTGCCTGTAAGAGGTCACGGTCAAGGGGTGTCAGACAGTAACTGCCATGGGAGCAGCACACTCTTGGACAGGATCTCAGTACTGGCATTTGCCTCTGGGTTTTTTTGCAGGAGATGTACGCAGCCTCACAGGGCCGGAGCCAACTCACAATGAGGTGATGGGCACGGTTCGGTCCTCTCGAGCTGTCCTTGTCAGTAACCTCTGAGTATTAAAAGGATCAGCATCCAAGCAATGAGCTTTTTTGGTTGCAGGTGCCATCTGGCTAACCTTTGGGAGCAGATGAGCATTAGAGGTGAGTCGGGGAGGCAGCAGGAGCAGCAGGGATCCACTGCAGCTTTACAAATGCCCTCTAATTTTGTCTCTCCCTCCCTCAGGTATCCCAGAAGATGACAGCCACAGTGTGTGACTGCGGTCAGAGCCAGTGACCCGAGGACCCGCCTCAGTGACAGTGAGTAGAGGGATCTTTGGGGCTGGGGCCACGTGCCACACTACTCAGACATTGTGTATGGTTTTCTTTCTCATAGTTGACTCCGAGTGATCTCACGACAACAGGAACCTCTGAGCCAGC
>NW_020901175.1:0-838 GCF_003984885.1 Neopelma chrysocephalum
CCTACCAGTCGGGGGCTAAAATTGCATACGGTCGAGGATTCCTTCCAGACCGAAGGCGCCAGGACCGGGAGCCCCGGCTGCGCGCGTAGAGCCGATCGCGTCGCACAGATAGCAGGGGAGAGCCGGAGGGTCAGGCCCCTCCTTCTGGGCAAAAAGGGCCGTCATTCATGTGCCGGTGCGTCGGCCGACCGGGGGCTAAAATTACATACGGTCGAGGATCCCTTCCAAACCAAAGGCGCCAGGACCGGGAGCCCCGGC
This sequence comes from Neopelma chrysocephalum, assembly GCF_003984885.1. Taxonomy (NCBI): domain Eukaryota; kingdom Metazoa; phylum Chordata; class Aves; order Passeriformes; family Pipridae; genus Neopelma; species Neopelma chrysocephalum. Next base: position 259 of record NW_020901175.1, read on the forward strand.
TGCGCGCGTAGAGCCGATCGCGGCGCACAAATGGCAGGCGAGAGCCAAAGGGTCAGGCCCCTCCTTGTGGGCAAAAAGGGCCATCATTCGCTGGCCGGCGCGCCTGCCAGTCGCGGGCAAAAATTGCATGCGGATGAGAATTCCTTCCAGACCGAAGGCGCCAGGACCGGGAGCCCCGGCTGCGCGCGTAGAGCCGATCACGGCGGACTAATGGAAGGCGAGACCCGAAGGGTCAGGCCCCTCCTTCTGGGAAAAAAGGGCCGTCGTTTGCTCTCCGGCACGCCTGCCAGTCGGGGGCTAAAATTGCATACGGTCGAGGATTCCTTCCAGACCGAAGGTGCCAGGACTGGGAGGCCCGGCTGCGCAAGCAGAGCCGATCGCGGCGCCCAAATAGAAGGCGAGAGTCGGAGGGTCAGGCCCCTCCTTCTGGGCAAAAAGGGCCGTCGTTCGCTGGCCGGTACGCCGGCTGGCCGGGGACTAAAATTGCATACGGTCGAGGATTCCTTCCAGACCGAAGCCGCCAGGACCGGGAGCCCCAGCTGCACGCGTAGAGCCGATCGCGGCGCACAAATAGCAGGCG
>NW_020901176.1:0-302 GCF_003984885.1 Neopelma chrysocephalum
TTCTCCCAGACCAGAGGCGCCGGGCGCTGGGAGCCCCGTCTGTGCGCATACAGCCGAGCGAGGCACACAAAGGGCAGGCAAGAGCCGTTGGGCCAGGCCCCTCCTTCTGGGCAAAAAAGACCGTCGTTCGAGGGCAGGGGCCTTGGGCTGCACGGGGCTCGCCAGGGTCCAAAATCGGATACGGTCGAGGATTCCTCCCAGACCGGAGGCACCGGGGCCGGGAGCCCCATCTGCGCGCGTAGAACCGAGCGAGGTGCACAAAGGGCAGGCGAGAGCCGGAGGGTCAGGCCCCTCCTTCTGGG
>NW_020901177.1:0-335 GCF_003984885.1 Neopelma chrysocephalum
AGCCCTGGCTGCGCACGTAGAGTTGATCGCGGCCCACAAGGGGCAGGAGGGAGCCAAAGGGTCAGGCCCCTCCTTCTGGGCACAAAGGGCCGTCGTTTGTGGGCCGACGCGCCTGGCAGTCGGGAGCTAAAATTGGATACGGTCGAGGATTCCTTCCAGACCGAAGGCGCCAGGACCGGGAGCCCGGGCTGCGCGCGTAGAGCCGATCGAAACGCACAAAAGTGAGACAAGAGCAGGAGGGTCATGCCCGTCCTTCTGGGCAGAAAGGGCTGTCGTTTGCGGGCCTACGCGCCTGCCGGCCGGGGGGCTAAAATTGCATACGGTCGAGGATTCCT
>NW_020901178.1:0-895 GCF_003984885.1 Neopelma chrysocephalum
GCACAAAGGGCAGGCGAGAGCCGGAGGGTCAGGCTCCTCCTTTTTGGGAAAAAAGGTCGTCGTTCGCAAGCAGGTGCCTTGGGCAACCCGGGTCTGGCCGAGGTCCGAAATCGAATACGGTCGAGGATTCCTCCCTGACCGGAGGCGTCGGGGCCGGTAGCCCCAGCTGCACGCGTAGTGCCGAGCAAGGCGCACAAAGGGCAGGCGATATCTGGAGGGTCAGGCCCCTCCTTCTGGGCAAAAAGGGCCGTCGTTTGCCGGCCAGCGCGATGACCGGGGTCCAAAACCGGATACGATCGAGCATTCCTCCCAGACCAGAGGTGCCGGGGCCGGGAGCCCCATCTGCGCGCGTAGAGTCGAGCGAGGAGCACAAAGGGCAGGCGAGACCCGGAGGGTCAGACCCCTCCTTCTGGGCAAAAAAGGCCGTGGTTTGCGGGCACGTGCCTTGGGCGGCCCAGGGCTGGCCGAGGTCCAAAATCAGATACGGTCGTGGATTCCTCCCACACCAGAGGCTCTCGGGCCGTAAGCCCCGTCTGCGCACGTAGAGCCGAGTGAGGGGCACAAAGGGCAGGCGAGAACCGGAGGGACAGTACCCTCCTCTGAGGAAAACGGGCAATTGTTCGCGGGCCGGTGCGCCAGCCGTCCGGGGGCCATATTTGCATACGGTCGAGGATTCCTCCCAGACAGGAGGCGCCGGGGCTGGGAGCCCCAACTGCGCGCGTAGAGCCGAGCGAGGCGCACAAAGGGCAGGCGAGAGCCGGAGGGTCAGGCCCCTCCTTCTGGGCAAAAAGGACCGTCGTTCGCAGGCCAGCGCGATGAACGGGGTTCAAACTCGGATACGATCGAGCATTCCTCCCAGACCAGAGGCGTCGGGGCCGGGAGCCCCGTCTGCGCG
>NW_020901179.1:0-618 GCF_003984885.1 Neopelma chrysocephalum
CAGGCCCCTCCTTCTGGGCAAAAAGGGCCGTTGTTCGCTGGCCGACGCGCCCGCCAGTTGCGGACTAAAATTGCATATGGTCGAGGATTCCTTCCAGACCGAAGGCGCCAGGACCGGGAGCCCCGGCTGCGCGCGTAGAACGCATCGCGGCGCACATATAGCAGGCGAGAGTCGGAGGGTCTGGTCCCTCCTTCTGGGCAAAAATGGCCGTTGTTCGCTGGCCGACGTGCCTGCCACTCGGGGACTAAAATTGCATATGGTCGAGGATTCCTTCCAGACCAAAGGCGACAGGACCTGGAGCCCCGGCTGCGCGCGTAGAGCCAATCGCGGCGCACAAATAGCAGGTGAGAGCCGGAGGGTCAGGCCCCTCCTTCTGGGCAAAAAGGGCCGTCGTTCGTGTGCCCATGCGGTGGCCGGCCAGGGGCTAAAATTGCATACGTTCGAGGATTCCTTCCAGACCGAAGGCGCCAGGACCGGGACCCCAAGCTGCGCGCATAGAGCCGATCGCGGCGCACAAATAGCAGGTGAGAGCAGGAGGGTCAGGCCCCTCCTTCTGGGCAAAAAGGGCCGTCGTTGGCTGGCCGGCGCGCCTGCCAGTCGGGGGCTAAAATTGCATAC
>NW_020901180.1:0-711 GCF_003984885.1 Neopelma chrysocephalum
CGGTCGAGGATTCCTTCAAGACCGAAGGCACCAGGACCGGGAGCCCCGGCTGCGCGCGTAGAGACGATCGCGGCGCACAAATAGAAGGTGAGAGCCGGAGAGTCAGGCCCCTCCTGCTGGGCAAAAAGGGCCGTCGTTCGTGTGCCGGTGCGTCTGCCGACTAGGGCCTAAAATTGCATACTCTCGAGGATTCCTTCCAGATCGAAGGCGCCAGGACCAGGAGCCCCAGCTGCGCGCGTAGAGCCGATCGCAACGCTCAAGAGGCAGGCGAGAGACGGAGGGTCAATCCCCTCCTTCTGGGCAAAAAGGGCCGTCGTTCAGGGGCCAGTGCGACGGCTAGCCGGGGGCTAAAATTGCATACGGTCGAGGATTCCTTCCAGACCGTAGGCGCCAGGACCGGGAACCCCAGCTGCGCGCGTAGAGCCGATCGCGGCACACAAATAGCAGGCAAGAGTCGGAGGGTCAGGTCCATCCTTCTGGGCAAAAAGGGCCGTCGTTCGTGTGCCGGTGCGGCCGACGGTCGGGGGCTAAAATTGCATACGGTCGAGGATTCCTTCCAGACCGAAGGCGCCAGGACCGTGAGCCCCGGCTGCACGCGTAGAGCCGATCGCGGCGCACAAGGGGCAGGTGAGAGCCGGAGGGTCAGGCCCCTCCTTCTGAGCAAAAAGGGCCGTCGTTCGTGTGCCGGCGCGCTGGCCGGCCGGGGGTTAA
>NW_020901181.1:0-442 GCF_003984885.1 Neopelma chrysocephalum
TGGCTGGCCTTTGGCAGCTGTGCCAGCTGCTCCCAGCTCTCCTCCTCTCCCCGTTCAGCTGCCCGACTCCTTTGGGACGCGCCTTTGGCCTCTGGGCCCCGCGGCAGCAGCATGGGGCTGCACCACAGCATTGTCTTCCACACAGGCTAAGAGCATCTGGAGCCTGAATGAAGGCCTCCTGGAGCTACTGCAGGATGCAGACACAGACGCGGTTGAGATGACTCTCTCTGCGTTCATCAACGTGCTCCACTTGAAGACCATCCAAGTATCCAGCCCCACTGCCCTGAAATTGCTTGAGGCGCTGCGGCCACTCTTTGACAATGTAAGGCTCTGTGTCCCTCATCGTGGGCACTGAGTGCTGCCAGAAAACTTTGGGCCCAGTGCCTTTTTAGGCTTGTGCCCCGGTGGGCCTGGAGAAGCCAGGGCTGAGGTCTTTTGCTCT
>NW_020901182.1:0-325 GCF_003984885.1 Neopelma chrysocephalum
GACTGATTCTGTACCCTTAGTTCTGGGAAACAAGATGCAGGTTAAAAACCAATACGGACGGTTTTTCTTCCTTATCTCCCTACCGGGTTGTACAGGCAGAGCCCAGGTGCAACAGACCCATTGCTAGAGACCACCGAGGCCAGTGAAATCACCATCAAGTGCTCAAAAGCAAACATAGGAATCGGTGATTTTATCCATTTCTACGGGCAACTGCCGGACCACAGCCCCGAGCTCCTCGCACGCAGTGCTAAATGGTCCAGAGAGCTGCAGGCTTCAACGTGGCTGCTGTTGGTTTCGGAAGATCGCCTTTGGACAGTCCTCTGGC
>NW_020901183.1:0-319 GCF_003984885.1 Neopelma chrysocephalum
CCTGCCTAGCAGTTCCTTCGCAGAGCTCTGCCTCCGTACTATCCTCCCGTGCGTCCCTCCCTCTAGTCCACAAAGCATTCCCTCGGAACACTCATCGCTCTTTTCTTTGTCGAGCCGTTCCTGTTTCCTCACTTTACTTTCTGTCTTTCAGAGAACTCCTGCTGTCCGTCCTTCCTTCCCCTTTCCTACTTTTCTTTCTCTCTTTGCTTTGCTTATTCCCGCAGCTTTCCATTCTTCAGTGACTCTACCAATCCACATCTCTCTACCCGCACTCATCTCTTCAGCAAATACTAATGGACACTTCCACTACTGCACACCT
>NW_020901184.1:0-428 GCF_003984885.1 Neopelma chrysocephalum
GGGTCAGGCCCCTCCTTCTGGCCAAAAAGGGCCGTCGTTCGTGGGCCGGTGCACCTACCGGCAGGGGGCTAAAGTTGCATATGGTCGAGAATTCCTTCCAGACCGAAGGCGCCAGGACCGGGAGCCCTGGCTGCGCTCGTAGAGTTGATCACGGTGCACAAAGGGCAGGAGGGAGCCGGAGTGTCATGCCCATCCTTCTGGGCAGAAAGGGCTTTTTCTTACGGGCCTACGCACCGGCCGGTAGGGTGGCTAAATTGTACACGGTCGAGGATTCCTTCCAGACCGAAGGCGCCAGGACCGGGAGCCTCAACTGCGCGCGTAGAGCCGATCGCGGCGCACAAGGGGCACGCGAGTGTCGGAGGGTCAGGCCCTTCCTTCTGGGCAAAAAGGGCCGTCGTTCGTGGGCCCGTGAGCAGTCCGATCGGGGG
>NW_020901185.1:0-1035 GCF_003984885.1 Neopelma chrysocephalum
GCCGGTGCGCCGGCCGGCCGGGGGCTAAAATTGTATACGGTCGAGGATTCCTTCCAGACCGAAGGCGCCAGGACCGGGAGCCCCGGCTGAGCGCGTAGAGCCGATCGGAACGCACAAATAGCAGACGAGAGCCGGAGGGTCAGGCCCCTCCTTCTGAGCAAAAACGGCCGTCGTTCGTGGGCCAGTGCGCCGGTCGACCGGAGGCTAAAATTGCATACGGTCGATGATTCCTTCCAGACCGAAGGCCCCAGGGCCCCGGCTGCGAGCGTTGAGCTGATCGCGGCGCACAAATAGCAGGTGAGAGCCGGAGGGTCAGGCCCCTCCTTCTGGGCAAAAAGGGCCGTCGTTCGTGGGTCGGCGCGCCGGCCGGCCGGGGGCTAAAATTGCATACGGTCGAGGATTTCTTCCAGACCAAAGGCGCCAGGACCGGGAGCCCCGGCTGCGCGCCTAGAGACGATTGCGACGCACAAGCGGCAGGCGGGAGCCGGAGGGTCAGGCCCCTCCTTCTTTGCAAATAGGGTCGCCGTTCGCTGACCGCCGCACCGGGCGGTCGGGAGCCGGCCAAGGGCCAAAATCAGATACGGTCGAGGATTCCTTCAAGACCGGATGCGCCGGAGTCACGAGCCTCAGGTGCGCTCGTAGAGCGGAGCGCGGCGCACAAAGGGCAGGAGGGGGCCGGAGGGCCAGGCCCCTCCTTCTTGGCAAAAAATGCTGTCGTTCACAGGCCTGCGCACCGGCTGACCGGGGGTTAAAATTGCATACGGTCGAGGATTCCTTCCAGGCCAAAGGTGCCAGGACCGGGAGCCCCGGCTGCGCGCGTAGATCCGATCGCGGCGCAAAAATTTCAGGTGAGTGCCGGAGAGTCAGGCCCCTCCTTCTGGGCAAAAAGGGCTGTCGTTGGCTGGCCGGTGCGCCTGCCAGTCGGGGGCTAAAATTGCATGCGGTCGAGGATTCCTTCCAGACCAAAGGCGCCAGGACCGGGAACCCAGGCTGCGCGCGTAGAGCCAATCGCGAAGAACAAGGGGCAGGCGAGAG
>NW_020901186.1:0-464 GCF_003984885.1 Neopelma chrysocephalum
CAAGACCGGATGCGCCGGAGTCAGGAGCCCCAGGTGCGCTCGTAGAGAGGAGGGCGGCGCACAAAGGGCAGGAGGGGGCCGGAGGGCCAGGCCCCTCCTTCTTGGCAAAAAATGCCGTCGTTCACAGGCCTGCGCACCGGCTGACCGGGGGCTAAAATTGCATACGGTCGAGGATTCCTTCCAGGCCAAAGGTGCCAGGACCGGGAGCCCCAGCTGCGCGCGTAGAGCCGATCGCGGCGCACAAATTTCAGGTGAGTGCCGGAGAGTCAGGTCCCTCCTTCTGGGCAAAGAAGGCCGTCGTTCGCTGGCCGGTGCGCCTACCAGTCGGGGGCTAAAATTGCATGCGGTCGAGGATTCCTTCCAGACCGAAGGCGCCAGGACCGGAAACCCAGGCTGCGCGCGTAGAACCGATCGCGGCGCACAAGGGGCAGGCGAGAGCCGGAGGGTCAGGCCCCTCCTTCAGG
>NW_020901187.1:0-584 GCF_003984885.1 Neopelma chrysocephalum
GGCTGCGCGCGTAGAGCCGATCGCAACGCAAAAAACGGCAGGCGGGAGCCGGAGGGTCAGGCCCCTACTTCTGGAAAAAAAGGGCTGTCGTTCGTGGGCCAATGCGCCGGCCGGCCAGGGTCTAAAATTGCATACGGTCGAGGTTTCCTTCCAGACCGAAGGCGCTAGGACCGGGATCCCCGGCTGCGCACGTAGAGCTGATCGAGGCGCACAAATAGCAGGCGAGAGCCGGAGGGTCAGGCCCCTCCTTCTGGGCAAAAAGGGCCGTCGTTCGTGGGCCGGTGCGCCTGCCAGTCAGGGGCCAAAATTGCATACGGTCGAGGATTCCTTCGAGACCGAAGGCGCCAGGACCGGGATCCCTGGCTGCGCGCGTAGAGCCGATCGTGGCGCACATGGGGCAGGAGAGAGCCGGAGGATCAGGCCTCTTCTTCTGGGCACAATGGGCCGTCGTTTGCGGGCCGACGTTTTGGCGGGCAGGGGGCTAAAATCGCATACGGTCGAGGATTCCTTCCAGACGGAAGGCACCAGGACCGGGAGCCCCGGCTGCACGCGTAGAGTTGATCGCGGCGCACAAGGGGCAGGCG
>NW_020901188.1:0-360 GCF_003984885.1 Neopelma chrysocephalum
CGAGGGCGCTAGGACCGGGAGCCCGGGTTCCGCGCGTAGAGCCGATCGAGGCGCACAAATAGCAGGCGAGAGCCGGTAGGTCAGGCCCCTCCTTCTGGGCAAAAAGGGCCGTCGTTCGTTGGCCGGAGCGCTGGCTTGGCCTGGGGTTAAAATTGCATACGGTCGAAGATTCCTTCCAGACCGAAGACGCCAGGACCGGGAGCCCCGCTGCGCGCGTAGAACAGAACGCGACGCAAAAATAGCAGGCAAGAGCCGGAGGGTCAGCTCCCTGCTTCTGGGCAAAAAGGGCCCTCGTTCGTGTGCCGGTGCGCCGGCAGGCCGGAGGCTAAAATTGCATACGGTCGAGGATTCCTTCCAGAA
>NW_020901189.1:0-347 GCF_003984885.1 Neopelma chrysocephalum
TTCTGGCTAGAAAGGGCCGTCGTTCGTGGGCCGGTGCGCCGGCCGGCCGGGGGCTAAAATAGCTTACGGTCGAGGATTCCTTCCAGACCGAAGGCGCCAGGACCGGGAGCCCCAACAGCGCGCGTAGAGCCGATCGCGGCGCACAAACAGCAGGCGAGAGCCTGGGGGTCAGGCCCTTCCTTCTGGGCAAAAAGGGCCGTCGTTCGTGGGCCTGCATGCCGGCCGATCGGAGGCTAAAATTGCATACGGTCGAGGATTCCTTCCCGACCGAAGGCGCCAGGACCTGGAGTCCTGGCAGAACGCGTAGAACTGATACCGGCGCACAAATAGCAGGCGAGACCCTGGGG
>NW_020901190.1:0-699 GCF_003984885.1 Neopelma chrysocephalum
TGGGCTCAGATTTTGGCCCAGTTTGGAGTGAGATTTTGGGGTGATTGGGGCCAGTTTTGCTTCAATTTTGGATCAGTTTTTGGATCAGTTTTTGGGGTGAATTGGATCAGTTTTTGGGCTGATTTGAGTCAGTTTTTGGAGGGTTTTTTTGCAGTTTTGGGGAGATTTCAGTCATTTTCTGGTCATTTTTTGGGGAGATTTGAGTCAGTTTTGGGTCTTTTTCTGGTCATTTTTTGGGGAGATTTGAGTCATTTTCGTGTCATTTTTTGGGGAGATTTGAGTCAGTTTTGGGTCATTTTCTGGTCTTTTTTGGGGGAGATTTGAGTCATTTTCTGGTCATTTTTTGGGGAGATTTGAGTCAGTTTTGTGTCATTTTCTCGTCATTTTTTGGGGAGATTTGGGTCTTTTTCTGGTCATTTTTTGGGGAGATTTCAGTGAATTTTGAGTCATTTTTTGTGGGAGATTTGAGTCTTTTCTGGTCATTTTTTGGGGAGATTTGAGTCAGTTTTGGGGTCAGTTTTGTGTCATTTTTTGGGGTGTTTGGGGTCAGTTTTGTGTCATTTTTTGGGGTGATTTGGGTCGGTTTTGGGTGAGTTTCTGGGGTGATTTTGGATCAGTTTTGGGGGGGGGTTTGCAGTTTTGGGGTCAGATTTTGGGCCGGTTTGGGGTGAGAATTTGGAGTGAATTGGGCCAATTTTG
>NW_020901191.1:0-348 GCF_003984885.1 Neopelma chrysocephalum
GAGGGAGGGGTGGGGACACAGGGACACGGGGGGGGGGGATTAGGGAGGAGACACGGGGACACGGGGGTGAGGGGGGGCCACGCCCACCTTGCCGTGGGTGACGACATTAACGGAGCCCTTCCAGATGATGTACCACGAGGTGCCCTTGTCCCCCTGGCTGAACACTGGGGGGGAAAAATATCCCAGGATTTACTGGATAAATCCAATAAAATCCCCAGGGCTGGGGACCCTCTCCCCGTGTCCCCCTCAGGGCTGGGGACCCTCTCCCGGTGCCCCCCCAGGGTTGGGGATCCTCTCCCCGTGTCCCCCCAGGGTTGGGGACCCTCTCCCCATGTCCCCCCCAGGGCT
>NW_020901192.1:0-495 GCF_003984885.1 Neopelma chrysocephalum
CATGTGTCCATCCGTTGACATCTCGTTTTCCTCTGTGACATCACATCCGTCACCTGCCATGATGTCCTTCCGTAGACATCACGTTCTCCTCTGTGACATCACATCCGTCACCTGCCATGATGTCCTACCGGCGACATCACCTTCTCCGCTGTGATATTACATCAACGTTTTGACATCATGTCTAAGCGTTGACATCATGTTATCCTCTGTGACATCACATCCGTCACCTGCCATGATGTCCATCCGTTGACATCTCGTTTTCCTCTGTGACATCACATCAGTCGCTAGACATGATGTCCAACCGGTGACATCACGTTCTCCTCTGTGATATCACATCCGTCTTATGCCATGGTGTCCAACCAGTGACATCACATTCTCCTCTGTGACATCACATCCGTCACCTGCCATGATGTCCTTCCGTTGACATCTCGTATTCCTCTGTGACATCACATCCGTCACCTGCCATGATGTCACCGGTTGGACATCATGGCAGGT
>NW_020901193.1:0-476 GCF_003984885.1 Neopelma chrysocephalum
TTCCAGAGGCACCGGGAGCCGCTTCCAGAGGCACGTCCCGCTGGGACCCACAGCGAGCCCGACCCCGCTGCGGCCAAACCTGCTCCTATTCGGGTTTTTTTTTAACCCCAAACCACCGCACTCTTCCCCCCCAAAACCAGCGCGTTCTTCCCCCAAAACCACAGGGGTCCTCCCCCCAAAACCAGCGTGATCTTTCCCCCAAAAACACCACTCTTTCCCCCAAAACCAGCGTGTTCTTTCCCCAAAACCATCGTGCTCCCCCCAAACCCCACCGTCCCGGTCCAGCCGTTCTCCCCCTCCTCAAACCACCCCCAAACCGCCGGGGCAGCACCGTTGTGACCGCACCGGCCCGGCGGGGTCGGGCTCGAGCGTGGGGGGGGCCCCGTCGGGGGTGTCCCCGAGGAGACACCGGAGAAGCCCCGAGAAGCGACCGCGGCGGGAGTGGGGGGGGCACCCAAGGGGGTGACACCGGGCGG
>NW_020901194.1:0-300 GCF_003984885.1 Neopelma chrysocephalum
GACATGCGTGTCCTCCTGGAACCAAGGGAGCCCTGAGATATTTCTGAGCCTCCCAGGATCCAGGGGGACACGCATGTCAGCAGGAAGTCTTGGTTTCAGGAGGTTTGACAATGTCCCAGAATTCCTTTGATTTCATGAGGCCCTGGATTGTCCCAATGGACTCCTGATTCCATGAGCCCCCTCAATGTCACACTGGTCCCTTGTTTCCATGAGTTTCTGCAGCGCCCCAGGGTTCCTTTTGTTCCATGGGGACCTGCAGTGTCACAATGGGCCCTAAACTCCAGGAGTTTTCCCAGGGTG
>NW_020901195.1:0-1003 GCF_003984885.1 Neopelma chrysocephalum
GGGCACTGCTGGGACAGGGCTGGGCTCCACAACAGCAGTTCCAGCAGTGCCCAGGGCCTGTCCCTGCCTGTGCTCACAGGCCTGACACACAGCAGGACAGTGACTGAGCTGCCAGAGCACTCAGGCCTTGGGCACGGACAGGAAAGGAGAGGGTGGGAGTGCAAAGGGAGCAGCTCTGAACAGACCCAGTTCTGGTTCTCCTGGGCAGTGCTGGGACTCTTTTCCCCTCTACAGCTGCAAACATGGAAATGTCCTCCAGCTTTAGGGGAGGTCTTGGAGGAAGGATCAGGGAAAAAGAATTTGTGTCCTTTCTTACACTCAGAGATTGTGAGTCCTCCTGTACAAACACAGGGAGGATGTTTGACAAATACCTTGTTGCACAAACTTTTATTTTGTTTAAATGCACACAGAGCATGATTCCTGATTAGTACATTTTGTGGGTCAAAAAAGAGGTAGAGAGTGAATTATATGGGATGAAGAATAAAATTTCCGTGTTATTAACGTTAACAGAAAAACAAAAAAGGAAAGTCCCCCATCACTATCAAAAGCTTTAGAAGGCAGGCTGGGCCCAAAATGAGTTACACAATGAGTGTTCAGCAGAAGAAGAGAGGCAGTTTATTGCTTCTCAAAAAGCATGTAGTTATCATCTTCCTCAGGGCATCCTTGAGCTCCTGGTTCCTCAGGCTGTAGATGAGGGGGTTCACTGCTGGAGGCACCACCGAGTACAGAACTGACACTACCAGGTCCATGGATGGGGAGGAGAAGAAGAAGGGGGGCTTCAGGTAGGCAAATGTGCCAGCACTGATAAACAGAGAGACCACAGCCAGGTGAGGGAGGCAGGTGGAAAAGGCTTTGTGCCGTCCCTGCTGAGAGGGGATCCTCAGCACAGCCCTGAAGATCTGCACATAGGAGAAAACAATGAAAACAAAACAACCGAACACTGAACAGGCACTAAGCACAAGAAGCCCAATTTCCCTGAGGTAGCCTGAGTGTGAGCAGGAGA
>NW_020901196.1:0-406 GCF_003984885.1 Neopelma chrysocephalum
TTGAGCTGGAGCCAAGATGAAGATCCTGCAGTGAGAACCTGGAGCAGTTTCCCGTGGCGGCGATGTCAAGATGCAGAGCTGCTGCTGAGAGAGCAGGGCTGGCAGTGAAATAAAGCTTGTGGGTCTCGAGCTGAAATCACTGAGGGACTGGGGTAGGGACAGGGTTTGGTCTCGGGGCTGTAACACTTGGCAGGAATCAGTGTGGGGCGGAGATAGGGCCTGAGGCACCGTGGCTGAAATCCGTGTGTGTTTGGAATTGGTATTGTAAATTGGGAATGTGGACTGAGAGGCTGGGGCTGAAATCAGGCTGGGGTTGGATCTCTGGAGCTGGGAGAGTGTCTGGAGCTCAGACAGGGCCGGTGGCACCGTGGCTGAAATCCTTGAGTGGCTGGACTAGGGATTGATG
>NW_020901197.1:0-335 GCF_003984885.1 Neopelma chrysocephalum
TCCAGGCTTTCTTTGCTGTGAATAAGAGCTTTTGTTTGCTTTTTTTGAGCCCTGCAATGAAACTGTGAGTCCCACTCCCTAAAATTGCACACAGATGAAGATTCCTCCCAGAGCCAAGGTGCTATACCAGCAAAATCTTGCTTCCCATGGAGTGCCCAGGATGATCCACCAAGTGCAGCAGGAGTCCAAATTTTCCAGGCTTTCTTTGCTGTGAAGAAGAGCTTTTGTTTCCTTTTTTAGGCCCACGCTTCTACTCCCACTTTCACTCCCAAAATTCAAGCTGGACCGAGATTCCTCCCAGACCCAAGGTACCACCAAAAAAGCTCTTGCTGCCC
>NW_020901198.1:0-477 GCF_003984885.1 Neopelma chrysocephalum
GTTCCCCAGTGTGGATGCGATGGTGTTTGCGGAGTGTGGAGCTGTCATTGAAGCTCTTCCCACATTCCCTACATGTGTAGGGACATTCCCCAGTGTGGATGTGCTGGTGGATGCGGAGGTGATAGCTCTGGCTGAAGCTCTTCCCACATTCCATACATGGGTAGGGTCGTTCCCCAGTGTGGGTCTGCTGGTGGATGCGGAGATGATACCTCTGGCTGAAGCTCTTCCCACGTTCCCCACACATGTAGGGACGTGCCCCAGTGTGGGTGTGCTGGTGTCGAGTCAGGTGGGAGATGCTCCTGAAGCTCTTCCCACATTCCAAGCACCTGAAGGGCTTCTGCCTGCTGGGAGGCTGCTCAGGGACCACCAGGTCACAGCTCCGCCTCAAGCTCTGGCCGCCTTCCTGGCACAGGCTGGGTCTTTCCTCCTTAGAGCACCCTGGGCTGGCTTTGGAGTCCCTCCTGTGGGGGGATCTCT
>NW_020901199.1:0-499 GCF_003984885.1 Neopelma chrysocephalum
GTCGTACACCCCTGGGCAGGAAAACCGGGAATTCCACCGGAATTCCCGCCAGGAATCCACACCCCCCCTCCAGCTTCCCAAATCCCACCCGATTCCCGAAGGTTTCTTCACACCCCAGGGAAGCTCTTGGGGTGAAAGGATGGAAGAAGGTTCTGATGGAAGAGACCTCAATCCCAGAATCCCATCCCATTCCAACCTCCCTCCGGGAATTAACCCCCAAATTTCCCGAATCCCCCCTGATTCCCAATTTCCCGGAAGGGTCTCCAGGGTTGGAAAGACAGAAGAAGGTGGGATTTGCCCCATCATGGGATCACAGGTTGAGTTGGAAGAGTCCCAAAGCCCCAAAAACCAGCCAGTTCCAGCCTCTCTCCAGGAATTCTCCCCCAGCTTCCCAAATTCTCCCGATTCCCAATTTCCCAGAAGGTCTCCAGGGTGGAAAGTCAGAAGAAGGTGGGTTTCTCCCACCATGGGATCACGGGTTGGGTTGGAAGAATCCCAA
>NW_020901200.1:0-760 GCF_003984885.1 Neopelma chrysocephalum
GGGACATTTGGCTATGAGGTACAATGTGTGGCACATCCTGGGCACTCGGTGGGCAACCAAATCGTTCTCTGCTGGCCCCTTTTCCCTGGGAGGAATCTTCATTTGGATGGATTTTGGGGCGGGGGGGGCCGGCATCGGCGTCCCGGGGCTGACCAAAGGGATCAGCAGCCCTTTGCCCAGGACAGAAAGCCTGGGAGCTTTGGCTTTGAGGTGCAGTTTGTGGCACAGCCTGGGCACTCCATTGGCAGCCAGAGCTTTCTGTGCTGGCCCATTTTCCCTGGGAGGAATCTTCATTTGGATGGGTTTTGGGGTGGGGGGTTCGGCAGTCGCGTCCCGGGTCTGACCAAAGGGATCAGCAGCCCTTTGCCCAGGACAGAAAGCCTGGGAGCTTTGGTCTTGAGCTGCAGTTGGTGGCGCAGCCTGGGCACTCCGTGGGCAGCCAGAGCTTTCTGTGCTGGCCCCTTTTCCCTGGGAGGAATCTTCATTTGTATGGGTTTTGGGGTGGGGGGGGCCGGCACCGGCCGCCGGGGCTGATGAAAGGTATCAGCAGCCCTTTGCCCAGGACAGAAAGACTGGGAGCTTTGGCTTTGAGGTGCAGTTGGTGGCGCAACCTGGGCACTCCGTAGGCAGCCAGAGCTTTCTGTGCTGGAACATTTTCCCTGGGAGGAATCTTCATTTCTATGGGATTTAGGGGTGGGGGTAGCCGGCACGGGCAGCCGGGGGCTGACCAAAGGGCTCAGCAGCCCTTTGCCCAGGACAG
>NW_020901201.1:0-343 GCF_003984885.1 Neopelma chrysocephalum
ATGACATAAGACGGATGGGATGTCACAGAGGAGAACGTGATGTCACCTGTTGGACATCATGTCATATGACGGATGTGATGTCACAGAGGAAAACGAGATGGCAACGGATAGACGTCATGGCAGGTGACGGATGTGATGTCACAGAGGAGAACGTGATGTCACCGGATGGACATCATGTCATATGACGGATGTGATGTCACAGAGGAAAACGAGATGTCAACGGATGGACATCATGGCAGGTGACGGATGTGATGTCACAGAGGAGAACGTGATGTCACCGCTTAGACATGATGTCATAGCGTTGATGTGATGTCACAGAGGAGAACGTGATGTCACCGGTTGG
>NW_020901202.1:0-328 GCF_003984885.1 Neopelma chrysocephalum
GAATCCTCGACCGTATCCGATTTTCGACCTCCACCAGCCCCGGGCCTCCCAAGGTGCCTGCCCGCGAACGACGGTCCTTTTTGCCCAAAAGGACGGGCCTGACCCTCCGGCTCTCGCCTGCCCTTTGTGCGACTCGATCGTCTCTACGCGCGCAGCCGGGGCTTCCGGCCCTGGCGCCTCCAGTCTGGGAGGAATCCTCAACCGTATCCGATTTTGGCCCTTGGTCGGACCCGGGACGTCAGGACGCCTGCCCGCAAACGATGGCCTTTTTGCCCAGGAGGAGGGGCCTGACCCTCCGGTTCTTGCCTGCCCTTTGTGCGCCTCCGTC
>NW_020901203.1:0-649 GCF_003984885.1 Neopelma chrysocephalum
AAGATTCCTTCCAGACCGTATGCAATTTTAGCCCCCGGCCGGCCGGCTCACCAGCACACGAACGACGGCCCTTTCTGCCCAGAAGGAGGGGCCTGACCCTCAGGCTCTCGCCTGCTACTGTGCGCCGCGATCGGCTCTATGCTCGCAGCCGGGGCTCCCGGTCCTGGCGCCTTCGGTCTGGAAGGAATCCTCGACCGTATGCAAATTTAGCCCCCGGGTGGCAGCGCACCGTCCCACGAACGATGGTCCTTTTTGCCCAGAAGGAGGGGCCTGACCCTCAGGCTCTCGCCTGCTATTTGTGCACCGCGATCGGTTCTACGCGCGCAGTTGGGGCTCCAGGTCCTGGCGCCTTCGGTCTGGAAGGAATCCTCGACCGTATGCAATTTTAGCCCCCTCCCGGCTGGAAAACCGGCACACGAACGACGGCCCTTTTTGCCCAGAAGGAGAGGCCTTACCCTCATGCTCTCGCCTGCTATTTGTGCACCGCCATCGGCTCTATGCGCTTAGTTGGGGTTCCCGGTCCGGGCGCCTTTGGTCTGGAAGGAATCCTCGACCGTATGCAATTTTAGCCCCCGGTCGGCCAGCTCGCCGGCACATGAACGACGGCCCTTTTTGCCCAGAAGGAGGGGCCTGGCCCTCCGGCTCTCGC
>NW_020901204.1:0-1026 GCF_003984885.1 Neopelma chrysocephalum
CGGTCTGGAAGGAATCCTCGACCGTATGCAATTTTAGCCCCCGGTCGGCCGTCGCGCAGGCCCACGAACGACGGCCCTTTTTGCCCAGAAGGAGGGGCCTGACCCTCCGGATCTCACCTCCCCCTTGTGCGCTGCGATCGACTCTACGCGCGCAGCCGGGCCTCCCGGTCCTGGCGCCTTCGGTCTGGAAGGAACCCTTGACCGTATGTAATTTTTAGCCCACGGTCGGCTGGCGAACGGGCCCACGAACGGCAGGCAAATTTGCCCAGAAGGAGGGGCCTGACCCCCAGGCTCTTACCTGTTATTCTGTACCGCGATCGGTTCTACGCGTGCAGCCGGGGCTCCCGGTCCTGGCGCCTTCGGTGTGGATGGAATCCTCTACTATATGGAATTTTAGCCCTCTTCTGGCCAGCGCACCGGCACACGAACGACGGCCCTTTTTGGCCAGAAGGAGGGGCCTGACCCTCCGGCTCTCGCCTACTATTTGTGCGCAGCAATCGGATTCACGTGCGCAGCTTGAGCTCCTGGTCCTGGCGCCTTCGGTCTGGAAGGAATCCTCGACTGTATGCAATTTTAGCGCCTGACTGGCAGGCGCGCCGGCACACGAACGACGGCCCTGTTTGCCCAGAAGGAGGGGCCTGACCCTCCGGCTCTCGCCTGCTATTTGTGCCCCGCGGTCGGCTCTACGCGCGCAGCCGGGTCTCCCGGTCCTGGCGCCTTCGGTCTGGAAGGAATCCTCGACCATATGCAATTTTAGCTCGCGGTCGGCCAGGGCACCGGCATACGAACGACGGGCCTTTTTGCCCAGAAGGAGGGCCCTGACCCTCCGGCTCTCACCTGCTATTTGTGCTCCGTGATCTGCTCTACGCGCGCAGCCCGGGCTCCCGGTCCTGGCACCTTCGGTCTGGAAGGAATCCTCGACCATATGCAATTTTAGCCCCCGACTGGCAGGCGCGCCGGCACACGAAGGACGGCCCTTTTTGCCCAGAAGGAGGGGCCTGACCCTCCGGCTCTCGCCTGCTACTT
>NW_020901205.1:0-371 GCF_003984885.1 Neopelma chrysocephalum
GCAGCCGGGGCTCCCGGTCCTGGCGCCTTCGGTCTGGAAGGAATCCTCGACCGTATGCAATTTTAGCCCCCAGCCAGCCAGTGCGCAGGCCTGTGAACGACGGCCTTTTTTGCCCAGAAGGATGGGCCTGGCCCTCCGGCTCCCTCCTGCCCTTTGTGCGCCACGTTCCGCTCTACGAGTGCAGCCGTGGCCCCCGACTCCGGCGCATCCGGTCTTGAAAGAATCCTCGACCGTATCCGATTTTGGCCCTCGGCCAGCCTTGGACCGCCATGTCGGCGGCCAGTGAACAGCGGCCCTATTTGCCCAGAAGGAGGGGCCTGGCCGTCCGGCTCCCTCCTGCCCTTTGTGTGTTTCGATCGGTTCTACGCGCG
>NW_020901206.1:0-324 GCF_003984885.1 Neopelma chrysocephalum
GCTCTCCATGGTCCTCTTCCGGGAGGTGATGGAGGCGACAGAGAGAAACAAGAGCCTAAAGCCACACGTGTACCTGAGGCTGGTGCCATTTTACTTCAACTGGCACGATGAGAACCAGCGTGTGGCAGAGGTGAGGACTCGTGGGCTCTGGTGTCCCCATGGCAGGAGGCTGCTGTGCCACCTGCCCTGGCCCACGGTCGCCTGCAGCCTCCTCCTGGCCTTGATGCAGGGATGTGGGTGCTGTGCCCTAGGCTGCGATGCCATGGCCCGCTCTCTATTGCTCTGCAGGCCTCTCGGGAAGCACTGTTTGGTGCAGCCAGGTTC
>NW_020901207.1:0-913 GCF_003984885.1 Neopelma chrysocephalum
ACAAAGATTCCTCCCACACCAAAGGTGTGGGAGGAATCTTTGTTTCTATGCAATTTTGAGAGTCGGGCAGGCAGTTGGGAGAAGAGCTGAAAACTGGAAACAACAGCCTTAATCGACAGGAACGAAATCCTGGAAGCTTTGGCTTTGTGGTGCAGTTGGTTTTTTAACCTGGGGACTGTAATGGTAGCAAGAGCTTTCTGTGCTGGCACCTTTGGTTTGGGAGAAATCTTTGTTTCTATGCAATATTGGGAGTCGGGCTGGCAGTTGGGAGGCAGGGCTGAAAACAGGAAACAAAAGCCCTTATCGCCAGGAAAGAAAGACTTTAAGCTTTGGCTTTGTGGTGCAGTTGCTTTGTCTGCCGGAAGACTCCATTAGGAGCAAGTGCTTACTCTAATGGCGCCTTTGTTCTAGGAGGAAGCTTCGTCCGTATGCAATTTTGGCAGTCGGGCTGGCAGATGGGAGGCAGGGCTGAAAACAGGAAACAACAGCCCTTATCACCAGGAATGAAAGCCTGGAAGCTTTGGCTTTGTGGTGCAGTTGTTGGGCCAGCCTGGGCACTCCATGAGCAACAAGAGCTTTCTGTGCTGGCACCTTAGTTCTGGAAGGAGTCTTCATCCGTATGCAATTTTGGGAGTCGGGCTGGCAGTTGGGATGCACGGCTGAAAATAGGAAACAACAGCCCTTATGGCCAGGAAAGAAAGCCCAGAAGCTTTGTCTTTGTGGTGCAGTTGCTTTGCCTGCCGGAAGGCTCCGTTAGTAGCAAGAGATTTCTGTGCTGGCACTTTTCTTCTGGGAGGAATTTTCGTCCGTAGGCAATTTTGGGAGTCGGGTTAGCATTTGGGAGTCAGGGCGGAAAACAGGAAACTACAGCCCTTATCGCCAGGAAAGAAAGCCTGGAAGCTTTGGCTTTGTG
>NW_020901208.1:0-302 GCF_003984885.1 Neopelma chrysocephalum
TCTCTCTGCAGGATCTTCATCTTGGCTCCAGCTCCGAGACGTTTCAGCTCCATCCTCCCACTCCCAATCCCAGTCCACCCTCACATTCCCAATCCCAGTCCCCCAGGGACTCCTCCTGCTCCAGAACTCCTATCCCAACTCCAAAGTCACAATCCCTGTCCTAGACTGATTGCAGCCCCACCCGCCCAGTCCACGTTCCCACCCATCAGCCCCTAGTCCACAGCCACGCAGGGATTTCTGCCACGGTGCCACAGGCCCTATCTGAGCTCCACTCTCTCAGCTCCAGAGATGCAATCCCAGCC
>NW_020901209.1:0-497 GCF_003984885.1 Neopelma chrysocephalum
TGGTCGACACTGGGAGCACTGGGAGGGGTTACTGGTTCAAACTGGGAACGCTGGGAGGGGTTACTGGGTTCTACTGGGAGCACTGGGAGGGGTTACTGGGCTGTTCTGGGAGCCTGGGAGGAGTTACTGGTTCAAACTGGGAATGAATGGGGGGCAACTGGTCCATACTGGGAGCACTGGGAGGGGTTACTTGTTCAAACTGGGAACACTGGGAGGGGTTACTGGTTCAAACTGGGAGCACTGGGAGGAGTTACTGGGTTGTACTGGGAGCCTGGGAGGGGTGCTGGTCCATAGTGGGAGCACTGGGAGAGGTTACTGGTTCAAACCGGGAGGCTGGGAAGGGTTACTGGGCTGTACTGGGAGCACTGGGAGGGGTTACTGGTCCATACTGGGAGTCTGGAAGGGGTTACTGGACTGTACTGGGAGCACGTGGTGGGGTTACTGGTCCAAACTGGGAGCACTGGGAGGGGTTACTGGTCTAAACTGGGAGCACTGGG
>NW_020901210.1:0-458 GCF_003984885.1 Neopelma chrysocephalum
GTTCCGCTCTGGGAGGTGGCACATTTGGCTCAGGGTGACACTGTCCTGAGTGCCTGGCGGGCTCTGCCCTGGCCTCTCCCAGCCACACCCTCCCTGTGCTGGGCCTTGCTTGGTCACAGTTCTGCTGTGTGTCACTCCTGCAATGCAGGCAGGGACAGGCCATGGGCACTGCTGGGACAGAACCAAACTCCAAAAGGAAAGGGGATCTCCTCAGGGCAGTGCCTGAAGGCTCAAATGTTCTTTCAAAGTTGCTGCCAAGAACAACCGCCAGGAAGTTTCCTGCTGCATAAAGCACCACTGAAGAGCTCAAGTTGGTGACTGTACAGGATGGGGGCACACAGCACTGTCCCTTCCACAGCCAGGCCTCCAGGAATACTCTTGAAGGACCAACAGTGACCAAAATAATCTGCTCTGTGACTCTATTTTCTGGGCCCCCTGCTCAAGGGGCCCCAGTGCAC
>NW_020901211.1:0-400 GCF_003984885.1 Neopelma chrysocephalum
AATCTCCCCCAAAAGTGACCCAAAACTGACTCAAATCTCCCCAAAAATGTCCAAAAAATCACACAAAACTGACCCAAATCTCCCCCAAAAATGACCAGAAAATGACTCAAATCTCCCACAAAATGTCCAAAAAATCACTAAAAACTGACTCAAATCTCCCCCAAAAATGACCCAAAACTGACTCAAATCTCCCCAAAAAATGTCCAAAAAATCAAACAAAACTGAATCAAATCTCCCCTAAAAATCACCCAAAACTCCCTCCAAAATCACCCAAAACTGACTCAAATCACCCCAAAAAATCTCCCAAGTCTTTCCAAAAATCACCAGACACTGGCTCAAATCTCCCCAAAAAGTGACCCAAATCTTTCCAAAAGATGACCCAAAACTGACTCAAATCTCC
>NW_020901212.1:0-729 GCF_003984885.1 Neopelma chrysocephalum
CGAAGGCGCAAGGACCGGGAGCCCCAGCTGCGCGCGTAGAGCCGATCACGGCGCAAAAATAGCAGGCAGGAGCCGGTGGGTCAGGCCCCTCCTTCTGGGGAAAAAAGGCCGTGGTTCGTGGGCGGGTGCGCCTGCCGTCCGGGGGCAAATATTGCATACGGTCGAGGTTTCCTTCCAGACCGAAGGCGCCAGGACCGGGAGGCCCGGCTGCGCGCATAGAGCCGATCGCAGCGCACAAATAGGAGGCGAGAGACGGAGGGTCTGGTCCCACCTTCTGGCCAAAAAGGGCCGTCGTTCGTGTGCCGGTGCGCCGGCCGGGCGGGGGCTAAAATTGCATACAGTCGAGGATTCCTTCCAGACCGAAGGCGCCAGGACCGGGAGCCCCGGCTGCGCGCGTAGAGCCGATCGCGGCGCACAAGGGGCAGGCGAGTGTCGGAGGGTCAGGCCCCTCCTTCTGGGCAAAAAGGGCCTCCGTTGCCTGGCCGCCGACATGGCGGTCCGGGGCTGGCCGAGGGCCAAAATCGGATACGGTCGAGGATTCTTTCCAGACCGGATGCGCCGGAGTCGGGAGCCCCGGCTGCTCACGTAGAGCGGAGCGCGGCGCACAAGGGGCAGGAGGGAGCTGGAGGGTCAGGCCTCTTTTCTGGGCACAATGGGCCGTCGTTTGCGGGCCGACGCGTTGGCGGGCAGGGGACTAAAATTGCATACGGTCGAGGATTCCTTCCAGAC
>NW_020901213.1:0-463 GCF_003984885.1 Neopelma chrysocephalum
ATATTTTAAAATGTTCGTTTGATGTGTAAAATGTGTTCTTGACAACAATGTGTTTTATGAGTGAGGTAGGAAGGAGATGATTAAGGAACATCAAGAGAAATCACACATCATGCATTACATACACTACTTGATCTTATTTTTAGTTCCACTTGTCCTGTGGGCTTATTTGCATAGGTGTTTAGGTTTAGTTCACTGTGGAGACAACGTAGTTCCGATGCTCAGGCCATACAGCTAATCTAGTTATGCAAAAAAAAATCTTATCATTTGGCTGAATCAACTTCCCCAATGAGTTTGCTGCAGGAAGACACCGGACTGCAGTAACCTGGATTAAGCTGAAATTTTCTGAATTACTCTTAATTATTCTTTTAGTAAGTAGGAGGGTAAAAGGAAAAAAATCAACAATTTAAACCTTTGAATTTAACTGCAACGAGTTAAAGAACTGTTTAAATAATAAAAATCTCAG
>NW_020901214.1:0-713 GCF_003984885.1 Neopelma chrysocephalum
CCTGTGACATCACATCCGTCACCTGCCATGATATCCATCCGTTGACATCTCGTTTTCCTCTGTGACATCACATCCGTCATATGCCATTATGTCTATCCGTTGACATCTCGTTTTCCACTGTGACATAACATCCATCATATGCCATGATATCCAACCGCTGACATCACGTTCTCCTCTATGACATCACATCCGTCACCTGCCATGATGTCCAACCGTTGACATCTCGTTTTCCTCTGTGACATCACATCCCTCATATGCCATGATGTCCATCCGTTGACATCTCGTTCTCCTCTGTGACATCACATCCGTCATATGTCATGATGTCCAACCGGTGACATCACGTTCTCCTCTGTGACATCACATCAACGTTATGCCATGATGTTCAACCGGTGACATCACGTTCTCCGCTGTGACATCACATCAACGTTTTGACATCATGTCTAAGCGGTGACATCATGATCTCCTCTGTCACATCACATCCGTCACCTGCCATGATGTCCATCCTTTGACATCTCGTTTTCCACTGTGACATCACATCCGTCATATGCCATGATGTCCAACCGGTGACATCACGTTCTCCGCTTTGACATCACATCAACGTTTTGAGATCATGTCTAAGCGGTGACATCATGTTCTCCTCACTGACATCACATCCGTCTTATGCCATGATGTCCAACCGGTGACATCTCGTTCTCCTCTGTGACATCACATCC
>NW_020901215.1:0-572 GCF_003984885.1 Neopelma chrysocephalum
AAATTGCATACGGTCGAGGTTTCCTTCCAGACCGAAGGCGCCAGGACAGGGAGCTTTGGCTGCGCGCGTAGAGCCGATCGCGGCGCTCAAGGGGCAGGCGAGAGCCGGAGGGTCAGGCCCCTCCTTCTGGGCAAAATGGGCCGTCATTCGTGGGCCCGTGCGCCGGCCGGCCGAGGGCTAAAATTGCATACGGTCAAGGTTTCCTTCCAGACCGAAGGCGCCAGGACCGGGACCCCGGATGCGCGCGTCGAGCCAATCGCGGCGCACAAAAAGCAGGCGAGAGCCGGAGGGTCAGGCCCCTCCTTCTGGGCAAAAAGGGCCGTCGTTCGTGGACCGTTGCGCCAGATATCCGGGGGCTAAAATTGCATACGGTCGAGGATTCCTTCCAGACCGAAGGCGCCAGGACCAGGAGCCCTGGCTGCGCGAGTAGAGCCGATCGCGGCGCACAAATAGGAGGTGAGAGCCTAAGCGCCACGCCCCTCCTTCTGTTTAAAAGGGCCATCGTTCGTGTGCCGGTGCTTCTTCCGACCGGGGGCTAAAATTGCATACGGTCGAGGATTCCTTCCCGAACG
>NW_020901216.1:0-837 GCF_003984885.1 Neopelma chrysocephalum
AGGCAAGAGCCGGAGGGTCAGGCCCCTCCTTCTGGGAAAAAAGGGCCATCGTTCGTGGGCTGGTGCGCCGGCCGGCTGGGGCCTAAAATTGCACACGGTCGAGGATTCCTTCCAGACCGAAGGCGCCAGGACCGATAGCTACAGCTGCGCGAATAGAGCCGATCACGGCGCACAAATAGCAGGCAAGAGCAGGTGGGTCAGGCCCCTCCTTCTGGGCAAAAAGGGCCGTCGGTCGTGTGCCGGCGCGCCGGCCGGCAGGGGGCTAAAATTGCATACGGTTGAGGATTCCTTCCAGACCCAAGGCGCCAGGACCGGGAGCCCCGGCTGCACGCGTAGAACCGATCGCGGTGCACAATAACAGGTGACAGCCAGGTGGTCAGGCCCCTCCTTCTGGGCAAATTTGCCTGCCGTTCGTGGGCCCGTACGCCAGCCAACCGGGAGCTAAAATTGCATATGGTCGAGGATTCCTTCCAGACCGAAGGCGCCAGGACCGGGAGGCCCGGCTGCAAGCGTAGAGCCGATCGCGGCGCACAAGGGGCAGGCGAGAGATGGAGGGTCAGGCCCCTCCTTCTGGGAAAAAAGGGCCGTCGTTCGTGTGCCGGTGCGTCGCCCGGCCAGGGGCTAAAATGGCATATGGTCGAGGATTCCTTCCAGACCGAAGGCGCCAGGACCGGGAGCCCTGGCTGCGCGTGTAGAGCCGATCGCGACGCACAAATAGCAGGCGAGAGTCGGAGGGTCTGGTCCCTCCTTCTGGGCAAAAAGGGCCGTCGTTCGTGTTCTGGTGCGCTGGCCAGCCGGGGGATAAAATTGCATACGATCGAGGACTCCTTCCAGACC
>NW_020901217.1:0-463 GCF_003984885.1 Neopelma chrysocephalum
GAGAGCCGGAGGGTCGGGCCCCTCCTTCTGGGAATAAACGTCTGTCGTCGCGCGCAGCCACGCCGTCCGTCCCGGAGTCTTCCGAGGGCCAAAATCGGATACAGTCGAGGATTCCTCAAAGACCGGTAGTGCAGGGCCGGGAGGCCTGGCTGCGTGCATAGAG
Source organism: Neopelma chrysocephalum (assembly GCF_003984885.1). NCBI lineage: Eukaryota > Metazoa > Chordata > Aves > Passeriformes > Pipridae > Neopelma > Neopelma chrysocephalum. The sequence goes on from NW_020901217.1 coordinate 164, forward strand.
CTGAGTGAGGCGCAAAAAGGGCAGGCAAGAGCCGGAGGGAGAAGCCCCTCCTTCTGGGAAAAAAGGGCCGTCTTTCCTGGACCGACACGCCGGCCCTCCCGGTGTCGGCTGGGGACCAGAATCGGATACGGTCAAGGATTCCTCCCAGACCGGAAGCGCCGGGGCCGGGAAACCCAGTTGCGTGCAAAGGGCAGGCGAGAGCCAGAGGGTTAGACCCCTCCTTCTGGGTAAAAAGGGCCGTCGTTCGCAGACCGGCGGGCCGGTCGGCAGGGAGCTAAAATTGCATTCGGTCGAGGATTC
>NW_020901218.1:0-332 GCF_003984885.1 Neopelma chrysocephalum
GGCCCTTTCTGCCCAGAAGGAGGGACCAGACCCTCCGGCTATCACCTGCTGTTTGTGCGCCACGATCGGCTCTACGCCTGCAGCCGGGGCTCCCGGTCCTGGCTCCTTCGGTGTGGAAGGAATCCTCGACTATATGCAATTTTAGCCCTCTCCTGGCCAGCGCACCGGCACACGAACGACGGCCCTTTTTGCCCAGAAGGAGGGGCCTGACGCTCCGGCTCTCGCCTGCTATTTGTGCGCCACGATCGGCTCTACGCGTGCAGCCGGGGCTCCCGGTCCCGGCGCCTTCGGTCTGGAAGGAATCCTCGACCGTATGCAATTTTAGCCCTCAA
>NW_020901219.1:0-305 GCF_003984885.1 Neopelma chrysocephalum
TGCAGGCACCTCGCCAGGGCTGTTCCTCGAGGTTCTCTGGCCCCCTGTCAGTCTGAGGCTGTTTCTCCAAACCACCAAACCACATGTGCCAAACGCCCTGGTTGGTCAGTGCCGGCTGGGGGAGGGGGCACTCGCTGAGGGGATGAGAAAACTGCACCCAGGGCTGGGCTGGAAGAGGCTTCAGCACCACTTCTGATGGCCCAGGGGCAGCATCTGGCTTCTCCCAAACAGAGAGAGATGGCACTTGTTCCTCGGCAAGGAGTGAAGGGCAGCAGGGTGACTCCTGCTGCATGGATGGAATGGCA
>NW_020901220.1:0-333 GCF_003984885.1 Neopelma chrysocephalum
GTCTGCCTGGAGACACCATGAGCAGCAAGAGTTTTCTCTGCTGGCACCTTTCTTCTGGGAGGAATCTTCGACCGTAGGCAATTTTGGGAGTCGGGCTGGTAGTTGGGAGGCAGGGCTGAAAACAGGAAACAACAGCCCTTATCGCCAGGAAAGAAAGCCTGGATGCTTTGACTTTGTGGTGCTATTGGTAGGCCGGGCTGGGCACTCCATGGGCAGCAAGAGCTTTCTGTGCTGGCGCCTTTGGTATGGGAGGAATCTTCGTCCGTATGCAATTTTGGGAGTCAGGCTGGCATTTGGGAGTCAGGGCTGAAAATACGAAACAACAGCCCTAAT
>NW_020901221.1:0-421 GCF_003984885.1 Neopelma chrysocephalum
CCCCCCTCATCCCATGGGTGCCCGGGAAGGAGGAACTCGCCCCAAATATCCAGGGGGGAACACAGGGGGATCATGACATACTCGGGCTGCCAGCACAGATTTCCCTGCAAAGGCTGCAGTGAGTCAAGCTCTGCAGAGGAAATTGTGCCCCATGCATGGGATTGCAGAGGCTCCCTCAGGTCCCCAGCATCAATCAGCAAACAAGAATAGATACAAAAGGCCCCCTCAAAAATTTTGGGGGAGTGTCCTGGAGGGAGGGGACAGTGTCACCCCACCAGGGCAGGGCTGGCAAGTGGGAGGCTGCTCCAGGGCTCTGCAAGAGGCCTCGTGCTCTGCTCAGCCCCAGCACTGGCTGGTCCCAACACCCCCGGCTGCCCCCAGCCCTGGGCAGCTCTGCTGCCACAGGCTGTGCCCTCACCGT
>NW_020901222.1:0-313 GCF_003984885.1 Neopelma chrysocephalum
CCTCTGTGACATCACATCAGTCATATGACATGATGTCCTTCCGTTGACATCTCGTTCTCCTCTGTGACATCACATCCGTCTTATGCCATGATGTCCAACCGGTGACATCACGTTCTCGTCTGTGACATCACATCCGTCATATGTCATGATGTCCATCCGTTGACATCTCGTTTTCCTCTGTGACATCACATTCGTCACCTGCCATGATGTCCATCCGTTGACATCTCGTTTTCCTCTGTGACATCACATCAGTCATATGACATGAAGTCCAACCGGTGACATCACGTTCTCCTCTGTGATATCGCATCCGTCT
>NW_020901223.1:0-772 GCF_003984885.1 Neopelma chrysocephalum
GCCAGGACCGGGAGCCCCGGCTGCGCGCGTAGAGCCGATCGCGGCGCACAAATAGTAGGCGAGAGCCGGAGGGTCAGGCCCCTCCTTCTGGGCATAAAGGGCCGTCATTGGCTGGCCGGCGCGCCTGCCAGTCGGGGGCTAAAATTGCATACGGTCGAGGATTCCTTCCAGACCGAAGGCGCCAGGACCGGGAGCCCCAACTGCGCGCATAGAGCCGATCACGTCGCACAAGGGGCAGGCAAGCGCCGGAGGGTCAGGCCCCTCCTTCTGGGCAAAAAGGGCCGTCGTTCGCTGGCCTACGCGCCTGCCAGTCGGGGACAAAAATTGCTTACGTTCGAGGATTCCTTCCAGACCGAAGGCGCCAGGACAGGAAGCCCAAACTACGCGCATAGAGCCGATCGCAGCGCAAAAGGGCCAGGTGAGAGCCGGAGGGTCTGGCCCCTCCTTCTGGGCAAAAAGGACTGTCATTCGCTGGCTGGCGCGCCTGCCAGTCGGGGCTAAAATTGCATACGGTCGAGGATTCCTTCCAGACCGAAGGCACCAGGACCGGGAGGCCAGGCTGCGCGTGTAGAGCCGATCTCGGCGCACAAATAGCAGGCGAGAGCCGGAGGGTCAGGCCCCTCCTTCTGGGCAAAAAGGGCCGTCAGTCGTGTGCAGGTGCGTCGCCTGGCCAGGGGCTAAAATTGCATACGGTCGAGGATTATTTCCAGATCGAAGGAGCCAGGACCGGGAGCCCCAGCTGCGCGCGTATTGCCGATCTCGGCGCACAAAT
>NW_020901224.1:0-471 GCF_003984885.1 Neopelma chrysocephalum
CTAAGCGGTGACATCATGTTCTCCTCTGTGACATCACATCCGTCACCTGCCATGATGTCCATCCGTTGACATCTCGTTTTCCTCTGTGACATCACATCCGTCATATGTCATGATGTCCAACCGTTGAAATGACGTTCTCCTCTGTGACATCACATCAACGTTATCACATCATGTCTAAGCGGAGACATCACGTTCTCCTCTGTGACATCACATCCATCATATGTAGTGATATCCAACCGGTGACATCACATTCTCCTCTGTGACATCACATCCATCATATGTTATGATGTCCAACCGGTGACATCTCGTTCTCCTCTGTGACATCACATCCGTCATATGTCATGGTGTCCAACCGGTGACATCACGTTCTCCTCTGTGACATCACATCCGTCACCTGCCATCATGTCCATCCGTTGACATCTCGTTTTCCTCTGTGACATCACATCCGTCACCTGCCATGATGTCCTTCCC
>NW_020901225.1:0-419 GCF_003984885.1 Neopelma chrysocephalum
CCATCCCACTGGCCACGCCCAGCGTGTCACAAAGGGCCCTGTGACACTGTGCCACGTGGCCTGGGGCCTCCCCCAGCCCGGCCAACCTGTTCGCCTTGGAGGGAATCCGCTCTCTGAAGTATCTAATCTGGCTGGACCTGAACTGTGGGAAGGGCTCAAGAAATGAGCAAACACTCCTCTCCTGTGCCTGCTCACGGCAGCACAAGGAGCCCCCTTGGCCGCCGACGCAGCCGCAGCGGGAAGGGCACGGGGCCTTCCACACAAGCTGCCACGGCCTCCTTGGGAGAAGTTCCGGCTGGTGGCCATCCTAAACACGGGGGGTGACACTGAGAAGGAAGGTGTGGTCAAGGGTACCAATGCTGCTGGCAGCCATTGGCCAGGGCTGCACCCAAATCAGCAGCTGTGGCAAGTCCTGGCCC
>NW_020901226.1:0-519 GCF_003984885.1 Neopelma chrysocephalum
CGTTGCCATCGGCTCAACGCACGCACCCGGGGCACCCGGTCCTGGCGCCTTCAGTCTGGAAGGAATCCTCGACCCCATACAATTTAGCTCCTGGCCGGCCGGCGCGTAGGCCCGCAAACGACAGCCCTTTCTGCCCAGAAGGAGGGGCCTTACCCTCTGGCTCTCGCCTGCTATTTGTGCGCCGCGATCGGCTCTATGCCTGCAGATGGGGCTCCTGGTCCTGGTGCCTTTGGTCTGGAAGGAATCCTCGACCGTATGCAATTTTAGCTCCCGACTGGCAGGCGCACCGGCCAGTGAACGACGGCCCTTTTTGCCCAGAAAAAGAGGCCTGACCCTCCGGCTCTTGCCACCTATTTGTGCGCCGCGATCGGCTCTACGCGCGCAGCCGGGGTTCGCGGTCCTGGCGCCATCGGTCTGGAAGAAATCCTCGACCGTATGCAATTTTAATCCCCATTCGGCCAACGCACCGGCCTACGTACGACAGCCTTTTTTGCCCAGAAGGAGGGGCCTGACCCTCCG
>NW_020901227.1:0-437 GCF_003984885.1 Neopelma chrysocephalum
GCCCCCATATCACCCCAAAACCAACCCAAATCACTTCAAAACACCTTGAAATCACCCCAAAATCCTTCCAAATGACCGCAGTCTTCCCAAATCACCCGAAATCTGCCCAAATTACCCCAAAAACCGCCCAGTATCCTCCCAAATCTGCCCAAAATCCTCCCAAATCACACCAAAATCTGCCCAAATCATCCCAAAATCCTCCCAAATCATCCCAAAATCCTACCAAAACATCCCCAAAATCCTCCCAAATCCTCCCAAAATCCTCCCAAATTCCACCAAAGTCCTCCCAAATCACCCTGAAATCCTCCCAAGTCATCCCCAAAATCCTGCCAAATCATCCCAAAATCCTCCCAAATGACCCCAAAATCCTACCAAGACATCCCCAAAATCCTCCCAAATCCCCCCAAAATCCTCCCAAATCCCCCCAAAATCCTCCC
>NW_020901228.1:0-482 GCF_003984885.1 Neopelma chrysocephalum
CACCTGGGACCCCCCAAGCCCATTCAGGGACTCCCCAGTCTCCCTCAGGGACCCTCAAAACCGCCTAGGACCCCTTAAACCCCCTAGAGACCCCAAAACTGCCTAAAAGGTCCCAAAAAGCCCCCCCGGACCCCCAAACCTCCTCACAGACCCCCAAAGCCTACCTGGGACACCCCAAATCTTCTCAGAAACCAAACCGCCCTCAGAGACTCCCAAACCCATTCAGGGACCTTTAATTTCCTCCGTGATTCCCTCAGGACACCAAACCCCCTCAGGGAACCCTCAAAACGTCCCCGGGAACCCCCGAACTCCTCCGCTAAACCCTCCCGAGCCTTTCAACCCACAGCCGCGCTCCCCGCAGCCCCCGAGGGGATCCCCAGACCCCGCTCTCGCCGCCCCCCCGCCAGCTCACACAGCTCAATGCAGACCCCGCCGCCAGCACGGATTCCCGGCAGCCAACATGGCGCCCGCTCTGCGCGCGG
>NW_020901229.1:0-386 GCF_003984885.1 Neopelma chrysocephalum
CCCCCCCAGATCAAGGAGGACGTCTACCAGGAGGATTTGGGCTTCAGCCTGGGCCACCTGGGCAAGGCGGGCAGCGGCCGCATGAGGCAGACCCAGGTCAACGAGGCCACCAAGGCCCACATCAGCAAGACCCTGCAGGTACCTGCAGCCCCTCAATGACCTCTCCGAGGGTTAATTAGCCTCCAATTAACCCTTATTAACCCCTTGCCACCCCGGGGCAGAGGACTCTGCAGAGGCAGAGCGTCATCTACAGGGGCAAATCCACCATCCAGGACTGCTGGTCAGGAACGGCCTCAAGCATCGCCTTCACTCCCCTGCAGGTGGGGAGGGAGCTCAGGGAGGGGCCTGGGGGGGAGGAAAGGGGGTCTGGGGGAGCCCAGGGGGGG
>NW_020901230.1:0-544 GCF_003984885.1 Neopelma chrysocephalum
ACAATGATGTTCCCTCTTCTCACCTCTTCAGTGACACTTCTTTCCAGAAGTGACATTTCTCCTCTTAGAAAATGAACAGAGTATGATGATCACCTTTTCTAGTTTCATCATTACACAGGACACCAGGAGGGTGACAGCCAAGGATCTAATAACTCCCTGGCACAGTGGGGGTTTTCCTGGAGTCACACACAGAAATGTGTCAGGGCTCTGAGAGGTGTCCACACCTGAGCTGGACTGATGCACTGCACACACACACGTTCAGAGACACGAGTCCTTCCCTGCCACACACCTAGGCAGTTCATTGCAGCAGGGGTAATGTCTCCCTGGGCTCCTGCTGCCACTCCCAGAGCCGCCTGAGCCCTGTAGTGCTCCCACCCTGCCCACTCCTACACTTCAGATGAACAGTGGGATTTTCTACTCACTGCAACTGCCCAGTCCAGCCCCTCCCCAGTCCCCCCATCTCCCTGCTCCGCCCCAGCCCAGCACGGTCGTTTCTAGTCCTGCAGCAAGAAAGGGAGGAAATAGAGGACAGGGACAGTGACTG
>NW_020901231.1:0-385 GCF_003984885.1 Neopelma chrysocephalum
GAATCCTCGACTGTATGCAATTTTAGCCCCCGTCTGGGCGACGCACCTGCACACGAACGACGGCCCTTTTTGCCCAGAAGGAGGGGCCTGACCCTCCGGCTCTCGCCTGCTATTTGTGCGCCGCGATCGGTCTACGCGCGCAGCTGGGGCTCCCGGTCTTGGCGCCTTTGGTCTGGAAGGAATCCTCGACCGTGTGCAATTTTAGTCCCCGACTGGCAGGCGCGTCGGCCAGCCAAAGACGGCCATTCCTGCCCAGAAGGAGGGACCAGACCCTCTGACTCTCGCCTGCTATTTGTGCGCCGCCATCGGTTCTACGCTCGCAGCTGAGACTCCCGGTACTGGTGCCTTTGGTCTGGAAGGAATCCTCGACCGTATGCAATTTTAG
>NW_020901232.1:0-629 GCF_003984885.1 Neopelma chrysocephalum
ACCCTCCGGCTCCCTCCTGCCCTTTGTGCGCCGCGCTCCGCTCTACGAGCGTAGCCGGGGCTCCCGACTCCGGCGCATCCGGTCTTGAAAGAAACCTCAACCTATCTGATTTTGGCCCTCTGCAACCCCGGACCGCCATGTCGGCGGCCAGCGAACGGCGGCCCTATTTGCCCAGAAGGAGGGGCCTGACCCTGCGGTTCCCGCCTGCCCCTTGTGCGCTGCAATCGGCTCTACGCGCGCAGCCGGGGCTCCCGCTCCTGGCGCCTTTGGTCTGGAAGGAATCCTCGACCGTATGCAATTTTAGCCCCCGGCCGGCCGGCGCGCCGGCCAGCGAACGACGGCCCTTTGTGCCCAGAAGGATGGGCCTGACCCTCCGGCTCTCGCCTGGCCCTTGTGCGCCGTGATCGGCTCTACGCGCGCAGCCGGGGCTCCCGGCCCTGGCGCCTTTGGTCTGGAAGGAATCCTCAACCGTATGCAATTTTAGCCCCAGACTGGCAGGCGCACCGGCCAGCGAACGACGGCCCTTTTTACCCAGAAGGAGGGGCCTGACCCTCCGGCTCTCGCCTGCTACTTGTGCGCCGCGATCGGCTCTACGCGCGCAGCCAGGGCTCCCGGTCCTGGCGCCTTCG
>NW_020901233.1:0-943 GCF_003984885.1 Neopelma chrysocephalum
CTTCTGGGCAAAAAGGGCCGTCGTTTGTGGGCCGGTGCGCTGGCCAGAAGAGGGCTAAAATTGCATAAGTTCGAGGATTCCTTCCACACCGAAGGCGCCTGGACCGGGAGCCCCGGCTGCACGCGTAGAACCGATCGCGGTGCACAATAATAGGTGAGAGCCAGGGGGTCAGGCCCCTCCTTCTGGGCAAATTTGCCTGCCGTTCGTGGGCCGGTGCGTCAGCCGACCGGGAGCTAAAATTGCATACGGTCGAGGATTCCTACCCGACCTAAGGCGCCAGGACCGGGAGCCCTGGCTTAGCGCGTAGAGCCAATCGCGGCGCACAAACAGCAGGCGAGAGCCGGAGGGTCAGGCCCCTCCTTCTGGGGAAAAAGGGCCGTCGTTCGCTGCCCGGCGCGCCTGCCAGTCGGGGGCTAAAATTGCATACAGTCGAGGATTCCTTCCCGAACGAAGGCGCGTGGACCAGGAGCCCCGGCTGCGCGCGAAGAACCGATAGCGGCGCACAAATAGCAGGCGAGAGCAGGAGGGTCAGGCCCCTCCTTCTGAGCAACAACGGCCGTCGTTCAGGTGTCGGTGCGATGGCTGGACGGGGGTTAAAATTGCATACGGTCGAGGATTCCTTCCAGACCGAAGGCGCCAGGACCGGGAGCCCCTGCTGCGCGCGTAGAGCCGATCGCGGCGCACAAATAGAGGTGAGAGCCAGAGGGTCAGGCCCCTCCTTCTGGGCAAAAAGGGCCGTCGTTCGTGGGCCCGAGCGCCGGCCGACCGGGGGCTAAAATTGCATATGGTCGAGTATTCCTTCCAGACCGAAGGCGCCAGGAGTGGGAGCCCCGGCTGCGCGCGTAGAGCCGATCGCGGGGCACAAATAGCAGGCGAGAGCCGGAGGGTCAGGCCCCTCCTTCTGAGCAAAAAGGGCCGTCGTTGGCTGGCCGGCGCGCCTGCC
>NW_020901234.1:0-619 GCF_003984885.1 Neopelma chrysocephalum
ATTGCAAAACAGCTGAGCCGGTGCCTTATCACATCTGTGCCCACCAAACCTGTGAATCTATGCTCATCTATTTGGCACATCATCTTAGGCTGTGCTGTTGTGATGGCCCTTGCCCAATAGCTTTGTGGCTCACCTGTGCTTCCAAAAGCCCCTGAGCCCCTCTCCCCCTCCCCAGCAGGAGACGCGCTGAAAAAAGGGATCAACTGGGCAATCTTTTGTCCTTTAGGGATGTGACAGGGGGGTATTGGGGTCCATGCCATGATTTGAATCTCACTGTAGGAGTCTGAGTCTATCACTCCAGGCAGAACAAACCCATCATAGTGGTTGATGATCTCCCTATTAACAGTCCCTATTAACCTCGTAAAATCTTGTGAAGGACAGATTACTGTCTCTGTCTGTACTTGGGAGTTTTCTCATTGCTCTTAAAGCCAGTTTTTGCAATCACTTCATAAATTTCTCGGGGGTAGCCTGTTTGTGAGTCTACTGTGGCAAAATCCCCTTCTCCTGTTAAGTGATTGCACGTTGCTTGTGGATTATTCGCATACACCGCACAATTTTCCCGAAAATCCGTCAACCAAACGCTGTGCTGTGTATTTGTTAGGACCAGTTTCAGCAAAGT
>NW_020901235.1:0-412 GCF_003984885.1 Neopelma chrysocephalum
CCCCCCTCGACCCATCAAAACCTTCTCAAGGTCCCCTCAAATGCCATCAGAGACCTTATCCCTTCCCAGGACCCCCTAAACCCTCTCAGTGATGCGCAAAACCCACCTGGGACCCCCCAAGCCCATTCAGGGACCCCCCAGTCCCCCTCAGGGACCCTCAAAACCGTCTGGGACCCATAAAACCCCCAAACCTGCCTAAAAGGTTCCCGCAGGACCCCCAGGACCCCCAAACCTCCTCAGAGACCCCCAAAGCCCAGCTGGGACACCCCAAATCTCCTCAGAAAACAAAACCCCCTCAGAGACCCCCAAACCCCTTCAGAGACCTTCAACCTCCCCCCCTGAGTTCTTTCAGGGACCCTCAAAACCTCCTCGGGAACCCCCGAACTCCTCCGCTAAGCCTCCACGAGACCTC
>NW_020901236.1:0-416 GCF_003984885.1 Neopelma chrysocephalum
GGGCTGTACTGGGGGCACTGGGCTGTACTGGGAGGGCACTGGGGGGGGGGGGGCTCAGGTGTCCCACGACAATGTGGCCCAGCTCCAGGAGAGATCTGGGGAGCAGTGAGGAGGTACTGGTCTGCGCTGGTCTGTCCTGGTTTGTACCCCCAATTGCCAAAGCCCTTCCCCAGCTCCCCCAGGACCCTCCCGCACCCCAAAGCCCCCCAGGCTCCTCAGGGCCCTGACTTGGTCCTGCTGCCCCTTGAGCATCTGCAGCTCCTGCAGAACCAGGCATTTCTTTGCTCCCCACAGGGTCGTTCCCACCCCCAGAATTCAATCTGGAAGCAGCAGGATGTGCACAGTGCTCCCATTTCCTACAGTGCAAATGGGCTGCAGGGAATGATTCCCCTGCTCTTGCAAATCTGCCAAAACCT
>NW_020901237.1:0-589 GCF_003984885.1 Neopelma chrysocephalum
TCCTCTGTGACATCACATCCGTCATATGCCATGATGTCCTTCTGTTGACATCACGTTCTCCTCTGTGACATCACATCCGTCATATGCCATGATGTCCAACTGCTGACATCACGTTCTCCTCTGTGACATCGCATCCGTCACCTGCCATGATGTCCATCCGTTGACATCTCGTTTTCCTCTGTGACATCACATCCGTCACCTCCCATGATGTCCATCCGTTGACATCTCATTTTCCTCTGTGACATCACATCCGTCTTATGCCATGATGTCCAACCGCTGACATCACATTCTCCTCTGTGACATCACATCCGTCATATGTCATGATGTACAACCGGTGACATCACGTTCTCCTCTGTGACATCACATCCGTCTTATGCCATGATGTCCAACCGGAGACATCCTGTTCTCCTCTGTGGCATCACATCAACGTTATGACATCATTTCCAACCGGTGACATCATGTTCTCCTCTGTGACATCACATAAATCATATGCCATGATGTCCATCGGTGACATCACGTTCTCCTCTGTGACATAACATCAACCATATGCCATGATGTCCAGCCGGTGACATCACGTTCTCCTCTGTGA
>NW_020901238.1:0-328 GCF_003984885.1 Neopelma chrysocephalum
TGCGCATGTAGAGCCGATCGCGGCGCACAAATAGCAGGCCAGAACTGGAGGATCAGGCCCCTCCTTCTGGGCAAAAAGGGCCGTCGTTCGTGGGCCGGTGCGTCTGCCGACCGGGGGCTAATATTGCATACGGTCGAGGATTCCTTCCAGACCGAAGGCGCCAGGACCGGGAGCCCCGGCTGCACGCGTTGAGACGATCGCAACGCACAAATAGCAGGTGACAGCCGGAGGGTCAGGCCCCTCATTCTGGGCAAAAAGGGCTGTCACTCAGGGGCCAGTGCGCTGGCTGGACGGGGGCTAAAATTGCATACGGTCGAGGATTCCTTCC
>NW_020901239.1:0-574 GCF_003984885.1 Neopelma chrysocephalum
TTTTCCTAGGTAAGGGCAGGTTTTAGGGAAGAAAGGCCCGCACTTGCCAAAGGCGCCGCGGGTCTTGCAAGGGGGGGGCGCGGCTGCAGTGCCGCTCCCGGCCGTGTCCGCCAGGCGGCGACTGCGAGGCCTCAGGTCCCAGGGCTCGGAAGCGGCGCCCGCCGGCGCCCTGCTGCCCACGCTGGTTTGGATGCAGCCCAGGGGATGGTTGGATTTGTGCTTGGGAGTGCACTTGGATGCCTGCTATCCACTTAGTCTGCTGGTTTGGTTATTCTCTTGGTGGTTTTCCCATTGGATAAGCAGAATAATTTAGGTGCCAATGGATTTCTGGAGGTCATGGGGTCAAAACTTCCACTGAAAGCATTAAATAATCCATGAGACCTTGGCGTGAGGAAGGCTGGCTATATTAGATCTGACATATTGCCTATTGCTTATAGACCCAGTTATCTAAGGTGAATCAAGGTAGGCTAGTTTAAGCTCCTTCTTGTAAATACAGAGTATTTTATTCTATTTTTTAATGTTGTTGATACTTTTAAGAGATTCTTCAGGATTTGTTTGGAGTTCAGCATAGCAT
>NW_020901240.1:0-785 GCF_003984885.1 Neopelma chrysocephalum
TGGACGAAAATTCCTCCCAGAACAAAGGTGTCAGAAGAGCAAGCTCTTGCTACTAATGGAGTCTCCAGGCAGACAAAGCAACTGCACCACAAAGCAAAAGCTTCCAGGCTTTCCTTCCTGGCGATAAGGGCTTCTGTTTCCTGTTTTCAGCCCTGACTCCCAACTGCCAGCCTGACTCCAAAATTGCCTATGGATGAAGATTCCTCCCAGAACAAAGGTGCCAGCACAGAAAGCTCTTGTTGCTCAAGGACTCCCCAGGCTACACACAAACTGCAACACAAAGCCAAAGCTTCCAGGCTTTCTTTCCTGGCGATAAGGGCTGTTGTTTCCTGTTTTCAGCCCTGCCTCCGAACAGAGTCCAACTCCCAAAAATGCATGGAAACAAAGATCCCTCCCACACCAAAGGTGCCAGCACAGAAAGCTCTTGCTGCTCATGGAGTGCCCAGGCTCACACACCAACTGCACCACAAAGTCAAACCTTCCAGGCTTTCTTTCCTGGAGATTAGGGCTGTTGTATCCTGTTTTCAGCCCTGACTCCCAACTGCCGGTCCGAATCGCAAAATTGCATACAGACAAAGATTCCTCCCACACCAAAGGTGCCAGCAGAGTAAGCTCTTCCTGCCCATGGAGTCTCCAGGCAGACAAAGCAACTGCAACACAAAGCAAAACTTTCCAGGTTTTCTTTCCTGGGGATAAGGGCTGTTGTTTCCTGTTTTCAGCCCTGCCTCAGAACTTACGGCCCGACCCCCAAAATTGCATACAAAGAAAGATTCCTCCCACACCAA
>NW_020901241.1:0-328 GCF_003984885.1 Neopelma chrysocephalum
TCTGCATCCTGTTTTCAGCCCTGACTCCCAACTGCCAGCCCGACTCCAAAAATTGCAAACTGACGAAGATTCATCCCACACCAAAGGCGCCAGCACAGAAAACTCCTGCTGCCCATGGAGTGCCCAGCCAGGCCTACCAACTGCACCACAAAGTCAAAGCTTCCAGGCTTTCATTCCTGGCGATTAGGGCTGTTGTTTCCTGTTTTCAGCCCTGCCTCCCAACTACCAGCCCGACTCCAAAATTGCCTATGGATGAAGATTTCTCCCAGAACAAAGGTGCCAGCACAGAAAGCTCTTGTTGCTGAATGACTCCCCAGGATACACACAA
>NW_020901242.1:0-320 GCF_003984885.1 Neopelma chrysocephalum
CAGACAAAGCAACTGCACCACAAAGCCAAAGCTTCCAGGCTTTCTTTACTGGCGATAAGGGCTGTTGTTTCCTGTTTTCAGCCCTGCCTCCCAACTGCCAGCCCGACACCCAAAATTGAATAGGGACGAAGATTCCTCCCAGAACAAAGGTGCCAGCACAGAAAACTCTTGTTACTCCAGGACTCCCGAGGATGGCCCACCAACTCCACCACAAAGTCAAAGTTTCCAGGCTTTCTTTCCAGGCGATAAGGGCTGTTGTTTCCTGTTTTCAGCCCTGCCTCCCAACTGCCAGCCCGACTCCCCAAATTGCATATAAAAAA
>NW_020901243.1:0-480 GCF_003984885.1 Neopelma chrysocephalum
TCAGCAGCCCTTTGCCCAGGACAGAAGCCTGGGACCTTTGGCTTTTGGGTGCAGGTATTGGCACAGCCTGGGCATTCCGTGGGCAGCCAGAGCTTTCTGTGCTGGTCCCTTTTCCCTGCGAGGAATCTTCATTTGTCTGGGTTTTGGGGCGGGGGCTGCCGGCACCGGCGGACCGGGGCTGACCAAAGGGATCAGCAGCCCTTTGCCCAGGACAGAAAACCTGGGAGCTTTGGCTTTTGGGTGCAGTTGGTGGCGCAGCGTGGGCACTCTGTTAGTAGCCAGAGCTTTCTCTGCTGGCCCCTTTTCCCTGGGAGGAATCTTCATTTGGATGGGTTTTGCGGCGGGGGAGGGTTCATCACTGTCGGCCCGTGGCTGACCAAAGGGATCAGCAGCCCTTTGCCCAGGACAGAAAGTCTGGGAACTTTGGCTATTTGGTGCAGTTGGTGACGCAGCCTCAGCACTCCGTTGGCAGCCAGAGCT
>NW_020901244.1:0-668 GCF_003984885.1 Neopelma chrysocephalum
GACCTCATAAGCCCATCGATGTCATAATGGTGCAGGCCGCATAAAAGTACTGACATCATAAAGCCCATCAACTTCATAATGGCGCAGGCCTCATAAACACACTGACATCATAAAGCCCATCCACTTCATAATGGTGCAGGCCTCATAAACACACTGACATCATAAAGCCCATCCACTTCATAATGGCGCAGGCCTCATAAAAAAACTGACCTCATAACCCCATACATGTCATAATGGTGCAGGCCTCATAAAAGCACTGACCTCATAAGCCCATAGATGTCATAATGGTGCAGGCTTTATAAAAGCAATGACATCATAGAGCCCACTGACTTCATAATTGTGCAGGACTCATAAAAGCACTGACCTCATAAGCCCATCGATGTCATAATGGTGCAGGCTTTATAAAAGCACTGACATCATAGAGCCCACAGACTTCATCGTTGTGCAGGCCTCATAAAAGCACTGACCTCATAAGCCCATCGATGTCACAATGTTGCAGGCCTTATAAAAGCATTGAACTCATAAAGCCCATCCACTTCATAACGGTGCAGGCCTCATAAAAGCACTGACCTCATAAAGCCCAAACACATCATAATGGTGGAGGCCTCATAAAAGCACTAACATCATAAGCCCATAGATGTCATAATGGTGCAGGCCTCATAAAAGCA
>NW_020901245.1:0-419 GCF_003984885.1 Neopelma chrysocephalum
TCTTGCAGGAAGTCAAGGGCAGGAGGGTGACTCCTGCTGCATGGATGGAATGGCAGAGGATCCCTTGGGTCCCCAGGATGGATCAGAAAACAGGAATATACACAAAAGGCCCCCCTCCAAGATTTCTGGGGGAGTATCCTATAGGGAGGGGACAGTGTCACCCCACCAGGGCAGGGCTGGCAAGTGGGAGGCTGCTCCAGGGCTCTGCAAGAGGCCTCGTGCTCTGCTCGGCCCCAGCACTGGCTGCTACCATCACCCCCGGCTGCCCCCCGCCCTGGGCAGCTCTGCTGTCACAGCCTGTGCCCTCACCGTGGCCCTGCAATGGCCCTGCCTGTCCCTCACCCGTGGCCCTGCCCGTGGCCCTGTCCCTTGGCTCTCTCCCTGCCAGCTGAGTGTGGGGCACACGGGCTGGGGGTCCC
>NW_020901246.1:0-328 GCF_003984885.1 Neopelma chrysocephalum
ATTTGAGTCAGTTTTGCGTCATTTTTTGAGGAGTTTTGGGTCATTTTCTGGTCATTTTTTAGGGAGATTTGTCTCATATTCTGGTCATTTTTTGGGGAGATTTGAGTCAGTTTTGAGGGATTTTTTGGGGAGATTTGAGTCAGTTTTGGGTGATTTTTTGGAGATTTTTTGGGGAGATTTGAGCCAGGTTTGGGCCTTTTTTTTGGGAGATTTGAGTCAGTTTTGGGTCATTTTCTGGTCCTTTTTTGGGGAGATTTAGGTCATTTTCTGTTGATTTTTTCGGAGATTTGAGTCAGTTTTGGGTCATTTTCTGGTCAATTTTTGGCGA
>NW_020901247.1:0-307 GCF_003984885.1 Neopelma chrysocephalum
GGTGACATCACGTTCTCCTCTGTGACATCCCATCCGTCTTATGTCATGATGTCCAACCGCTGACATCACGTTCTCCTCTGTGACATTACATCCGTCACCTGACATGATGTCCTTCCGTTGACATCTCGTTTTCCTCTGTGACATCATATCCGTCACATGCCATGATGCCCATCCGGTGATATCACATTCTCCTCTGTGACATCACATCTGTCTTAAGCCATGATGTCCAACCGGTGACATCACATTCTCCTCTGTGACATCACATCCATCATATGTTATGATGTCCAACCGGTGACATCACGTTCTC
>NW_020901248.1:0-348 GCF_003984885.1 Neopelma chrysocephalum
TGCTTATTCCCGCAGCTTTCCATTCTTCAGTGACTCCACAAATCCACCTCTCTCTACCCGCACTCATGTCTTCAGTAAATACTAATGGACTTTTCTACTACTGCACACCTTAAAATCCGCTTAAAATTCTTCTCCGTATGGTCCTGACTGCTTCTGTGCCCCTAGTACTGGGAAACAAGATCCAGTGTAAAAAGCAATTCGGACGGTTTTTCTTCCTTATGTCCCTGCCAGTGGCGGCAGGCAGAGCCCAGGTGAAGCAGGACCCGCTGCTAGAGACGACCGAGGGCAGTGAAATCACCCTCAAGTGCTCAAACGCTAACATAGGAATCGGTGATTTTATCCATTTCT
>NW_020901249.1:0-345 GCF_003984885.1 Neopelma chrysocephalum
ACACACATTGCAACTGACTGCAGTATGCCCAGACTTGAGCTGCGCTGCGCTGTGTACTTCACTTGGCCCTCGGGCATTCTCTAACAAGTCTTTCTGTAGGACAGAAACAACCTGTTTTTTAGGGGCGTTACTTTACTCCGCTGTAGAAACAATTAACCGAGTTGTGTGTTTCTAAAAAAATCCCCTGAAACCTAGGAGGAAGACGGTGTCAACGGGCCCGTGTCCTCCAGGGCGCAGGAATACAGCGCCGCCTCCCCATGACGGGACCCGGAGAGCCAGAGGACTGTCCAAAGGCGATCTTCCGACACCAACAGCCGCCACGTTGAAGCCCGCAGCTCTCTGGAC
>NW_020901250.1:0-363 GCF_003984885.1 Neopelma chrysocephalum
ATCTCTAGAAGTGCAAAGCAGGTGGGAGATGCCATGCAACGTCCGAGCTAACTCTCGGGAAGGTGCTTCTCCCATGCACTGCCTCGCCGTAACGCTGGTGCCGCAGCCCCCCACAAAATGCCAAGAGTCTTTGTCCCCAGCAGAAGTGCTCCTGCTGCCCGCAAGGATGCTTCCCGGGACAGGTAAGGAGAGGCTGAGCCTACGCTGCTGAGCCGGAGGGATATTTCTTTGCTAAACTCTCTGTGGTTCAGAGAACTAATAGAATCCGTGCTCTCTGTAAGAATGAAACATAATTTTCGCAGGGACGCTACTTTAATCTGCTGTAGAAACAATTAACTTAGTTGCGCATTTCTCAGGAAAACT
>NW_020901251.1:0-448 GCF_003984885.1 Neopelma chrysocephalum
GACATGGCGGTCCAGGGCTGGCAGAGGGCCAAAATCAGATACGGTCGCGGCTTCTTTCAAGACCGGATGCGCCGGAGTCGGGAGCCACGGCTACGCTCGTAGAGCGGAGCGCAGTGCTAAAAGGGCAGGAGGGAGCCGGAGGGTCAGGCCTCCCCTTCTGGGCAGAAAGGGCTGTCGTTTGCGGGCCTACGCGCCAGACGGACGGGGCCTAAATTGTATACGGTCGAGGATTCCTTCCAGACCGAAGGCGCCAGGACCAGGAGCCCCGGCTGCGCGCGTAGAGCCGATCGCGGCGCACAAATAGCAGGCGAGAGCCGGAGGGTCAGGCAAATCCTTCTGGGCAAAAAGGGTCGTGGTTCAGGGGCCGGTGCGCTGGCTGGACGGGTGCTAAAACTGCATACGGTCGAGGATTCCTTCCAGACCGAAGGCGCCAGGACCGGCAGCCCCG
>NW_020901252.1:0-388 GCF_003984885.1 Neopelma chrysocephalum
GGGGCCGAGCTGCAGCGGGGCGGGGAGGGACCCCGGCCTTGTGGCTCACCCAGGAACTTGATGGCCAGCTTTCGCAGGGGCTCCTCTGGGCTCTCCAGGAACGGCAGGGCCTGGCGCACGTACTGGCCCACTCGGCTCCTGTCCTTTTCCAGCTGCAAAGAGCGCCAGGGCAGGGAGGGAAGGCTCGGCTCAGGCTCTGCCCCTTGGCCGGGCGCTCCCTGCCCCCAGCACGGAGCTCCCCTGTCCACAGAGCCCTGAGGCCCGGCCAGCAGCTGCGGGGGCCGGGCGTTGGGGGGAGCAGAGGGCTGGGTGCTCTTGGGGAGCCGCGGGGCCGCCCTGCCCCACAGCCCAGCTGGGCCGGGGCTTCATGGTAGCATGGCTGTGGGGG
>NW_020901253.1:0-543 GCF_003984885.1 Neopelma chrysocephalum
GGCCCCGCGCTCTGACCCTCGGAAACCCCCGAACCCCTCGGCTAAACTCTCCCGAGCCCTCCAACCTTTCCACCCACAGCCGCGCTCCCCGCAGCCCCCGAGGGGATCCCCAGAGCCCCGCTCTCCCACAGGCCCCGGCACCTCTCAGAGCTCACTCGTACCTTCCGCCATCTTGGCTTCCCGGAAGCCAGCACGGCGCTCTGCGCGCGCAACGCCTTTACTGACCCCGTCGCAGCCAATCAGGGCGCGGCCGCGCCCTCCGCCCGCCCGCCCGCCGCGCTCCCGGCAGGAATGTCTGCACAGGGGGTGCCGCAGCACCCTCAGCCTGAACTGAACCTGGTTTTACCTCATGAAATCTTTGATCTCTGTTAGCCAAGCCCCTCTTTCCTTCCCCAATTGTCTTGTCCTTTTCCGGGGGATTGTCATAGCGGCCCTTTGCACTTGAGCGGAGTGAGGTTTCGACCACAAAGGGTCAGTCCCCTTTCCCAGGGGCAGCTTCTTCCAACAGAACCCTTCTTGGGGGGTGTGTGGAGGTTCCTGCCT
>NW_020901254.1:0-726 GCF_003984885.1 Neopelma chrysocephalum
AGAAAAAAAAAAAAATTACTAAAAATTAAAAAAAAATACCACAAAAAACACCTAAACACACAACAAAGACCAATCACAACACAAACAAAAACTCCAAACACCCTAAATCACAAAACCCACACCCCAAAGCCTAACAAAACCATAACCACACCCATGCAAACCCTACTTCCCAATTACGAACACACACACACAATAATTACCAATCACAACAACAGCACCAAACCAAAATTACAAATGACCACACGCACACACCACCACACTACAACTAGCCTTACCAATAGGGTGTAAAACTTACACATTACAAGTACAGGTTAGGGTTACAGGTTAGGATCACAACATACACTTAGGGTTACACTTAGGATCACAACAGAAGGTCACGACCTACGGTTATGGTCACAGATTATGATCACACCTAACGGTTACGGTCACAACTTACGGTCACAGCTTAGAGTAACACGTGAAGATCACGGGTTAGGCTTAGGGACACAGATTAGGGTTACGGTCACACCTTACGGTCACACGTTACCGTCATGGGTAAGGGTCACGTGGTAGGGTTAGGGTCACAGGTTAAGGTTAGGCTCACAGGTTACAGTGACGGGTTACAGTGACGGGTTAGGGTGACAGGTTAGGGTGACGGGTTAGGGTGACGGGTTAGGGTGACGGGTTAGGGGTAGGGTTACGGTTAGGGTTACGGTTAGAGTTAGGGTTAGGGTGACGGGTTAGGGT
>NW_020901255.1:0-350 GCF_003984885.1 Neopelma chrysocephalum
CGGGCAGGGGATGGACACGGAACGGGCGGGGGTCCCGGGCAGGGGGCGGGCAGAGAGGGGGCGGGCAGGATGCGGGCGGGGGTCCCGGCCGGGCGGGAGTGGGCGGGGGGCGCGGGAGGCGGGGAGGGGCGGGGAAGGGCCGGGACGGGCAGGAGCGGGACAGGCAGGAGCGGGTAGGGACAAGGCAGGGCCGCGGCCATGCCGGGGGTGCCCCTCGCCCCGCTGCTGCTGCTGCTGCTCCTGCTGTGCCCCCCGCCGCCCCCCGCGCGGGCAGCGCCCCCCGCCCGCGCCACCCCCCGCCCTCGCGGGCTGCCGACCCCCCCCGCCCAGCCCACGGGGGTGGGCACGGC
>NW_020901256.1:0-330 GCF_003984885.1 Neopelma chrysocephalum
CTGTGTCACCTGGGGGTCACTTTGTCCCTCTTTGGGGTCACTTTGTCCCTCTTTGGGGTCACTTTGTCACCCCGGAGGTGGCCCTGTGTCCCCTGGGGGTCACTTTGTCCCTCTTTGGGGTCACTTTGTCCCTCTTTGGGGTCACTTTGTCACCCCGGAGGTGGCCCTGTGTCCCCTGGGGGTCACTTTGTCCCTCTTTGGGGTCACTTTGTCCCTCTTTGGGGTCACTTTGTCACCCCGGAGGTGGCCCTGTGTCCCCTGGGGGTCACTTTGTCCCTCTTTGGGGTCACTTTGTCCCCGCTTGGGGTCACTTTGTCCCTCTTTGGGGTC
>NW_020901257.1:0-338 GCF_003984885.1 Neopelma chrysocephalum
AGGAATCTTTGTCCGTATTCAATTTTGGGACTTGGGCCGGCAATTTCGGCGCAGGATTCCTGAAAGCCAACAATAGCATTTTTCCCCCGTTAAGAAAGCCTGTATCTTTGGGTTGTTACCTGCAATTGCTGGGCCAGCCTGGGCACTCCATGGGCAACAAGAGCATTCGGTCCTGAACACGAGCTCTCTTTCCTGGCACCTTTTGCCTGGGAGGACTTCTCGTCCGGATTCAGTTTTGGGAGTCGGACTGGCAGTTGCAGCACAGCATTCCTGAAAATCAACAACAGCCCTTTTCCACAGGAAAAAAAGCACTTACTCTTTTCCTTTCAGGTGCACTT
>NW_020901258.1:0-359 GCF_003984885.1 Neopelma chrysocephalum
TGCCATGATGTCCATCCGTTGACATCTCGTTTTCCTCTGTGACATCAAATCCGTCATATGCCATGATGTCCAACCGGTGACATCTCGTTTTCCTCTGTGACATCACATCCGTTTTATGTCATGTTATCCAACCGGTGACATCTCGTTTTCCTCTGTGACATCACATCCGTCACCTGCCATGATGTCGATCCGTTGACATCTCATTTTCCACTGTGGCATCACATCCGTCATATGCCATGATGTCGAACCGGTGACATCACGTTCTCCTCTGTGACATCACATCAACCATATGCCATGATGTCCAGCCGATGACATCACGTTCTCCTCTGTGACATCACATCCGTCCTATGTCATGATGT
>NW_020901259.1:0-425 GCF_003984885.1 Neopelma chrysocephalum
GTCTAAACGGTGACATCACGTTCTCCTCTGTGACATCACATCCGTCACCTGCCATGATGTCCAACCGGTGACATCACATTCTCCTCTGTGACATCACATCCGTCTTATGACATCATCTCTAAGCACTGATATAACGTTCTCCTCTCTGACATCACATCAAACATATGCCATGATGTCCAACCGGTGACATCACGTCCTCCGCTGTGACATCACATCAAACGTTATGACATCATGTCTAAGCGGTGACATCACGTCCTCCTCTGTGACATCACATGAACGTTATGACATCATCTCTAAGCGGTGACATCTCGTTCTCCTCTGTGACATCACACCCGTCACCTGCCATGATGTTCACCCGTTGACATCTCGTTCTCCTCTGTGACATCACATCCATCTTATGCCATGATGTCCAACGGGTGACATCA
>NW_020901260.1:0-567 GCF_003984885.1 Neopelma chrysocephalum
TGAGGGAAAAAATGCCCAAAAATCTGGGAAAAAAAGGGGGAAAAAAGGGAGAATTGAGAGTGAGGAGGAGGAAGAGGAGGAGGAAGAGGAAGAGGAGGAGGAAGAGGAGGAGGAAGAGGAAGCTCCAGCCCGGAGAAATGGGTTGAAAAAGGGCAAAAACGGGACTGAGGAGATGGGAAAAAAACGGACGGTGAAAAACGGGGCGAAAAGGGGCAAAATGGAGAGTGAGGAAGAGGAGGAGGAAGAAGAAGAGGAGGAAGAAGAAGAGGAAGAAGAGGAGGAGGAAAGTCCAGCCCGGAAAAACGGGGGGAAAAAGGGGAAAAACGGGAAGGAGAAGAAACAAACTGTAAAAAATGGGGCGAAAAAGGTGAAAATGGAGAGTGAGGAAGAGGAGGAGGAAGAGGAAGAGGAGGAAGAAGAAGAGGAAGAGGAAGAAGAGGAAGAGGAAAGTCCAGCCCGGAAAAACGGGGGGAAAAAGGGGAAAAACGGGAAGGAGAAGAAACAAACTGTAAAAAATGGGGCGAAAAAGGTGAAAATGGAGAGTGAGGAAGAGGAGGAGGAAGAGGA
>NW_020901261.1:0-955 GCF_003984885.1 Neopelma chrysocephalum
TAGCCAGGTGGAAGCAAAGGGGAGAGGGATGGAAGGTGAGGGAAGGGGCAACACCTCCCACCAGGCACATGGGACAGCCCAGAGCAGCCTGACAGGGCTGGGATGCTTTGGGGCCCCTCCTCACAACACACCCCCAAACCACAGCACACCAGGGACACGGGGGCACCTCACTCATCACACCCCACCTCTCCAAAGCTTTGCTCACATCTTCAGCCCTCCCTGACACGCACCAGCAACTCCAGCCTTTGCCCTCTAATACTCACAGTTCAAAGCTGCTGCCAAGGTCAGATGGATGCGGCCTCAAGGGCAGGACATGGAATCAAAGAATTCCACAAAGGAATGTTCGCACCATGACACAAGAGGAGAGAGGAGCCCACTGAACAATCACTAGTAATTATAATTTTTTATTCACAGATACAGGATGTTACAACTTACAGGTTATACATTATGAAACCTCATGGCTTGAATGCGGAAGGAGGGAATTGGCGTCACAGCCAAACCTGGGCAAAAAGGGATGGAGCCCAATTTGGTGTTTATTTATTGCATTTCTTCAGGAGGTCAAGAAATAAAGTTTAAATGACCAAGAACCTTGTCATGAAAATTTTAGAAATCCAAATGAACCATAGGAATGGAACTGGACCAGCATGAATTGAGTCTGAGCAGCCTCAAGTTTTCCAGGTCCTCTCTCTTGATCTCAATCACAATTCCAGGGGATGAGCTCTCTTTCATCCCTCAAGAAGTGCTCCAAAGGACCATGACCTTTCCAAGTTGATGGAGAGTGTTTGCCCCAGAACATCAAATGGCTCCCTCAGCATTCCTGGGTACAATGACTGATGGACATCCAGTCACATAGAACAAGAGGGGGCCCAGTCAGCACAAAGCACCCACAAACCACAGCACACGACGGCCACAAAATCACCTCACTGATGACATCACACCTCTCCTGGGCTCTGCT
>NW_020901262.1:0-452 GCF_003984885.1 Neopelma chrysocephalum
AATGTGAGGGTGGACTGGGATTGGGAGTGGGAGGGTGGAGCTGAAACATCTCGGAGCTGGAGCCAAGATGAAGATCCTGCAGAGAGAAGCTGGAGCAGCTTCCCGTGGCGGCGATGTCAAGATGCAGAGCTACTGCTGAGAGAGCAGAGCTGGCCGTGAAATAAAGCTTGTGGGTCTCGAGCTGAAATCACTGAGGGGCTGGGGTAGGGAAGGGTTCTGGGCTCGGGAATGTAACACTTGGGCAGGAATGACAGCAATCACTGGGAGATAGGCCTGTGGCACCGTGGCAGAAATCCCTGCGTGGCTGTGGACTAGGGACTGATGGGTGGGAACGTGGACTGGGCGGGTGGGGCTGCAATCAGTCTGGGACAGGGATTGTGACTTTGGAGTTGGAATAGGAGTTATGGGCAGGAGGAATGCCAGGGGGACTTGGTATGGGAATGTGAGGGTGG
>NW_020901263.1:0-763 GCF_003984885.1 Neopelma chrysocephalum
GACTTCAACGTCAAGGTGGACAGGCCCAGGTGAGGGGTCGGGGGCAGAGAGGACCCCCGGGGTGCCAAAGGGGTGGGTCCAGGTGGGATCTTCATCATCTTCATCATCTTCATCATCTTCATCCTGGGGTGGGACCTTCATACCCGGGGGGGGTCATATCCCAGGGGTGGGTCCATCCCCTGCTGCTCCGGCACCTCCCAGTGATCCCAGCACCATCTCCCAGTGATCCCAGCACCTCCCAGTGATCCCAGCCCCTCCCACTGACCCCACCCCCCATTTGTTTCTCCCCCCCAGCTTTCACTCAAACAGCGGTCGCTACTCCCTCCCCTCCGAGCCCAGGATGGCCCTCGACTACTCCGACAAGTCCGACAACTCCTCATCCCGGGCCTTGGAGCCCCCCGGAGACACTGGGAGGGACGTTGTGAGCACCCGTAGGACCTGAGAGGCACCCGGAGAAACCTCCAGATACCTCCAGCACTCATGGGCATGACCTGAAACCCCATAGACACCCCTGGAACCTGAAGAGGCATCTGGAACCCCACAGACACCTCAGGGACCCCACAGACACCTCTGGAACCTCATGGACCCCCCGTTTTTGGGATCCCCCCTCAGTTCCACCCCCCCTTCCCTTTTTGCTTTGCTCAATAAATGGGGAATTTTTGCCCTTGATCCACAGAGCCAAAAACTGGGAATTTGGGATCTGGGGAGTGGTTTCGGCTGGAGGGTGGGATTTGGGATTGGGGGGTGTTTTGGGATGGGGGGG
>NW_020901264.1:0-341 GCF_003984885.1 Neopelma chrysocephalum
TGTGCACTCATTTACCTGAAAAGACAAGAAGCTATTCACCATTTCTGCCTTCTCTATTCTGGAAGAAATGATTCCTGGTCACTGGGTGAGCACTTGTGTTCCCCACAAAGTAGACCCAGCAGTCAGTGTGCAAGTGCCCCCCACCATCTCTGACAATCCTGCCTGTGTACAAAGCTGTGACCCCCACTAAAGGAACAGGAAAAGTGGATTGTGTTAATGAGTGGCACATTTGGGGGAAATCACCCCCAATGTCCTCAAACCCTTCCTGCTGGGGAAATGACTGATCCTTGGCCAGTCCCCAATGGAACGGGGTGGGATTGGCTGTGTGGAAATAACACCTG
>NW_020901265.1:0-844 GCF_003984885.1 Neopelma chrysocephalum
ATTGGATACGGAAGAAGATTCTTCCCACAAAAAAAGGGTCAGGACAGAAACCTCTTGCAGCCCAGGAAGTACCCAGTGTGGCCGAGCACATCAACTCGAGAGCCAAGGTTGCAGGCTTTCTTGGCTGGGGAGAAGGGCTCTTGTTTGATTTTCCAGCCCTGGGCTCCCACGGTGACAATTGGATACACAAGAAGATTCCTCCCTGAACAAAGGGGTCAGGACAGAAAGCTGTTGCTGCCTGGGAGTACCTAGGTTGTCCCACCAATTCAACCCGAGAGGTAAAGTTTGCAGGCTTTCTTTGTTAGGGAGAAGGGCTCTTGTTTCCTATTTCTAGCCCTGGGCTCCCACGGCCAGAATTGGATAGGGACGAAGATTCCTCCCTGACCAAAGGGGTCAGGACAGAAAGCTCTTGCTGTGCAGGGAGTGCTCAGGTTGGCACAACAATTCAAGCCGAGAGCCAAGGTTGCAGGCTTTCTTGACTGTGGAGAAGGGCTCTTGTTTGCTTTTTCCAGCCCTGGACTCCACCTGACAGACCCACAGCCGAAAATGGATACGGAAGAAGATTCCTCCCAGAAGAAAGGGGTCAGGACAGAAAGCTCTTGCTGTCCAAGGAATGCCCAGGCTAGCCCACCAATTGTACCTGAGAACCATAGGTTGCAGGCTTTCTTGGCTGGGGAGAAGGGCTCTTGTTTCATTTGCCAGCCTTGGGCTCCGACGGTCAAAATTGGATACACAAGAAGATTCCTCCCTGAACAAAGGGGTCAGGACAGAAAGCTGTTGCTGCCCAGGGAGTACCGAGGCTGTCCCACCAATTGCACCTGAGAACCAAAGGTTGCAGGCTTTC
>NW_020901266.1:0-317 GCF_003984885.1 Neopelma chrysocephalum
AGCGGCATCGGCGTCAAGTTCGCCCGCGACGCCGAGAGCCGGGCGCCTTTCCTCAAGGCCGGGGGGGGACTCCTCAAGCCCCTCAAGCCTGGGGGGCTCCTCAAAACCGGGTTGGGGGCTCCCAAAGCCGATGGAGACCCCGCCACCAAACCCCCTCGTAAGGCCAAGACCCCCAAGGTCAAGGGCGGCGTCAAGAAGGCGAAGGGCAGCAAGGCCAAGGGCGAGGGCCGCAAGAAGAGGAAGGCCAAGGGTGGAACAACCAAGGGAACCCTCAAGAAGTCCAAGGCCGACAGCGCCGGCGCCGCCATGACCCCCCC
>NW_020901267.1:0-735 GCF_003984885.1 Neopelma chrysocephalum
GGGGGGAGTGCCCAGAGCTCTGCAGCCCCCTGGGCTGGGCACTGCTGTGGGGCCAGACCAGACTGGGCCACTTCACCAGTTGACCTCTAGAATGGAATCACTTCTGATTTTCTCCTGAAGAACAATAAGAATATGTGTTGTGTCCTGAGCACTAAACTGGAACTGTGGGATAATAGAAAAGGTTTTGGTGTCAGGGATATTGAGAAGGCTGGGCAGTGTCACTGGGAGACCTCTCCCAAACCCTTGGAAAGGCCAGAACCATCCCAGAGCTTCCTGGGGCCATGGCAAAGGCAGACATGGAACCAGTCTGCAAACAGGGCAGCAAGGAGGGTTGGCAGAGTTCCAGACTGCTCAGGCTCAGCAGGGAAGGGGATAGGGCAAGTCCTCCTGCAGCCATTTCCATGCATTGGAAAGACAAGGCAGGGATTGCAGAACTCCTGTGGGAGGGAAAAGAAGAGGATGTTGTGTGTTTGGACTCAGCAAGGCTCTTGACATGGTCTCCTGTGGTCTCCTTAGAGCCAGAGTGGTGAGAGCTGGACTGGACAAGTGAAACATGTGGTGGGTGGGAAGTTGAATGACTGAGGAGGGTCAAAAGTCATGGCACAAATTCCTCTTGGCAGCAACTCCCAGGTGACATCCATCAGGGACCAGCCCTTGACCATTCCTCTGGAACATCTTTATGATGCCCCTGGATGATGGGATGAAATGCACTTCCCACTCCTTTGTGGATGAGGC
>NW_020901268.1:0-662 GCF_003984885.1 Neopelma chrysocephalum
TGGGCTGTACTGGAAGCACTGGGATTTGGCACTGGGCTGTACTGGGAACACTGGACTGTACTGGGAGTACTTGGTGTATTGGGAGCAGTGGGGTGTACTGGGAGTGCTGGTGTGTGGGACTGGGCTGTACTGGGAGTGCTGGTGTGTGGGACTGGGCTGTACTGGGAGCACTGGTCTGTACTGGGAGCAGTGGTGTGTGGGACTGGGCTGTACTGGGAGCACTGGGGAGTACTGGGAGCACTGAGGTGTACTGGGAGCACTGGGATTTGGCACTGTGCTGTACTGGGAGTACTGGGGTGTACTGGGAGCTCTGGGCTGTACTGGGAGCACTGGGATTTAACACTGGACTGTACTGGGAGCACTGGGGTGTACTGGGAGCACTGGAATTTGGCACTGGGGTGCACCGGGAGCACTGGGAGCACTGGGGTGTACTGGGAGTGCTGGGATTTGGCACTGTGCTGTAATGGGAGCACGGGGATTTGACACTGGGGTGTACTGGGAGCACTGGTGTGTGGGACTGGGCTGTACTGGGAGTACTGGGCTGTACTGGGAGCACTGGTGTGTGGGACTGGGCTGTACTGGGAGCACTGGTCTGTACTGGGAATCCCGTTTCTTGTCCCCCCCCCTCCGGGTCCGGCCGAGCGCGTTTCCCTCCCGCCCCA
>NW_020901269.1:0-551 GCF_003984885.1 Neopelma chrysocephalum
GCCGCGGCCGCACGGAGCCGCTGCTCGCCCTGGGGGCGCCCAGGTGAGCGGAGACCGCCCTCCGGGGCAGCCATGGCCCGTGGGACACAACCTCCTCAGGGACAGCCGCCCGCGCCGCAGACCTGACCCCCCCCCCCCCCACCGACCGCACCCCCCCCAAACACTCACCGCGGGCCCCGACCCCCCCAAAAAAACACAGCCCGCGGCCCCGGCCCTTCCCGATACCCAACCGCGGCCCGGACCCCCCGCCAAAAACGGCCTCCCCCCCTTACTCCCCTGGTCCTCCCCCGTTACACCCCCAGTACTGGCCATGGCCCCTCCCTCCCCCGCCGCTGCCCAGGCCCCAGTGCCCCCTCAGTGCCCCCTCAGTGCCTCCCGTTACTCCACAACCCCCCATTCCCGCGGTGCTGTTCCCTGCCCCGGTGCCTCCTGGTTTCCCCCTCCCCGAGGCCCCCGGGCCCTGGTTGATTCCCAGGCCCCGCTCCCCCCCCCCACCCCGGCCCGGGGGGGGGGGGCGCAGCTCTTCCTCACCTCTCCGGGGGGCTCCCAGC
>NW_020901270.1:0-322 GCF_003984885.1 Neopelma chrysocephalum
CCCCAGGACCCCTCAAGGGGACCCCAAACCCCCTCAGGACCCCTCAAGGGGACCCCAAATCCCCTCCAAAGACCCCAAACCCCCTCAGGACCCCCCAAAATCACCCCAGGACCCCTCAAAAGGACCCCAAACCCCCTCAGAACCCCTCAATTGGACCCCAAACCCCCCCGAGATCCCTCCGAGCCCAAACCCCTCCCTCAGGGGGGGTCCCCGCCCATGGCCCGGGGGGTCCCTCCGGGGGCTCCCCCGCAGCCCCCCCGACCCCGGGGGTCGTTCGGGGGGGGATCCCGAGGGGTTCCCGACCTGCGGAGCACGGCCGGGG
>NW_020901271.1:0-302 GCF_003984885.1 Neopelma chrysocephalum
GGCTCTCACACACACACTGGCCTTGATCTTTTGAGAAAAGCTCCTGAAATGAAAACCAGTTTGGCCCCTTAAAAAATCATGGAGACAATGCTTTTATAATGGTTTTCTAACACCGTGCTGACGCTGCACCTGGGGCTGACCCAGCAGTGCCTGGAGGACCTCCCTACAGCCGGCCTGAGCACCACAGGGCCTAAAGTCAGCACCCAGGGCAAGGCCCAGCTTGGCACCGTCTGAGCCTGGCTTTCCTTTTCTGTGTTCATCTGCAGCCCAGGTGTCTGTAGCACTTGTTACCTGGGAAATTT
>NW_020901272.1:0-338 GCF_003984885.1 Neopelma chrysocephalum
GACTGCACCACAAAGCCAAAGCTTCCAGGCTTTCATTCCTGGCGATAAGGGCTGTTGATTCCTGTTTTCAGCCCTGCCTCCCAACTGCCAGCCCGACTCCCAAAATTGCCTATGGACGAAGATTCCTCCCAGAACAAAGGTGCCATTAGAGTAAGCTCTTGCTATTAATGGAGTCTCCCAGCAGACAAACCAACTGCACCACAAAGCAAAAGCTTCCAGACTTTCTATCCTGGAAATAATGGCTGTTGTTTCCTCCTTTTTGCCCGGCTGCCAACTTCAAGGCCTACTCCGAAAATTGCATACAGACAAAGATTCCTCCCACAACAGTGGTGCCAGCA
>NW_020901273.1:0-542 GCF_003984885.1 Neopelma chrysocephalum
TCCCTGTGATTAACCTCAGGGTGGGATTGTCCCCTTGGAAGAGCCCCTGGAGCAGAGTCCAGAGGGAGGAGGAACCCAGGAAAAGCTGCCAGGGGTGGTGGTGGAGGAGCTGCGGCCGCTCCGGGGTGTCCCAGGGATTTGGGAAGAGCAGGAGCACAGGGCAGGGCCTCACCTCGTGGATGAATCCGTAATGCACCAGCTCCGTGGCCAAATCCTTGGAGTTGTCAGCTGGGGAGACAAGGAACGGGAGAGAACAGGGAATGCTGGAGCAGCTCCTGGAGCTCCTGGAAGAGCCCAGAGCACAAGGAATGGCTCATCCTGGGGGAACAGGGCATGGAGCTGGGCAGGGAAGGTTTGGGAAGGTTTGGGAAGGGAAGGGAAGGTTTGGGAAGGGAAGGGAAGGGAAGGTTTGGGAAGGGAAGGGAAAGGAAGGGAAGGGAAGGTTTGGGAAGAGAAGGTTTGGGAAGGGAAGGGAAGGGAAGAGAAGGTTTGGGAAGAGAAGGTTTGGGAAGGGAAGGTTTGGGAAGGGAAGGGAAGGTTTG
>NW_020901274.1:0-419 GCF_003984885.1 Neopelma chrysocephalum
CAGTCACTGTCCCTGTCCTCTATTTCCTCCCTTTCTTGCTGCAGGACCAGAAACGACCGTGCTGGGCTGGGGCGGAGCAGGGAGATGGGGGGACTGGGGAGGGGCTGGACTGGGCAGTTGCAGTGAGTAGAAAATCCCACTGTTCATCTGAAGTGTAGGAGTGGGCAGGGTGGGAGCACTACAGGGCTGAGGCGGCTCTGGGAGTGGCAGCAGGAGCCCAGGGAGACATTACCCCTGCTGCAATGAACTGCCTAGGTGTGTGCGAGGGAAGGACTCGTGTCTCTGAACGTGTGTGTGTGCAGTGCATCAGTCCAGCTCAGGTGTGGACACCTCTCAGAGCCCTGACACATTTCTGTGTGTGACTCCAGGAAAACCCCCACTGTACCAGGGAGTTATTAGATCCTTTGCTGTCACCCTCC
>NW_020901275.1:0-389 GCF_003984885.1 Neopelma chrysocephalum
CCCCAAACCCCGGGGGGGGGGTCCCCAAACGGCACCTCCTGGATGCGCTGCCGCAGCTGCTCCATGTGCTCCCGCTGCCGCTCCCGCTTCTTCATGAGCTGCAGCGCCCGCCCGGCCTCGCTCGCCGCCCCCTTGTACTGCGCCATCGTCCCCGCTGCTTTTTTGGGCCTTTTTCGGTCGCTTTTTGGGGCGAATTCGCCGCTTTTCGGGGCTTTCCCGCAGCTCCCTCAGCGGCGGCCGCGACAACCCGGAAGTGCCGCGCCGGAAGTGCCGCGACAACCCGGAAGTGCGGCCCGGGCGACGTGGCCACGCCCCAACGCCGGCGGTGATTGGTTGAGTCTCCCCGTGGCTCCGCCCCCGCGCGTCGCTGATTGGTCCCGCCCCCCGCC
>NW_020901276.1:0-730 GCF_003984885.1 Neopelma chrysocephalum
GCCCAGAAAGAGGGGCCTGACCCTCGGGTTCCCACCTGCCCCTTGTGCGTCGCGATCGGCTCTACGTGCACAGCCGGGGCTCCCGGTCCTGGCGCCTTCAGTCTGGAAGGAATCCTCGACCGTATGCAATTTTAGCCTCCGGCCGGCCGGCGCTCCGGCCCGTGAGCGACGGACCTTTCTGCCCAGAAGAAGAGGCCTGACCCTTCGGCTCCCTCCTGCCCTTTGTACGCCGCGCTCCGCTCTACGAGCGCAGCCGGAGCTCCCGACTCCGGGGCATCCGGTCTTGAAAGAATCCTCAACCGTATCCAATTTTGGCCCTCGGCCGTCCACGGACCCTCCGGTGCGGCGGCCAGCAAACGGTGGCCCTATTTGCCTAGAAGGAGGGGCCTGACCCTCCGGCTCCCGCCTGCGTCTTGTGCGCCGCGATTGGCTCTATGCGCGCAACCGGGGCTCCCGGTCCTGGCACCTTCGGTCTGGAAGGAATCCTCGAACGTATGCAATTTTAGCCCCTTCTCGGCCGGCGAACCGGCCCACGAACGACGGCCCTTTTTTCCCAGAAGGAGGGGCCTGACCCTCCAGCTCTCGCCTGCCCCTTGTGCGCCGCGATCGGCTCTACGCGGGCAGTCGGGGCTCCCGGCCCTGGCGCCTTCAGTCTGGAAGGAATCCTCGACCGTTTGCAATTTTAGCCCCCGGTTAGTCAGCGCACCGGCACACGAACGACGGCCCTTTT
>NW_020901277.1:0-322 GCF_003984885.1 Neopelma chrysocephalum
GAAATGGGGGGTGGGCGCTCAGAGGGGTTTTAGGGGTCGGGGGGGGAGCTTGGGTGGTCAGGAGCGGGTTTGGGGGGTCTCGGGGGTGGTTTGGGGGTGTCAGAGGGATCTGGGGGAGGGGGAAGGGGCCAAGTGCAAATGAAAAAGATCCCAAAATGCTCCAAGAAGACGTTTCACAGTGTCTAACGCGACTAATCCCGGGGGCACGGGGTGGGGGGAGAGGCTGGATTTGGGGAGGGGGGGGTACCCCGGGGAGGAGGAGGAGGAGGGAGCAGGGGGGGGGTGTTTCCCTCTCCCCCAGCCCCCCCCATCACTGCAGGAC
>NW_020901278.1:0-308 GCF_003984885.1 Neopelma chrysocephalum
TTGGGGGTCTCAGGAAAGGTCGGGGGGTCCTTGG
Organism: Neopelma chrysocephalum; assembly: GCF_003984885.1. Taxonomy (NCBI): domain Eukaryota; kingdom Metazoa; phylum Chordata; class Aves; order Passeriformes; family Pipridae; genus Neopelma; species Neopelma chrysocephalum. The sequence goes on from NW_020901278.1 coordinate 35, forward strand.
AGGTCTCAGGGGGTTTGGGGGTCCCTGGGGGGGCTTTGGGGGGCTCAGGGAAGGTCGGGGGGTCCCAGTGGGTTTGGGGGTCCCTGGGGGTTTTTGGGGGTCTCAGCGGATTTGGGGGTCCCTGTGGGGTCTTTGGGGGTCTCAGAGAAGGTCGGGGGGTCCCCGGGGAGTTTTTGGGGGGCTCAGGGAAGGTCGGGGGGAGGGGTGGGGGTCGTGACCCTGCTGTGACCCCCCCGGGACCCCCCCTGTGCCCCCCCCAGGAGGCCCTGGAGAG
>NW_020901279.1:0-562 GCF_003984885.1 Neopelma chrysocephalum
GCCGCCAGCCCTGCGCACCGAGCAGAACTGCGGCCAGTGCCGCCAGCCCCGCTCCCCGCCAGAGCCGCGTCCTCTGATCCGCCGCCCGGCGTCTCGCTACCCCCGGCAGCCCCGGCTCTCGGCTCCGGGCGGGCCGCCTCCTCTCCTTCCCCTGCCTTCCTCTCCCTCCCCTGCCCTTCTTCGACAATCCCGGCCCGGGGCTGAGCACGGCGCCGGCGCCGCTCGTGCTCTCGTCTGCTGCGGGCTGGATGCGGAGGCCAGGCGAGAGCGGCGGCAGCGCGGAGGCGGCGCAGCCGGGCTGGGTGACAGTGGTGCACGTTGGTATCGGGGAGTTCAAGATGGACAGGCCATGGGCTCCTTTCACCACCATCATCTCTTCCCTCACGTCCCTAGTCTTTTCGCACGTTGAAACTCCTGAATTGTCCTCCAGGGAAGGCGCTTGTGAGAATGGTGGAGGGGCACCAGAGGCAGAACATCCCTCCGGCCTCAGTACTGCGGGTTCCGCGTCTCCTGGGCTGTCCCGGGGATCACCCCTGCTGGCAGCAGGAGCACTTCTGCTGGG
>NW_020901280.1:0-407 GCF_003984885.1 Neopelma chrysocephalum
TGCTCTTTCCTTCAACCTCTCTCCCTCTGTCTTCTCATCCACCTACTGCCACCACAGGATATATCTCGGCTGTCTCTCTACAGTGACACACTTCTCCGTTCCTAAAGAAAATGAGACGATCCTTTCAATGATCCCCTAGACTTATCCAACTCTCACCTCACTAACTTTAATAACTCGTCCCATTCGACCTCCAGGCTGCCACTGACATGACTTCCAGTTTTCCCCTGGCTGGCAACAGATTCAGAGCTCCCTGTTTGCAGGATCAGCATTGTGCGTTCTCAGGGAGTGAGGAACTCCGGGATTGAGAAGCTTTCAGAATTAACAGGATTGACGGTGATGGGAAAGAGAATAGACCTTTTCCTGTGCCTCTGAGTGTCTTTCAACCTGCAGCAGATGTGCTGGTTCCA
>NW_020901281.1:0-855 GCF_003984885.1 Neopelma chrysocephalum
CCCCCCGGATTTTGGGACCCCTCCCCTCCTTTTTAGGACCCCCCCGGGTTTTTGGGACCCCCCGAAGGCGACGAAGACACGAGAAAACCCCCAAAACCCTTCGATTTCTATTAAATGGAAAAAAACCTCTCAAAATCTCCCTTTTCAGCACCAAATATTTACAGCCCCGCCCCCTCCCGGCAGAAGCCACGCCCCCACAGAAGCCACGCCCCCAGCGAGGCCACACCCCCAGGGAGGCCACGCCCATTGCTAATTAACCCCCTAATTAATGAGGGGGGTCGCGGGGGGGGGGGAGGTTTTGGCTTCTCCAGGGGGAGGAAGAGGAGGAGGAGGAAGAAGAGGAAGAAGAGGAAGAAGAGGAAGAAGAGGAAGAGGAAGAGAAGGAAAAGGAGGAAGAAGAGGAGGAAGATGAAGGTGGAGGATGAAGGTGGTGGAGGAGGAGGAGGAGGATGAAGGAGGGATGAAGGACTCTGGTGATGATGACGATGATGATGACGATGACGATGAAGGCTCATCCCAGCGCCAAGGGGTCCCTCAGCAGATGATGACGATGACGATGATGATGAAGGTGACGATGATGATGGTGAAGGTGACGAAGGCTCATCCCAGCGCTGAGGGGTCCCACAGCAGATGATGATGATGATGATGAAGGTGATGATGATGAAGGCTCATCCCAGGGCCGCCGGGTCCCTGAGCAGCCGTGTCAGGAGGCCGAAGGTCGGACGCTCGGAGGCCTCCCGGGCCCAGCAGCGAAGCATCACCTTGTGCAGGGCAGGGGGGCACCCGGGGGGGCACGGCAGGTACTCCTGGGGGGAACTGGGGTTACTGGGAGGGACTGGGAGCACTGGGAGGGAC
>NW_020901282.1:0-728 GCF_003984885.1 Neopelma chrysocephalum
AAGTGGCCGTCATGACACTGCCCTGTGTCGTGGAAGCAAATGTTCCCTGGGAAAGTACTGAAAACCAGGGAATTAAGGGACGTCATTGGGACGTGCGGGACCTCACGGAATTAAACAAACCCTGAGATATCTTTGGAACTTCGTGGAATCAAAGGGGTAAAACAAAAGAATTAAACCCAATGACCAGAAACCATTGGATCGAACATTTCTTTAATATGCCAGCTGGGGATTCATGGGGGTACTCTGCCATGCATTCATCAAAGAATCAGTATAAATTTCGGAATATAAATACAGTGATACTTGAAAGACCCCCCCTTCACAAGCAGTCCATAATTCTGTTCGGAATTTGGGGTCAAATAGCACCTTGGATTTTATTCGTGGAGCGAGACTGCCATCTAGCGTCCATTTCTTCTGGGAGGGGCAGTCATTTTCGCAGAGTGGTCTTCTCGCTTAGCAGGCCGGAGGGACGGACACGGGGATCTCTGTGCACAGAAGCGCATCCCAGAGCTGCATCCAGGGTCTTTGCCAGGGTTTAGTACCATAAATGCAAAGTGACACTGAGACACTCTTTGACCCACGTAACTTCAAGGCTGATGGCAATTGTACTTGCTCAGGGTCATCTCCCCACACCAACACCAGGTGTGTGCTCAAGACTTGTCTATTCAATGCAAACAAAGACACCCTGTCTAGTCCTTCCGTGTCTCTCCAGGGAAGGCTAAAGAACCTCT
>NW_020901283.1:0-364 GCF_003984885.1 Neopelma chrysocephalum
GGGGGGAGTAAAAGGGGATTTGGGAGGTCCCACCGGCACTTGAGGGGGAGAAAAGGGGGTTTCGGGGGGTTCCAGGGGAGTTAAAGGGGAAAGAAAAAGGGTTATGGGGGATCCCAGGGGGGTTTCAGGGGGAGAAAAGGAGGTTTACGGGGAAAAAAAACGGGGTTGCTGATCCCTTTAGTCAGCCCAGGGGTGCCGGTGCTGGCCCCCCGGCCCAAAAACCCATCCATATGAAGATTCCTCCCAGGGAAAAGGGGCCAGCACAGAAAGCTCTGGCTGCCCACGGAGTGCCCAGGCTGCACCACCAACTGCACCTCAAAGCCAAAGCTCCCAGGCTTTCTGTCCTGGAGAAAGAGCTTCTGAT
>NW_020901284.1:0-306 GCF_003984885.1 Neopelma chrysocephalum
GACGGCTGTCGCACCAGCCCGCAAACGACGGCCCGTTTTTCATCGAATCAGGGGCCTGACCCTCCGGCTTTAGACTGCCCTTTGTGCGCCTCGCTTGACTCTAAGCGCGCAGCCAGAGCTCCTGGCCCCGGTGCCTCCGGTCTGGAAGGAATCCTCGATCGTATGCAATTTTAGCCCCCGACCAGCCGGTGCGCCGGCCCGCGAATGACGGCCCTTTTTGCCTAGAAGGAGGGGCTTGACTCTCCGCCTATCGCCTGCCCTTTGTGCGCCTCGCTCGGCTCTACACGCGCCGGGGCCGGGAGCCCC
>NW_020901285.1:0-317 GCF_003984885.1 Neopelma chrysocephalum
GCCACGGGCCCCCCAGACAGTGACCCTGAGATGTGTCCCTGCCCCCCTGGGACCCCCCTATCCTGCTCCTCTTTACTCAGGGACCCCCATGTCCTGCCCGCCCTGCCTCTGGGGGGCTTTGTCCACAAGACCCCAGGGACCCCCACATGTGTCTGCGTCCCCCCCCAAAAAGCTCCTCTGTGACCCGGCGGGAGGGGAAATCACCAGTCCGACTCCCAAAATTGAATATGGACGAAGATTCCTCCCAGGCTGGCTCTGAGGTGCAGTTGGTTGGTGCGGTCACCACGGGCAGCAAGAGCTTTCTGGCCCGGCACTTT
>NW_020901286.1:0-768 GCF_003984885.1 Neopelma chrysocephalum
AAAAAGGCAATCAAATGAAAAGTGAAATCAAAGGGGAAAAAAAAAAAGAAACCCCTTCTTGGGCAGCCCTTTTACTCTCTCCCCCCGCCATCCGAGCCGTAAATTGGGGGGGTCACCCCTAAAATGTGAGAAGCGGCCCCGAAGAGGTGGGTGGGTGGGGGAAGCCCCGGGAGCCGAAAAAGCGGCGGCGGGGGAGCCGCGAAATGTCCGGGCGGGGCGCGCGCAGGGAGAAGCCGGGTGGGGAGAGCCAAGATGGCGGCGCCGGCGCATGCGCAGTCGTTAGGAAGACGCCGGCGGTCACGTGGTCAGCAAGGGCGGCCAGGAGCGGGCCCGGCGACGCATGCGCAGTGGCTCTCGTGCCGCTGCAGCGCTCCCTGCTCCATTTAAGGGCCGGTTCCGGCGGCGCGACGGGACTCGTGGTCTCCCGTCTCTCCCGGGGTGTGTGCGGGGGGAATATGATGAAGATTTTGCGGGCGAAAGCGCAGAAATTAGTGAGGGACGTTGTCCGGGGGGCACCGGAAGTAGAGAGCGACCGGACTGTTTTGGACGGCGCACCACCCAAGATGGCGGCCTCCTGGACCGAAAGTCTTTCCTCCTTGGCGGCACACAAAGATGGCGGCGCCCTTACCGGAAGTTCTCCAAGGCCGTACACAAAGATGGCGGCTCCGGACCGGAAGTTCGCCCAGGCCACACCAAAGATGGCGCCGCCGCGACCGGAAGTTTGCTGAGGCCACACACAAGATGGCGGCGAGAGGCCCCCTTCCCCCA
>NW_020901287.1:0-314 GCF_003984885.1 Neopelma chrysocephalum
CCCCCACTGTGCCAGGGAGTTATTAGATCCTTTGCTGTCACCCTCCTGGTGTCCTGTGTAATGATGAAACTAGAAAAGGTGATCATCATACTCTGTTCATTTCCTGAGAGGAGAAATGTCACTGCTGGAAAGAAGTGTCACTGAAGAGGTGAGAAGAGGGAACATCATTGTTGCCTTCAGCCTGTTCCATAGCAGGTTCCCCTGGAGCCCCAGGGACACCCGCAGGGAAGCCAGAGGGGCAGAGAAAGGGCTGCCTTTGGCTCTTGCTGTGCTGCTCAGCTGGGCCGGGCTCCTGGCACACAGGGAGCTCCAGG
>NW_020901288.1:0-380 GCF_003984885.1 Neopelma chrysocephalum
CCGTGCCTGGAACATCCAGTGTCTGGAACATCCCGTGTCTGGAACATTCCGTATCTGGAACATCCCGTGTTCGGAACACTCTGTGTCAGAATATCCCATCTCTGGACCACCCGTGTCTGGAACATCCCGTGCCTGGAACATCCTTTGCCTGGAACATCCTGGGTCTGGAACATTCTGTGCCTGCAACATCCCGTGTCTGGAAGATCCCGTGCCTGGAACATCCCGTGTCTGGAACATTCCCTGTCTGGAATATCCGGTGTCAGGACTATCCGGTGTCAGGAATATCCCGTCTCCAAAACATCCCGTGCTCGGAACATTCCGTGCCTGGAATATCCCATGTCTGAATATCCTGTCTGGACCACCCGTATCTGGAACACCCC
>NW_020901289.1:0-694 GCF_003984885.1 Neopelma chrysocephalum
CAGCCCCTGAAAAAACCCTAAGTGGTCTTTGTCCCTAGCAGAAGTGCACCTGCTACCAGCAGGGATGATCCCCGGGACAGGCCAGGAGAGGCTGAGCCCGCACTGCTGAGCCGGGAGGGATGTTCTGCCTCTGGTGCCTCTCCACCATTCTCACAAGCGCCTTCCCTGGAGGACAATTCAGGAGTTTCAAAGTGCGAAAAGACTAGGGACGTGAGGGAAGAGATAATGGCGCTGAAAGGAGCCCATGAACTGTCTATCTTGAGCTCCCCGATACCAGTCTGCAACCCTGCCACTCAGCCCAGCCCGCCACCTCCGCGGTGCAAAGCCTTTTGACCGCCTCCGCGCTGCCGCCGTTCTCGCCTGACCTCCGCATCCAACCCACCGATGCCGAAAGACCGAGTGGTGCCGGCGTCGTGCTCAACCTCGTACCAGAATTTTAGGAGGAAGGGAGAGGAAGGGAGATGACGGAGAGGAGGCGGCCCGCCTGGAGCCGAGAGCCGAGGCTGCCGGGGTAGTGAGACGCCGGCGGCGGATCGGAGGACGCGGCTCTGGAGGGGAGCGGGGCTGGCGGCCATGGCTGCAGTTCTGCTCGGTGCACAGGGCTGGCGGCCGGGGACAGTGGGGGCCGCGGCTGGGGCTGGGGTGGTCGTGCATATCCCTCGAGGTCACCGTCCTGCCTAGCAAGTCCTTCACA
>NW_020901290.1:0-339 GCF_003984885.1 Neopelma chrysocephalum
GCAGTATGCCCAGACTTGAGCTGCGCTGCGCTGTGTACTTCACTTGGCTCTCGGGCATTCTCTAACAAGCCTCACCGTAGGACAGAAACAACCTGTTTTTTAGGGGCGTTACTTTGCTCCGCTGTAGAAACAATTAACCGAGTTTTGTGTTTCTAAAAAAATCCCCTGAAACCTCCGAGGAAGACGGTGTCAACGGGCCCGTGTCCGCCAGGGCGCAGGAATACAGCGCCGCCTCCCCATGACGGGACTCGGAGAGCCAGAGGACTGTCCAAAGGCGATCTTCCGAAACCAACAGCCGCCACGCTGAAGCCCGCAGCTCTCTGGACCATTTAGCACCGC
>NW_020901291.1:0-747 GCF_003984885.1 Neopelma chrysocephalum
GAGCTCCCCGATACCAGTCTGCAACCCTGCCACTCAGCCCGGCCCGCCACCTCCGCGGTGCAAAGCCTTGACAGCCTCCGCTCTGCCGCCGCTCTCGCCTGACCTCCGCATCCAACCCACCGACGCCGAAAGACCGAGTGGTGCCGGCGTCTTTCTCATCCCCGTACCAGAATTTTAGGAGGAAGGGAGATGACGTAGAGGAGGCGGCCCGCCCGGAGCCTAGAGCCGGGGCTGCCGGGGTAGAGACACGCCGGGCGGCGGATCGGAGGACGCGGCTCTGGGGGGAGCGGGGCTGGCGGCACTGGCCGCAGTTCTGCTCGGTGCGCAGGGCTGGCGGCTGGGGACAGTGGGGGCCGCGGCTGGGGCTGGGGTGGTCGTGCATATCCCTCGACGCTGCCGTCCTGCCTAGCAAGTCCTTCACAGAGCTCTGCCTCCGTACTATCCTCCCGTCCGTCCCTCCCTCTAGTTTACAAAGTATTCCCTCGGAACACTCATCGCTCTCTTCCTTGTCGAGCCCTTCCTGTTTCCTTGCTTTACTTTCTGTCTTTCAGAGAACTCCTGCAGTCCGTCCTTCCTTCCACTTTCCTACTTTTTTTTCTCTCTTTGCTTTGCTTATTCCCGCAGCTTTCCATTCTTCACTGACTCCACCAATCCACCTCTCTCTACCCGCACTCATCTCTTCAGCAAATACTAATGGACACTTCCACTACTGCACACCTTGAAATCCGCTTAAAATTCTTCTCCGTG
>NW_020901292.1:0-582 GCF_003984885.1 Neopelma chrysocephalum
ATTATTTATATTATATTATATTAGTATCTATATTTATATAGAATATAAATATATATTCACTTAATTTTATCTATGTATTATATATTATATGATAATTTGAATTATATAATATAATAAATAATTATATTAAAATATATTATATAATATTATACTATATTATATTATATTATTTGTATTACATAATATAAAATAATTATATAAAGTATATTATATTACAATACATTACATTACATTATATTACATTAATTAATATATTATATTACAATATATTACATTACATTATATTATATTATATTAATTAATATATTATATAATATATATTAATATATTATATTATATATATTAATATATTATATTATATTAGCAAGTATCTATATTTATATAGACATATAAAAATATATTTACTTCATTTTATATAACTATATATTATAAATTATATGATATTTTGTAGTATATAATATATAATGATTATATAAAATATATTTTTATATTTTATAGATATTTATATATTTCATAGATTTTTTATATTTTATAGATATTTATATATTTCATATATTTTTTATATTTTATAGATATTTATAT
>NW_020901293.1:0-463 GCF_003984885.1 Neopelma chrysocephalum
CACCCCAAAACCACTGCAAAATACCCCAAAACGCCCCAAAACCAACACAAATCACTTCAAAACACCTTGAAATCACTCCAAAATCCTTCCAAATGACCCCAAAGTCTTCCCAAATCACCCGAAATCTGCCCAAATCTCCCCAAAAACCACCCAAAATCCTCCCAAATCTGCCCAAAATCCTCTTAAATCCCCCCAAATTCGGCCCCAAATCCCCCTCAAATCCTCCCAAATAATCCCAAAATCCTCCCAAATTAGCCCAAAATCAGCCCCAAATCCACCCAAATTTGGCCCCAAAGCCCCCCCAAATCCTCCCAAATCATCCCCAAATCTGCCCAAATCATCCCAAAATGCCTCCAAATCACTCGAAAATCCTCCCAAATCACCACAAAGTCCTCCCAGATCACCCCAAAATCCTACCAAATCATCCCCAAAATCCTCCCAAATCGCCCCATAATCTTTCCAA
>NW_020901294.1:0-462 GCF_003984885.1 Neopelma chrysocephalum
AAACACCCCAAATTGCCCCCAAATCATCCCAAAACCACCTCAAAACACCCCAAAACCGCCCCAAATCACCACAAAACACCCTGAAATCACCCCAAAATCCTTCCAAATCACCCCAAAAATCTTCCCAAATCACACGAAATCTGCCCAAATCACCCCAAAAACTGCCCAAAATCCTCCCAAATCATCCCCAAAATCCTCCCAGCTCACCCCAAAATCCTTCCAAATTACCCCAAAATCCAAATTACCCCAAAATCCTTCCAAATTACCCTAAAATCTTCCCAAATCATCCCAAAATCCCCCCAAGTCATCCCCAAAATCCTCCCAAATCACCCCAAAATTTTCCCAGATCACCCCAAAATCCTCCCAAATCATCCCAAAATCCTCCCAAGTCATCCCCAAAATCCTCCCAGATCACCCCAAAATCCTTCCAAATTACCCCAAAATCCTCCCAAATCACCCCAA
>NW_020901295.1:0-568 GCF_003984885.1 Neopelma chrysocephalum
CCCCAGCACCCCAAAGCAAGGAGTCAGGGGAGAAGGGACCCCTGGGGCTTCCAAAACCCCCCTCATCCCTAAGCAGGGGGACCCTGGAGAGTGGGGAACTGCAGGACCCCCAGCAGCCCAGAGAAGGGGGTCCCCCAGAATACCAAAGTGGGAAGACCCCTGGGATTCCTGGGACCCCCAGCAGCCCAGAGAGGGCGGGACCCTGGAGAGGGGGACCCCAAATACATGTGGGACCCCCAGCAGCCCAAAGAGAGGGGACCCCCAGAATCCCAAAGTGGAGAGACCTTAGAGGGGGAACTCCTGGAAGGGTTTTTTTGGTCTCAGCCTTGGAGTTCTGGGGGGGTTTTTGGGCTGAAACTTGGTGTTTAGGAGTTTTTTATGGACACAAGGTGCTTGGTGACTTCTAGAGATGGACTTGGGCAGGAGGAGCCCCCAACCCAACGCGCTCCCTCCTTGTTGTTCCCCCACATCAGGATTTCTCCTTCCCAAAGCTTGGCCAGATGAAGGAGGCTGCGAGGAAGAGGAAGATGCTGCAGGCCCCCCGGGCAGGTGAGGAGGAAGTCAGTGC
>NW_020901296.1:0-302 GCF_003984885.1 Neopelma chrysocephalum
ATAGTTTGGGGGCGTCCTCGAGGGGAAGGGGGCAAGTAAGAGAGGGTATGAGGGGTCCTGGGAGGGCTGGAGGTAACTGGGAGGGGTTTGGGGGCGTCTTGTGGGCTTTTGTGGGTCTGGGAGGCAGTCTGGGGGCCTCGGAGGGTTTGAGGGGAAGTTGGGAGTGTCCTGTGGGACCGGGATGGGATTTGAGGGCTCCTGGGGGGGCTGGGAGGGGTTTATGCCTTTATACTGCAGGCATCGTCTAGTATTGATGGGGGTAACCGGTGAGCTGACTGTTTCATAATCATCCAAATTTTACC
>NW_020901297.1:0-367 GCF_003984885.1 Neopelma chrysocephalum
ACCTTCAACCTCCTCCCTAAGTCCCCTCACGACACCAAACCCCCTCACAGACCTCCCAAAACCTCCTCAGGGACCCCTAAAAGCCCCTAAGGGACCACAAAGCCACAGAACAACAGAAGAGCTTTCTGTAAAGGAAGGGAGCAAAGAATCTGAGAAGAAGGAGACCAAGGAAAAACTGAAGCAAAGCAATCAAATCATCCTGGCCCTTGCAGTTTTTCCTTCACCTTTTCCTAACTTTTCCTTTTTTAGGGTTCTTTCTTTGTTTGGCTGGTTTTGATTTTTTTTTTCCGAGGGACTTTGTCAGAAACCGATCCAACATCCGGGTTCCTGGGAGGCCCCCGGGCCCCGCAGCCCCCGAGAGGGTTAC
>NW_020901298.1:0-328 GCF_003984885.1 Neopelma chrysocephalum
TTCCGCTTCAAACAAGAACAGGCAAAACAAATCCTTCAATCCTGCCCTGATTGTCAACAGATTTCCTCTACACCTTCTATTGGCACCAATCCTCGAGGTCTCTATTCCTTAGAAAGATGGCAATCAGATATTACACACATACCAGAATTGGGCAAATAGAAATTTGTCCACGTTTCCATAGACACCTTTTCAGCATGCATTTATGCCTCTGTGCACATTGGAGAAAAGGCAAAAGATGTTTGCCATCATTTCATTCTGGCATTTTCCACCTTAGGAATTCTGAAAACCATCCAAACAGATAATGGCCCAAGTTACACATCACACAAAA
>NW_020901299.1:0-724 GCF_003984885.1 Neopelma chrysocephalum
TTCTTAATCATTCTACACTGACATGAACGGATCTATATACAGGAAATATACTGCTATGAACTGCATCCCAATAGTCAGGATCTTTCCTCGTATAATACCTACGGTTACAGAAGTAAGGATCATTCTACGTTACTTTTACTTTTCTGTAGTTTATAGATTCTTAGTCATTCCACATTTACATGAACATATATATATATATATCTATATATGAGAAATATACTGCTATGACCTACATCCGAATAGTCATGATCTTTCCTCATATAATACCTACGGTTGCAGAAACAAGGATCATTCTACATTACTTTTAATTTTCTGTAGTTTAAAGGAAACATTACATTTATTAGAAAAAACAATAATATCAATATACAAATGCAAAACATGTTTTCATATATATATTCTAAATGCGTATATAAGCCACTTGAGGAGACGGAACACATGTTTAATTATTACTATTAATGTATTATAACTATTATGCTCCGAGGCAAAGACCTTGCTGGACAGTCACCACCGCACCCCGCCACCAGGTGTCGGTATAGTCCACGAGATCAAAATAAATTTGAAAATATCACCTAAAAAACTAAGCCAAAACTGACCAAAATCACCCCAAAAAAATCACCCAAAACTGACCCAAATCCCACCCAAAAATGACCCAAAAGTGACCCAAATATCCCAAAAAGATGAGCAGAAAATCACCCAAAACTGACTCAAATCTCCCCAAAAAATC
>NW_020901300.1:0-684 GCF_003984885.1 Neopelma chrysocephalum
CTATATACAGGAAATGTACTGCTATGAACTGCATCCCAATAGTCAGGATCTTTCCTCATATAATACCTACGGTTACAGAAGTAAGGACCATTCTACATTACTTTTACTTTTCTGTAGTTTATAGATTCTTAATCATTCCACATTTACATGAACATATATATATATATCTATATACAGGAAATATACTGCTATGACCTACATCCGAATAGTCATGATCTGTCCTCATATAATACCTACGGTTACAGAAGTAAGGATCATTCTACGTTACTTTTACTTTTCTGTAGTTTAAAGGAAATATTACCTTTATTAAAAAAAAGAATAATATCAATATACAAATGCAAAACATGTTTTCATATATATATTCTAAATGCGTATAAAAGCCACTTGGGGAGACGCAACGCATGTTTAATTATTACTATTAATGTATTATAACTATTCTGCTCCGAGGCAAAGACCTTGCTGGACAGTCGCCACCGCACCCCGCCACCAGGTGTCGGTATAGTCCCCGAGATCAAAAAAAATGTCAATATATCACCTCAAAAACTAAGCCAAAACTGACCAAAATCACCCCAAAAAAAATCACCCAAAACTGACCAAAATTCCACCCAAAAATGACCCAAAAATGACCCAAATATCCCAAAAAAATGAGCAGAAAATGACCCAAAACTGACTCAAATCTCCCCA
>NW_020901301.1:0-337 GCF_003984885.1 Neopelma chrysocephalum
GGCGTGCGCGGGCGGGGCGGTGGCTTAGGGAGCCTGCGGCATGGCGGTGGGCTGGGCGCCGAGCGAAGGGGGAGGAGGCGGCAGTGGCCCCCGCGAGTCGCGGCCTCTGTCGCGACATCGGATCGCGATCGCAGCGCGATCCCAGCGTGATCGCAGCCCCCCAAGGGCCGCTTCACGACCCCGCGGTGAGTCCCCGGGGAGAGGCAGGGGAAGGGGAGAATTGGGAGGAGGAAAGGGAGGAGGCCCCAGGCCGGGAGGAGCCTGAGGGGAAGGGGCGAGGATGGAGACCTGAGGGGCGAGCGGTGTTTGTGAGGATTTAGGGAGGCTCTGGGGGGGG
>NW_020901302.1:0-396 GCF_003984885.1 Neopelma chrysocephalum
CTATCGTTGAGTGACGTCCGGCGGGACCAATGGGCGCACGGCGTGCGTGGGCGGGGCGGGGCGGCGGCCTGAGGGAACCTGCGTCATCTCGGCGGGAGGAGGCGGCGGCGGCCCCCGCCAGTCACGGCCTCTGTCACAACATCGGATCGCGATCGCAGCGCGATCCCAGCGTGATCGCAGCCCCCCAAGGGCCGCTTCGGGACCCCACGGTGAGTCCCCGAGGGGAGGCAGGAGAAGGGGAGAATTGGGAGGAGAAAAGGGAGGAGACCCCAGGCCGGGAGGGGCCTGAGGGGAAGGAGCGAGGATGGAGACCTGAGGAGCGAGGGGCGTTTGTGAGGGTTTAGGGAGACTCTGAGGTGGGGAGAGGGGCTGGAGGGGCTTAGAGGGGCCTAAACG
>NW_020901303.1:0-733 GCF_003984885.1 Neopelma chrysocephalum
GACAGTGGTGCACGTTGGTATCGGGGAGCTCAAGATGGACAGGCCATTGGCTCCTTTCACCGCTATCATCTCTTCCCTCACGTCCCTAGTCTTTTCGCACGTTGAAACTCCTGAATTGTCCTCCAGGGAAGGCGCTTGTGAGAATGGTGGAGGAGCACCAGAGGCAGAACATCCCTCCGTGCTCAGTACTGTGGGTTCAGCCTCTCCTGGGCTGTCCCGGGGATCACCCCTGCTGGCAGCAGGAACATTTCTGCTGGGGACAAAGACCACTTGAGTTTTTGTCAGGGGCTGTGGCATCAGTGCTACGGCGATGCAGTACACGGGAGAAGCACCTTTCCCAGAGAAAGCTCGGACGTTGCACGGCATCTCCCACCTGCTTTGCACTTCTTAGAGATGCAGTCTCTGTATGTTAGCCCTCCTGTGTCCCTCCTCCTGATCCGCTTGCTCAGAGGACCAGGGAACAGCCTGTCACAACTGAACTGGATGCGCCGGAACCAGCACATCTGCTGCAGGTTGAGGGACACTCAGAGGCACAGCAAAAAGGTTCATTCTCTTTCCCGTACCTGTCACCTCCATAGGAAGACATGAAATACTCCCAGGGAACGGTGTGATCTATTGCCATGTGCACAGGAAAACCCAGGCCAGCTCCCCAGGGCATTCATCCCAGACCTGCCAACCACTCTTGCTTGGCACTCACAATAGAACCACTACTTCCAGCACTGGCTTCTCACCC
>NW_020901304.1:0-662 GCF_003984885.1 Neopelma chrysocephalum
CCCCCCTTTATCCCCCCAAGCCCCCTTTTCTCCCCTTTAACCCCCCTGAGACCCCCTTTTCTCCCCCTTAACCCCCCTGAAACCCCCTTTTCTCCCCCCTGGGCCCCCTTTAACCCCTCTGGGACTCCCTTTGTGCCCCCCTCAGATCAAGGAGGACTCGCACCAAGGTTCAGCCTGGGCTCTCTGGGACCCCCCAAACCCCCTTTTCTCTCCCCCAAACCCCTTTTCTCCCCCTTTACCCCCCTGGGCCCCCCCAGACCCCCTTTCCTCCCCCCCAGGCCCCTCCCTGAGCCCCCTCCCCACCTGCAGGGGGGGTTGAAGGCGATGCTCGAGGCCGTTCCTGATGAGCAGTCCTGGGTGGTGGATTTGCCTCTGTACACGACGCTCTGCTTCTGCAGGGTCCTCTGCCCTGGGGTGGCAAGGGGTTAATTAGGGTTAATTGGGGGCTAATTAACCCTCTGAGAGGTCATTGAGGGGCTGCAGGCACCTGCAGGGTCTTGCTGATGCAGGCCTTGGTGGCCTCGTTGATCTGGGTCTGCCTCACGTGGCCGCTGCCCGCCTTGCCCAGGTGGCTCAGGCTGAAGCCCAAATCCTCCTGGTAGGCGTCCTCCTTGATCTGGGGGGGGCACAAAGGAGGGATTTGGGGGTCAAAGGGGGTCTCA
>NW_020901305.1:0-542 GCF_003984885.1 Neopelma chrysocephalum
CTCCTCCTGTTCCGCTTGCTCAGAGGACCAGGGAACAGCCTGTCACACCTGAACTGGATGTGCTGGAACCAGCACATCTGCTGCAGGTTGAGAGACACTCAGAGGCACAGACAAAAAGATCATTCTCTTTCCCGTAGCTGTCACCTCCGTAGGAGGACATGAAAGACCCCCAGGAAACGGTGTGATCTATTGCCACATGCACTGGAAAACCCAGGTCAACTCCCCTGGGCACGCATCCCAGACCTGCCAACCACTCTTGCTTGGCACTCACAATAGAACCACTACTTCCAGCACTGGCTTCTCACCCAGCCCACAGAGGTTCTTTAGCCTTCCCTGGAGAGACATGGAAGGACTAGACAGGGTGTCTCTCTTTGCACTGAACAGACAAGTCTTGAGCACACACCTGGTGTTGGTGTGGGGAGATGACCGTGAGCAAATACAATTGCCATCAGCCTCCTGGGGGGGCCTTGAAGTTACGTGGGACAGAATGTCCCGGTGTCACTTTGCATTTATGGTACTAAACCCTGGCAAAGGCCCTGGAT
>NW_020901306.1:0-472 GCF_003984885.1 Neopelma chrysocephalum
CAGGTTTGGCTGCCAGGACGGCAGAGCTGGGAGTGACGGGCTGAGCCCGGGATGCTGTGCCGGGGCGAGTCGGGCTGACTGCAAGACACAATTGCGGTGAGTTTCCTGAGGATGGGGCTCCTAGTTCTGGGATGCTTCCGCACTGTGGGTGCAGGGAGAGGGACCCCCACCCTGCTGTGTGTCTCACAGCCCCATGTGTTGCAGCCCTGCAGCCACAAACCTCTATGTCCCTCAGTCCCAGCTGCAGGATGCTTTGGGCAGCCCTTTGGAGGGGGCAGTGTGTTGCCTTTTGGCTTTGGACAGGCTTTTTGCAGCCCCCCAGACCTTTGAGCCGATTTCAAGAGGCTGTGAGCGTGTCAGTCTCTCCTCTGGGGCTTTAAACATCCTGCTTTTCCGAGACCGAACATGGTTGTCCTGTTCCTCAGGCAGTCTCTGTAGCCTTCCATGCCGTTTCCCAAAAACTGTTGTCAGT
>NW_020901307.1:0-382 GCF_003984885.1 Neopelma chrysocephalum
GGTTGTTACCTGCAATTGCTGGGCCAGCCTGGGCACTCCATGGGCAAAAAGAGCATTCGGTCCTGAACACGAGCTCTCTGTCCTGGCACCTTAGGTCTGGGAGGAATCCTCCCCTGTATTCAGTTTTGGGACTCGGACTGGCAATTGCAGCTCTAGGATTCCTGCAAGGTAACCTCGGCCCTTTCTCCCAGGAAACAAAGTGCTTTCCTTCATGGTTTCAGGTGCACTTGGTAGTCCAGCCTCAGCACTCCATGGGCAGCAAGAGCTTTTTGTGGTGGCACCTTTTGTCGGGGAGGAATCCTCGTCCGTATTCAATTTTGGGACTCGGAGTGGCAATTTCAGCGCAGGACTCCTGCAACCAAACAATCACCCCTTCCCCCAT
>NW_020901308.1:0-385 GCF_003984885.1 Neopelma chrysocephalum
CAGGGACCACCAGGTCACAGCTCCGCCTCAAGCTCTGGCCGCCTTCCCGGCACAGGATGGGTCTTTCCTCCTCAGAGCACCCTGGGCTGGCTTTGGAGTCCCTCCTGTGGGGGGATCTCAGGGCCTTTTCCTCCCTGCTGCCTTCCTGCACCGTGGAGCCCTTCAAAACGGCCTCTCCCACCAGGGTCTCACAAGGGGATTTGTCCTCCGGGCTCTCCGTCCTCAGCTCAGGGCCTGGGGCAGGAAGCAAGAAGGACAGGGAGGGGATTTGCCTCTGGCCCACAGGGAAGGCCAAGGACATCCCCCCAACTCCGGCCCCGGCAGGACGGCGGCGGCAGCGGGGTTGTCCTGCAGCCGGGGGCCATGCTCGGCTGCCAGAGCCAGC
>NW_020901309.1:0-343 GCF_003984885.1 Neopelma chrysocephalum
CCTGGGACCCCCCCAGACACACCTGGGACCCTCCAAAACACACCTGGGGAGCCCCAAAATCCACCCAGGACACCCCAAAACACACCTGGGACTCCCAAAATCCACCCAGGACACCCTAAAATACACCTGGGACCCCCGAAATCCACCCAGGACACCCTAAAACACAGTTGGGACCCCCCAGACACACCTGGGACCCCCCAAAGTCCACCTGGGACCCTCCAAAATGCACCTGGGACCCCCTGGGACTCCCTAAAACACTCTTGGGACCCCAAAACTCACCTGGGACCCCCAAAATTCACCCAGGACCCCCAAAAACTCACCTGGGACTCCCCAAAAACATGCC
>NW_020901310.1:0-404 GCF_003984885.1 Neopelma chrysocephalum
GTATGGGCACTGTGGCAGCACCAGGAGCAGGTGTTTCAGAATCTGTCCGGTTTCAATATTTCAAGTCCTCTGGAAGCGCATGGGACAAGCCCAAAGACAAGAAGCCCGGGTCCTGGTCCTCTTGGCCGTGAACTCTGCGTGTCCAAACAAAACAGGGGCAGAGGTGGGACCAAGTAGAGTCACTCTGCATCTGCCCTGAGTTCATGGGAATCCAAAGGGAGGATGGACCTTGGCTGAGTGCTTGGAGAGAGAGAAGGTTGTTTCTCCAAGTGGAAATGCACTTGAACCAGCCTGCATGACCAGCCTGTGTTTTTCTCTGGTGGCTGAACACAGTCAGCACATGAGGGGAGGGGAATGTGTGGGATCAGGGCACTGCTTTGGGGCCATGCTGGGAATTCTGGTGG
>NW_020901311.1:0-412 GCF_003984885.1 Neopelma chrysocephalum
TGGGGACAAAGACCACTTGAGGTTTTGTCAGGGGCTGTGGCATCAGTTCTACGGCGATGCAGTACACGGGAGAAGCACCTTTCCCAGAGAAAGCTCGGACGTTGCACGGCATCTCCCACCTGCTTTGCACTTCTTAGAGATGCAGTCTCTGTATGTGAGCCATTCTGTGTCCCTCCTCCTGCTCCCGCTTGCTCAGAGAACCAGGGAACAGCCTGTAACAACTGAACTGGATGTGCCAGAACCAGCACATCCCCTGCAGGTTGAGGGACACTCAGAGGCACAGACAAAAAGATCATTCTCTTTCTCGTAGCTGTCACCTCCGTAGGAGGACATGAAGGACCACCAGGGAACGATGTGGTCTATTGCCATGTGCACTGGAAAACCCAGGTCAACTCCCCAGGGCACGCATCCC
>NW_020901312.1:0-739 GCF_003984885.1 Neopelma chrysocephalum
AGCTCTTGATATTAGCGGAGACTTCCGGCAGACAAAGCAACTGCACTGCAAACAAAAGCTTTCAGGCTTTCTTTCCTCGGGATAAGGGCTGTTGTTTCCTGTTTTCAGCCCTGCCTCCCATCTGCCAGCTCAACTCGCAAAATTGCATACGGATGATGATTCCTTCCACACCAAAGGTGCCAGAACAGAAAGCTCTTGCTCCCCGTGCAGTGCACAGCCTGACCTACCAACTGCACCACAAAACCAAAGATTCCAGGCTTTATTTCCTGGGGAGAAGGGCTATTGTTTCCTGTTTCCAGCCCTGTCTCCCAACTGCCAGCCCGACTCCCAAAATTGCCTATGGACGAAGATTCCTCCCAGAACAAAGGTCCATTAGAGTAAGCTCTTGCTACTAATGGAGTCTCCCGGCAGACAAACCAACTGCACCACAAAGACAAACCTTCCAGGCTTTCTTTCCTGCTGTTAAGGGCTGTTGTTTCCTGTCTTCCGACGTGCCTCCCAAATGCCAGACCAACTCCCAGAATTGCATACAGACAAAGATTCCTCCCACAACAGAGGTGCCAGCACAGAATGCTCTTGCTGCTGATGAAGTGCTTAGCCTGGCCTACCAACTGCACCACAAAGCCAAAGCTTCCAGGCTTTCTTTCCTGGCGATAAGTTTCTTGTTTGCTTTTTTCCGATCTGCCTCACATCTGCCAGCCCGACTCCCAAAATTGCATACAAACAAAGATTCCTCCCA
>NW_020901313.1:0-324 GCF_003984885.1 Neopelma chrysocephalum
ACAAAAAGCTCTTGCTACTAATGGACTCTTCTGGCATACAAAGAAACAGCACCACAAAGCAAAAGCTTCCAGACTTTCTTTCCTGGCGAAAAGAGCTGTGGTTTCCTGTCTTCAGCCATGCCTCCCAAATGCCAGACCGACTCCCAAAATTGCGTACGGATGAAGATTCCTCCCACAACAAAGGCGCCAGCACAGAAAGCTCTTCTTGCTCATTGAGTGCCCAGGATGACTCACCAACTGCATGAAAAAATTAAAGCTTCCAGGCTTTCTTTCCTGGGGTAGTGGGCTGTTGTTTCCTGTTTTCAGCTCTGACTCCCAACTTCC
>NW_020901314.1:0-367 GCF_003984885.1 Neopelma chrysocephalum
TGGCACATCTCCGAGCCTGTGTCACGGCACCGGCTGCTGCCAAGGGACGGCCCTGCTGCAGTTTGCACTTAAACCCAACAAACTGGGGTGGGGGGCAGCCCGGGAAACCAGGGCTTTGTTCCCTCGGCTCTGCAGGTGCTTCCCATGGGCTCTCAACCTCCTTTGGGCATTCCCTGCTTCAGTGTGGGCTCCTCCCGGGCTGCAGGGGGGTCTCTGCTCCATCCTGGACTCATCCACAGGTCACAGGCCCTTCAGCTCAGGTTCACCCAGGGCTCCAGCCGGTTCGTGGAGCAGCAATCCCCTGACCCCCTGCCAGTGTGGGCACCTCGCCAGGGCTGTTCCTCGAGGTTCTCTGGCCCCCTGCCAG
>NW_020901315.1:0-311 GCF_003984885.1 Neopelma chrysocephalum
TTGTGGTCCTGACTGCTTCTGTGCCCCTAGTACTGGGAAACAAGATCCAGTGTAAAAAGAAATTCTGACGGTTTTTCTTCCTTTTCTCCCTGCCAGTGGCGGCAGGCAGAGCCCAGGTGAAGCAGGACCCGCTGCTAGAGACGACCGAGGGCAGCGAAATCACCATCAAGTGCTCAAACGCTAACATAGGAATCGGTGATTTTATCCATTTCTACCGGCAGCTCCTGGGCCACAACTCCGAACTCCCGGTACGCGCTTCTGAACTGTCCAGAGAGCGGCGGGCTTCAGCGTGGCGGCTGACGGTGTCGGGA
>NW_020901316.1:0-339 GCF_003984885.1 Neopelma chrysocephalum
TGCAGTCCGTCCTTCCTTCCACTTTCCTACTTTTTTTTCTCTCTTTGCTTTGCTTATTCCCGCAGCTTTCCATTCTTCACTGACTCCACCAATCCACCTCTCTTACCCGCACTCATCTCTTCAGCAAATACTAATGGACACTTCCACTACTGCACACTTTAAAATCCGCTTAAAATTCTTCTCCGTGTGGTCCTGACTGCTTCTGTGCCCCTAGTACTGGGAAACAAGATCCAGTGTAAAAAGCAACTCTGACGGTTTTTCTTCCTTATGTCCCTGCCAGTGGCGGCAGGCAGAGCCCAGGTGAAGCAGGACCCGCTGTTAGAGACCACCGAGGGCAGT
>NW_020901317.1:0-434 GCF_003984885.1 Neopelma chrysocephalum
AGAAGTCTGTTTTACAACTTGAGGAGGTGCAGCACTTCCACTGGAAGTGCTGCACCTCCTCAAGTTGTAAAACAGACTTCTAGGCAAGTGAAGTGTCCTGAGGATTTCACAGTCTTCCCAAGTGGAAGAACAGCATCAAGTTCGTCCTCCCTATGCCTGTGTACTCCTGACATGGTTCTGCCCTCTTAGGTATCGGAGCAGAGTTTAACACATCTAGAGGAAGGTGAGGAGTCTGCATTGGTACTGAGAGGAAAATGCTATTCCTGCAACCACACTTCTTGAGCCTAGGGCAACATGCCTGAAAGTCTCTCCTTTCCTACTGCTTTTGTCTCCTCTCTCACAACCTCTAACATGTGGTCTGGCTTGGCTGCCCCTCGCTCCATCGCAGTCTGCCTTCAAGATTCTACACCACGAGATGTAGCTTCTACAGCACT
>NW_020901318.1:0-492 GCF_003984885.1 Neopelma chrysocephalum
GGTTTTGGGGGTGTCTCAGGTGGGTTTTGGGGGTCCCAAGTTCGTTTTGGGGGTGTCCCAGGTGGATTTTGGGGGTCCCAGGTGGGTTTTGGGGGTCCCAGGTGAGTTTTGAGGAGAGTCTCAGGTGGGTTTTGGGGGTCCCAGGAGGATTTTTGGGAGAGGGAATCCTGGTCATATTGGGGGGGGGACCTTGAGGGCTTTTTGGGGGGTCCCTTGAGGGGTTTTTGGGGTTCCCAGGTTGGTTTTGGGGATTTCCCAGGAGGGTTTTGGGGGTCCCAGGGGGATTTTGGGGTCCAGGTGGTTTTTGGGGGGTCCCCCCCTCACCTTCTGCCAGATGTCCTTGAACTGCTCCACCCCCTCCGACACCTTCTTGAGGCACCTGTCGATCTCACCTGGGCGGAGGGGCCACACCTAAAACAACAGCCAATCACGGACAGCCCTGACACCCAAAATCTTACAGCCAATCACAGACAGCCCTTGCCCACACCCAGA
>NW_020901319.1:0-405 GCF_003984885.1 Neopelma chrysocephalum
GGACTCCACCACTCCCTGGGCAGCCCATGCCAATGACTGACCACCCTTGCCATGCAGAAATTCCTCCTGAGGTCTCTGTTTCCTCTCTCACACCCCCTGACAACTACTGGAAGGCTATTCAGAGCCACATTTAACAAAGCTGTGTCACAAGGTTGTGCATTAAAGCTCTCTGAGATGATGGCCGTGCTGGATGACACCAGCCCCTCACACAGAGTCAGTGTCCAGCTGGTGTCAGAAATCCTCTCACCTCGGAAGCTCTTTTTGCCCTGCAGCAGCTCAGGGCTCACAAAGTCCTCCAGAGCTGCAGGGAGGGATGAGGCCGCCTGGAGGAGTGAGACAGGAGCCACTGAGTGGTGGAAAATACCCTCGCCCATAAACTTCCCAGTTGTCACCCCTGAACATTTC
>NW_020901320.1:0-384 GCF_003984885.1 Neopelma chrysocephalum
TTCCCCCAGTTATGGCTCAGTGTGCCTGACTTCCCTCCTGTGCCTCTGGGCCAGCCTGTTCCTTCCTCCTGGTATTGTCTCCTTTTCACCGTCAGTGGGCAGCGAGGGGCCCTGGATGGTCCCTACAAACCCCCTGCCCTCAGTCCCTCCTGGGCTGGCACATCTCCGAGCCTGTGTCACGGCACCGGCTGCTGCCAAAGGACGGCCCTGCTGCAGTTTGCACTTAAACCCAACAAACTGGGGTGGGGGGCAGCCCTGGAAACCAGGGCTTTGCTCCCTCGGCTCTGCTGCACGTGCTTCCCACGGGCTCTCAACCTCCTTTGGGCATTCCCTGCTCCAGTGTGGGCTCCTCCCGGGCTGCAGGGGGGTCTCTGCTCCATCCTG
>NW_020901321.1:0-394 GCF_003984885.1 Neopelma chrysocephalum
GGTTTAGGGGGGACTGGGGGGGTCTCAGTGAGTGTTGGAGGGGTCTGGGGGGTCCCAGTGGGTGCTGGGGGGTCACACTGGGGGCTGGGGGGGTCCCAGTGGGTATTGGGGGGGTCCTGGGGGGGACTGGGGGGAGCCCAGAGGGGGAGTGGGGGGGTCCCAGTGGGGTCTGGGGGGGACTGGGGGGTCACACTGGGAGTCCTGGGGGGGTCCGGGGGGGGGGTCCCAGGGGTTGCTTGGGTGTTCTTGACCCCCCGTTTCCCCCCCCCAGCACCCAAATCTCAAACAGAAATTTGTGGCTCTGCTGCGACGCTTCCGAGTGTCCGAGGAGGTACCGGGGGGACACTGGGGGGGACACAGGGTGACAAGGGCTGTCCCCAGGGGGTGACAGAGT
>NW_020901322.1:0-370 GCF_003984885.1 Neopelma chrysocephalum
TCCTGTGGGGGAGAAACGAGGGGTGGGGTCAGTGGGAGGTGCTGGGGACACTGGGAGATGGGGCTGGGATCACTGGGAGATGGTGCTGGGATCACTGGGAGATGGTGCTGGGATCACTGGGAGGTGCTGGGGTCACTGGGAGGGGCTGGGGTCACTGGGAGATACTGGGATCACTGGGAGGTGCTGGGATCACTGGGAGATGGTGCTGGGGTCACTGGGAGGGGCTGGGATCCTGCTGGGATCAGCAGGGGATGGACCCACCCCTGGGATATGACCCCCCCCGGGTATGAAGGTCCCACCCCAGGATGAAGATGATGAAGATGATGAAGATGATGAAGATGATGAAGATGATGAAGATGATGAAGATCCC
>NW_020901323.1:0-401 GCF_003984885.1 Neopelma chrysocephalum
CAGGGAATCCCATGGAATGAGTTCCAGGGAATCCCACAAGGTTTGGGGCTGGAATGATCCTTAAGGATCATCTCATTCCACCCATCCCGAGAGGAATTCCAGGGAATCCCACGAGGTTTGGGGCTGGAATGAGCCTGAGTTGGACCCCGTGGAGCACCTGGAGTGTTTTTTGGGTGGGAAACTTAAGGAATTCTGCTCCCTCTGGCCGCAGGTTTCTCCCGGGATCACCGGGATGAGCTGGTGGAGGGGCTGAAGGGGCTGAAGAAAGGTCTGGAGGAGCCCGACTTCACCGTCCTCTTCCACACCTGCACCACCATCGCCATGGTAACGGGCACTGGGATGGACTGGGATGGACTGGGATGGACTGGGATGGGCTGGGAGCCGGGCTGGGATGAGCTGGG
>NW_020901324.1:0-372 GCF_003984885.1 Neopelma chrysocephalum
CAGGGAATCCCATGGAATGAGTTCCAGGGAATCCCACAAGGTTTGGGTCTGGAATGATCCTTAAAGATCATCTCATTCCACCCATCCCGAGAGGAATTCCAGGGAATCCCACAACATTTGTGGCTGGAATGAGCCTGAGTTGGACCCCGTGGAGCACCTGGAGTGTTTTTTGGGTGGGAAACTTAAGGAATTCTGCTCCCTCTGGCTGCAGGTTTCTCCCGGGATCACCGGGATGAGCTGGTGGAGGGGCTGAAGGGGCTGAAGAAAGGCCTGGAGGAGCCCGACTTCACCGTCCTCTTCCACACCTGCACCACCATCGCCATGGTAACGGGCACTGGGATGGACTGGGATGGACTGGGATGGGCTGGGATG
>NW_020901325.1:0-918 GCF_003984885.1 Neopelma chrysocephalum
ATTGGGAATTTTTGGGGAAAAATTTGGGATTTTAATGGGAAAAAATTTGGGATTTTTTAGGGAAAAAATGGGAAAAAATGGGAAAAATGGGATTTTTTTATGGGAAAAAATTGGATTTTAATGGGAAAAATGGGATTTTAATGGAAAAAAAATGGGATTTTAATGGGAAAAAATGGGATTTTAATGGGAAAATATTGGGAATTTTTGGGGAAAAATTTGAGATTTTAATGGGAAAAAATTTGGGATTTTAATGGGAAAAAGTGGGATTTTAATGGGAAAAAATGGGATTTTTTAATGGGAAAAAATGGGATTTTAATGGGAAAAAAATGGGATTTTAATGGGAAAAAATTGGATTTTAATGGAGAAAAAATTGGGAAGTTTTGGGGAAAAATTTGGGATTTTAATGGAAAAAAATTAGATTTTTTAGGGAAAAAATGGGAAAAAATGGGATTTTAATGGAAAAAAAATGGGATTTTTTTTATGGGAAAAAATGGGATTTTAATGGGAAAAAACCGGGATTTTAATGGGAAAAATTGGGATTTTAATGGGAAAAAAAGGGATTTTAATGGGAAAAAATGGGATTTTAATGGGAAAAAAATGGAATTTTTTCATGGAAAAAATGGGATTTTGGGGGGAAAAATTGGGATTTTTGAAGGGAAAAAATTGGGAATTTTTGGGGAAAAATTGGGATTTTAATGGGAAAAAAATTGGGATTTTTTAGGGAAAAAAATGGGATTTTAATGGGAAAAAATGGGATTTTTGGGGGAAAAAATTGGGATTCTTTAGGGAAAAAAATTGGGATTTTAATGGGAAAAAAATTAGATTTTTTAGGGAAAAAAATGGGATTTTTTAGGGAAAAAATGGGATTTTAATGGGAAAAAATGGGATTTTAATGGGAAAAATTAGGATTTTAATGGG
>NW_020901326.1:0-402 GCF_003984885.1 Neopelma chrysocephalum
AGAGAGGTGGATTGGTGGAGTCACTGAAGAATGGAAAGCTGCGGAAATAAGCAAAGCAAAGAGTGAAAAAAAGTAGGAAAGGGGAAGGAAGGACGGACTGCAGGAGTTGTCTGAAAGACAGAAAGTAAAGCAAGGAAACAGGAATGGCTCGACAAAGAAAAGAGCGATGAGTGTTCCGAGGGAATGCTTTGTGGACAAGAGGGAGGGACGGACGGGAGGATAGTACTGAGGCAGAGCTCTGTGAAGGAACTGCTAGGCAGGACGGTGACCTCGAGGGATATGCACGGCCACCCCAGCCCCAGCCGCCGCCCCCACTGTCCCCGGCCGCCAGCCCTGCGCACCGAGCAGAACTGCAGCCAGTGCCGCCAGCCCCGCTCCCCGCCAGAGCCACATCCGCCGCCC
>NW_020901327.1:0-353 GCF_003984885.1 Neopelma chrysocephalum
ACATGGGATATTCCGGACATGGAATGTTCCGGACACGGGATGTTCCAGGCACGGGATGTTGCGGGTACGGAATGTTCCAGCCACTGGATGTACCAGGCACGGGATCTTCCGAACACAGGATATTCCAGACACGGGATGTTGCAGGCACAGAATGTTCCAGACCCAGGATGTTCCAGGCACAGAATGTTCCAGGCACGGGATCTTCCGGACACAGGGTGTTCCAGACACATGATATTTCAGAGATGGAATATTCCAGACACTGGATGTTCCAGGCAAAGAATCTTCCAAACACAGAATGTTCCGGGTACGGGGTGCTCCAGATACGGGTGGTCCAGACAGGATATTCAGACATG
>NW_020901328.1:0-319 GCF_003984885.1 Neopelma chrysocephalum
TAACTCCTCTCTCCTCCTGAGAAATACTCACTTCAGAGGAATTAAACTTTGCACTCAAGATCCAACCTGGAAATGGACTTTTTTGTCTTATTTCTTCATGCAGGGAGGGAACAAGAAACTCAGACTCAGGTCCCTCATGTCCGGCCTGTTCACTAATTTGTGTGTTCCACACTTCTTTTTCTTTAGAGAATCCTTCCTAATTCTCGGAAAAGAACTCACTCATCCCTGAAAAACAGGGCTGGGGAATTCACAAGCTGATGCACTCTGGGCATCATTAGTGATCTCCTCCCCAGCTTTCAAATCCTTTCCCACCAGGAGT
>NW_020901329.1:0-736 GCF_003984885.1 Neopelma chrysocephalum
ACTGGCCACGCCCCCGATGAACCAGCCAATGGGAGAGACGGCCACCGCGTGGCCCCGCCCCTCGCCAGGGGGTTCCACCAATCAAGGGCCCTGTCAGCCTCTTCCGCCCTGCCGTGAGTGACAGTTCCTCTGACCAATAGAAAGCCCCTTTCCCTGCACAAGCCCCGCCTTGGGGGCGCGGCCTCCTCTTTGCCACGGCCCTTTTCCCTTATAAACACAGGTTTGCAGCTCCTCCAATAGGAGCGCGCGGATCCGCTGATTGACAGCCGCTTTAGTCCAGCCCATCGTGCCGTGCACCAATGAGCGGGCGACTTTTGCTGAGTGACGTCCAACGGGGCCAATGGGCGCAAGGCGTGCGCGGGCGGGGCAGGGCGGCGGCCTGAGGGAGCCTCCGGCATCTCGGTGGGGTGAGCGCCGAGCGAGGGGGAGGAGGCGGCGGCGGCGGCCCCCGCCAGTCGCGGCCTCTGTCGCGACATCGGATCGCGATCGCAGCGCGATCCCAGTGCGGTCGCAGCCCCCCAAGGGCTGCTTCAGGACCCCGCGGTGAGTCCCCGGGGGGAGGCAGGGGAAGGGGAAGAGTGGGAGGGGGAAAGGGGTAAGGCCCCGGACTGGGAGGGGCCTGAGGGGCAGGGGCGAGGATGGAGACCTGAGGGGCGAGGGGCGTTTGTGAGGGTTTAGGGAGGGTCTGTGGGGGGGAGAGGGGCTGGAGGGGCTTAGAGGGGCCTAAACGGGGTCT
>NW_020901330.1:0-319 GCF_003984885.1 Neopelma chrysocephalum
GGCAGTTCGGGAGGGGCTGGAGAGGGTTTGAGGGGTCCCAGGGGGATTTTGGGGGTCCCAGGTAGGTTTTGGGGGCATCCCAGGGGGGGTTGGGGGTCCCAAGTGAGATTTGGGGGGCGCTTGGAGAGGGTTTGGAGGGGGCTGGGGGGGACTGGGGGGGCCTAGAGCGGGTTTGGAGGGTCCTGGAGGGGGCTTGGGGGGGCCAAGATGGCGGAGGCTCCCTCAGGCCACCGCCCCGCCCCGCCCGCGCCCGCCGTGCGCCCATTGGCCCTGCCGGACGTCACTCAGCGAAAGTCGCCCGCTCATTGGTGTACGGCGT
>NW_020901331.1:0-339 GCF_003984885.1 Neopelma chrysocephalum
GCTCTCCATGGTCCTCTTCCGGGAGGTGATGGAGGCGACAGAGAGAAGCAAGAGCCTAAAGCCACACGTGTACCTGAGGCTGGTGCCATTTTACTTCAACTGGCATGATGAGAACCAGTGTGTGGCAGAGGTGAGGACTCGTGGGCTCTGGTGTCCCCATGGCAGGAGGCTGCTGTGCCACCTGCCCTGGCCCACGGTCACCTGCAGCCTCCTCCTGGCCTTGGTGCAGGGATGCGGGTGCTGTGCCCTGGGCTGCGGTGCCATGGCCCGCTCTCTGTTGCTCTGCAGGCCTCTCGGGAAGCACTGTTTGGTGCAGCCAGGTTCCTGAAGTGGAGGGAT
>NW_020901332.1:0-351 GCF_003984885.1 Neopelma chrysocephalum
AGGAAAACACAGAACTGACCCCAAAGCAGAGAGAAGCTCTGGGGTCAGTTCTGTGTTTTCCTCTGTCCATTGAATTCCCAACAAAGAAGGAAAAAGCTACAGGAACTCCAGTCTGGAGTGGTCAGGACATGGGGAAGCAGGGGAATTTTTCTTCCCAGCTGGGACTGAGAGTGCAATTTCACACTCCTTTGGAGAGCATTAACTAAGACATCCCATTTCTGCCCAGGGATCTCCCAGGGGTAACTCAATCTGGGCTCTGGGCAGGTCCCTGCAGGGGCAGCAGCTTCCTCTGCACATTTGAGGTGATAAAGCTGCTCTAACCCTGCACTCCAACTACTCCACAGCAATTTA
>NW_020901333.1:0-387 GCF_003984885.1 Neopelma chrysocephalum
GACACTTGCCACCTTCAGAGGAGGCACAAATCCTCGCGGAGCTGAGCGAGGGGTACGGGCAGTGCAGCGAGCTGGGCCGGGGCTGTGACTAGGGGAGGGTGTGCGCAGTCCCCCAAAACCCGCCCCCAAAACAACCCCAAAGCCCAGAGCAAAGCGCGGCGGGACCGCGCCGGCCCCGCGCCTCGGCCCGCCCAGGCCCGTCCCCCGGCTCGCGCCGGCCCCGCCCCTCGGCCCGCCCAGGCCCGTCCCCCGGCTCGCGCCGGCCCCGCCCTGCCCGCCCCCAAGAACGCCGCTGTCCCCGCTGCCCGCCTCGCTCCCCTTGTCCCGGGACAACTCCCGGACGGGACGTGACCGCGGAGCTCCCACCCGCCCTTCCCCGGCCCCAGC
>NW_020901334.1:0-961 GCF_003984885.1 Neopelma chrysocephalum
TCATTACCACATCATCAGCCCCACCCCCTGCAAACCCTACTCCCAATTACCAACACACCAACACACCAAAAAGCACAACACCAGCAAACCCTAATGACCAATCACCACACCCACTTACCACTACCCCTACAACTAGGGTTCCACCCTACACATACATTTACATTTAGGGTTCCAATTAGACCCACAGCTCAGGCTTACACTCACAGCTTACAATCACAGCTCACACTCACAGCTGAAGGGTCACGGTCACAACTTCAGATCACAGAAGACTGTCACCAGTTCACAACACAGGTGAGAGTGACACATTACAGTGACGGGTGACAGTCACAAGTGACGGTCACAGCTGACAGCTACGGTTAGAGCTTAGGCTCACAGGTGAGGGTGACAGACACAGGTGAGCATTACAGAGAGAATCACGGCTCACAGTTAGAGTCACGACTCACAGTTACGGTTAGGGTCACAGGTGAGGGTTAGGGTCACATGTCAAGCTCACAGGTAAGGGTGACCGTTACGGTGACGGATGACACTAAGGGGTGACGCTCACGGGTGACGGTAACACGTGAGGCTCACGGGTGACAGTCACAGGTGACGGTCATGGGTCAGGGTCACAGGTGACGGTCACGGGTCAGGGCTACAGCTCACAGTCACAGGTGACCGTTAGGATCACAGGTGACAGTTAGGCTAACGATTACAGGAGACACTTAGGGTTACGGTCACGGGTCAGGGTCACAGATTAAAGCTATAGGTTAGGGTTAGGAGTTAGGGTTAGGGGTTAGGGTTTAGGGGTTAGGCTTTAGGAGTTAGGGTTACAGTTAGGGTTACGGGTAAGGGTTAAGGGTAAGGGTTAAGGGTTAGGGTTACGGTTAACAGGTAGGGTTAACGGGTAGGGTTAAGGGTTAGGGTTAGGGTTAGGGTTAGGGGTTAGGGGTTAGGGGTTAGGGGTTAGGGGTTAGGGTTAGGG
>NW_020901335.1:0-369 GCF_003984885.1 Neopelma chrysocephalum
CGGAGCAAGAGGGACAGAGAGCAGAGCTCACATACAGAGACGGCATACCTACGAAGTGCAAAGCAGGTGAGACACGCCATGCCTGGTCCGAGCTTTCCCTGGGGAAGGTGCTTCTCCCGTGTACTGCGTAGCCGTAGCACTGGTGCTACAGCCCCTGAAAAAACCCTAAGTGGTCTTTGTCCCTAGCAGATGTGCTCCTGCTACCAGCAGGGATGCTCCCCGGGAAAGGCCAGGAGAGGCAGAGCCCGCACTGCTGAGCCGGGAGAGATGTCCTGCCTCTGGTGCCTCTCCACCATTCCCACAAGCGCCTTCCCTGGAGGACAATTCAGGAGTTTCAACGTGCGAAAAGACTAGGGACGTGAGGGAAGA
>NW_020901336.1:0-357 GCF_003984885.1 Neopelma chrysocephalum
ATAAATTGGGGGGGATCAGGATAAATTTGGGGGGGTCAGGATAAATTTGGGGGGTCAGGGTAAATTGGGGGGGATCAGGATAAATTGAAGGAGCTCAGGATAAATTGGGGGGGATCAGGATAAATTGGGGCGTCAGGATAAATTGGGGGGGTCTCAGGATAAATTTGGGAGGGCTCAGGATAAATTGGGGGGGTCAGGAAAAATTGGGGGACTCAGGATAAATTGGGGGGGTCAGGATAAATTTGGGAGGGCTCAGGATAAATTGGGGGGGTCAGGATAAATTTGGGGGCTCAGCCCTTTCCCGGGGGTCTCTCAAGGCCTGGGGGCCCCTGGAAAATCCCAATTTTTCCCGGAATT
>NW_020901337.1:0-368 GCF_003984885.1 Neopelma chrysocephalum
TTTCAGTGTCTATTCCTTAATTTTCGGGAGTCAAATCCCTCATTTTAGGAGTCAATTCCCACATTTTGGGAGTCAATTCTTTTATTTTAAGAGTCAATTCCCACATTTTCAGGGTCAAATCCCTCCTTCGGAGAGTCAATTCCCACATTTTGAGAGTCAATTCCCTCATTTTCAGAGTGAATTCCCACATTTTCAGCGTCAATTCCCACATTTTGAGAGTCAATTCCCACATTTTCCGAGTCAATTCCCACAACCCCCTTCCCGGGGTTTCTGAGGCTCCCCAGCCTCATTCCCTGGATGATCCTTGTTCTCTGGAGTGCGGGAATGAGGGGATTGGGTCACAAACTGAGTCTCCCGAGGCTTTTCCC
>NW_020901338.1:0-417 GCF_003984885.1 Neopelma chrysocephalum
GGGTTCAGCGGGGCACAGGTGAGTGCAGGGGGGCGCAGGTGAGTTCAGGGGAGCACAGGTTGGTGCAGGGAGCACAGGTGAGTTCAGGGGGCACAGGTGAGTTCAGAGCAGCACAGGTGAGTTCAGGGGAGTGCAGGTGAGTGCAGGGGGCACAGGTGAGTGCAGGGGGCACAGGGGGATGCAGGAGGGCACAGGTGAGTGCATGGGGGCACAGGTGAGTGCAGGGGGGCACAGGTGGGTTCAGGGGGGCACAGGTGAATGCAAGGGGCACAGGAGGATGCAGGGGGGCACAAGTGAGTTTAGGGGGGGCACAGGTGGGCGGAGGGTGGGGGTGGGCTCTGCAGTGTCCCCCGCCCCCCAGGGGCTGCTCCTCGAGCGCAGTGGGTGCCCCAAAGCCCCCCCGGGTGGGTTCTGCCC
>NW_020901339.1:0-702 GCF_003984885.1 Neopelma chrysocephalum
TTTTTTTTTTGGGGGGGGGGGGAAATCCCCCTTTTCATGTTGGTTTTTGGATCCCTTTTCCATGGATTTTGAGATCCCTTTCCCATAAATATTGGGACGCTTTTCCCGTGAATTTTGGGGTCACTGCCATGGGTTTGGGGTTCCCTTTTCCGTGATTTTCCCTGGGAATTTTTGGAGCCCTTTTGCCACAAGTTTTTGTCTCATTCCTGTAAATTTTGGGGTCCTTATTCCACGGATTTTGGGGTCCTTGTCCCGTAAATTCTGGGTCTCTTTCCCTGGGATTTTGGGCTCATTCCCATGGATTTTGGGGTCCTTTTCTCACGGGTTTGGTTTTCATTCTCATGGATTTTCCGACTGCTGCTGTGGATTTTGGACTGTTTTCCACGGAATTTTTTTGCGCGTTCTTTTGGATTTTGGGCTCCCTTTTCCATTGATTTTGGGGCCCCTTTTCCCTGGATTTTTGTCCCTTCCCTGTGTATTTCAGGCTCCTCCCTCCACGGATTTGGGGCCTCTTTCCCTTGGGTCCCTTTCCCATGGATTTTGGGATCCTTTTCCATGGATTTTGGGGCCCCTTTTCCCTGGATTTTGGGGCTCGTTTTCCATGATTTTCCCTGGATTTCTGCATTCCCAGGATGCACGACGACCGCTGGGACCCGGAGCCCCCTGAGGACCCCGAGACCCCCCAGGTGACCCTTTTTTTTT
>NW_020901340.1:0-634 GCF_003984885.1 Neopelma chrysocephalum
GGGGGGGGGGCCGGGGGGATGTAGATGATGAAGATGCTGAGGATGATGATGAGTGGGGGGTGGGTGGGGGATGAAGATGATGAGGATGAGGACGATGGAGATGATGAAGATGAGGAGGGGCTGGGGGGGATGAAGATGATGAGGATGCCAATGAGGACGATGGGGATGCTGAAGATGAAGCTGATGATGATGATGAGTGTGGTGTTGGGGGGGGCCGGGGGGATGAAGATGCTGAAGATGAAGATGATGATGAGTGTGGTGTGGGGGGGGGATGAAGGTGATGAAGATGCTGATGAGGACGATGGGGATGCTGAAGATGCTGAAGATGAAGATGCTGATGATGAGTGTGGTGTGTGGGGAGGATGAAGATGCTGAAGATGATGATGAAGATGCCGATGAGGACGATGAGGATGCTGAGGATGAAGATGATGAAGATGATGATGAGTGTGGTGTTGGGGGGGGCGGGGGGGGGCCGTTCCCGTGCCGGCCCCGCCCCCCCGGAGGCGGCTCCCGGCGGGAGGGACCCGCGGCCGCTCCCGGTTCGGCTCCGTCGGCCCCGCCATGCCCCCCCCGCCCCCCCCGCCCGCGGACCCCCGGTGAGCGACACCCCCCAGGACCCCCCCGGGACCCCCCC
>NW_020901341.1:0-691 GCF_003984885.1 Neopelma chrysocephalum
TCTGTGGGGCTCTGTGGGTCTCTGTGGGGTCTGTGGGGCTCTGTGGGTCTCTGGGGGGTCTGTGGGTCCCTGTGGGTCTCTGGGGGGTCCCTGGGGGTCCAGGGGTCCCCCTGACCCCCCCTGTGCCCCCCAGAGGCTGCGGGACCAGATCAAGACATGGGTGGCCTCCAACGAGATCAAGGACAAGCGGCAGCTCATCGACAACAGGAAGCTCATCGAGACGGTACCGGGGGGACCCCAAACCCAAAAATACACTGGGACCCCCAAAAATACACTGGGACCCCCAAAAATACAGTGGGATCCCCAAAAAATACACAGGGACCCCCAAAATACACTGGGACCCCCCAAAAATACACTGGGACCCCCCAAAAATACACTGGGACCCCCCAAAAATTACACTGGGACCCCAAAATACACTGGGATGGGCACTGGGATCCCCAAAAACACACTGGGACCCCCAAAAATACACTGGGATCCCAAAAAATACACAGGGACCCCCAAAAATACACTGGGACCCCCAAAAATACAGTGGGATCCCCAAAAAATACACAGGGACCCCCAAAAATACACTGGGACCCCCCAAAAATACACTGGGATCCCCCAAAAATACACTGGGACCCCCAAAAAATACACCGGGATCCCCCAAAAATACACTGGGACCCCCCAAAAATTACACTGGGACCCCAAAATA
>NW_020901342.1:0-696 GCF_003984885.1 Neopelma chrysocephalum
TTGATGCCATGTTGGGGCCTGGTGGCTGCCTGGGGAGCTTTCCAGGCCCCAACATGGCATCAAGGCACTTGGCAGCAGTCCCCCCAACACCTGCCTCCCAGACCACGCCAAGCCACCACCTTACCCACAGCCCCAGAGCCCTGGATGCCAACATGGCTGTCCCTGACACCACCCTGCTCACCAGCTCAGGTGTCTCGCACAGCACCTGGGAGGCTGGGAATGTTGGAAGTTCCTCACGGATGTGGATGGCGGCGCCAGAAGAGCAGTGCTTCTGGCCTGAATCGAGGGCTTGGTGTTGGCGTTGGTCCTAAAGCCTCCAGGATGTAGATAGTCTGTTTTGCCAGGCAAGAGATGACTACATTTCTGTCTGTCTTCAAGGGCTGAAGGGCTGTGAGCAAAAGAAAAAGCCAAGATGAAGCCCTGTGTCAGCAGAGACCCCCAGAGGTCCCCTCCAGCCCATGTTCCCCACTCACCGCTGCAGATCTCATCCAGCTGCTCTTTGCTTCGGTTCCTCAGGTGCCGCGTGGCCACCCCTAGGCACAAAGCTCTGTCAGCCCCTGCTCCCCAGTGGGCTCCCAGCAGTGCGGGGGGTCCTGCCCTCCTCCCCCTCAGCAGGGATGAGCCCAGGAAGCACCAGGAGCTCAGGGGAGTGGAACTCAGCCCAGTGGCCTCCAAGCCCAGCCGTGTGGGCAGGGG
>NW_020901343.1:0-375 GCF_003984885.1 Neopelma chrysocephalum
GGCGTTCTTGGGGGCGGGCAGGGCGGGGCCGGCGCGAGCCGGGGGACGGGCCTGGGCGGGCCGAGGGGCGGGGCCGGCGCGAGCCGGGGGACGGGCCTGGGCGGGACGAGGGGCGGGGCCGGTGCGGTCCCGCCGCGCTTTGCTCTGGGCTTTGGGGTTGTTTTGGGGGCGGGTTTTGGGGGACTGCGCACACCCTCCCCTAGTCACAGCCCCGGCCCAGCTCGCTGCACTGCCCGTACCCCTTGCTCAGCTCCGCGAGGATTTGTGCCTCCTCTGAAGGTGGCAAGTGTCTGCCAAGCGAGTCGGGAAGCCAGAGAGCTGCAGCCCTCGGGCCCCGCCGCGGCTTCCCCGCCGTCACCCGGCACCTCCCGCACG
>NW_020901344.1:0-608 GCF_003984885.1 Neopelma chrysocephalum
AGGGATGGGAGGGAGGGATGGGAGAGAGGGATGAGTGGATGGGAGGGATGGGTGGATGGATAGGAGGGAGGGAGGGAGGGATGGGAATGAGAGATGGAGGGAGGGATGGGTTGGATGGATGGGATGGAGGGATGGATGGGATGGATGGGGTGGATTGGATGGATGGGATGGATTGGATGGATGGATGGATGGATGGAATGGGTTGGATGGATGGGATGGAGGGATGGATGGGATGGATGGAGGGAAGGATGGATGAGAGGGATGGATGGGAGGCACAGACGGGATGGAGAGAGGGACAGATGGATGGAGAGCAAGAAGAGCCCAGCACCGGACGGAAGGAGGGACAGACGGACACAGGGAAGGAGGGGGAGGAGCAGCACGAAAACACCCCCCAGCCCCCCCCCAAACCACCTCCTCCCCTCCCCCCCCAGGACACGGCCCCAGAAGGACGAGGCCCAACCTCTCCAGGTTCCCCTGCAGCCCCCCCAGACCAGCAACCCCAGTTAGTGCCACCCCCCCGGGGGGGGACCCCCAGACCCCCCCCGATCTCCCCAGACCCCCCCAGACCCCCCCAGACCTCCAGAGAAAGCAACAGGAGTTGGGGGGGG
>NW_020901345.1:0-523 GCF_003984885.1 Neopelma chrysocephalum
TCCCTGAAATCCCCCCTTCGACCCATCGAAACCTCCTCAAGGTCCCCTCAAATCCCCTCAGAGACCTCATCCCTCCCCCTGACCACCTAAACCCTCTCAGTGAGCCGCAAAACCCACCTGGGACCCCCAAGCCCATTCAGGGACCCCCCAGTCCCCCTCACGGACCCTCAAAACCGTCTGGGACCCCTTAAACCCCTTAGAGACCCTAAAACTCCCTGAAAGGTCCCCGTAAAGCCCCTCAGGACACCCACACCTCCCCAGAGACCCCCAAAGCCCACCTGAGAACCCCCCAAATCTCCTCAGAAACCAAAATCCCCTCAGAGACCCCCAAACCCCTTCAGGGACCTTCAACCTTCCCCCTCAGTCCCTTCAGGGACCCCTCAAAACGTCCCCGGGAAGCCCCGAACTCCTCCGCTAAGCCTCCACGAGACCTCCAGCCCTTCCACCCACAGCCGCGCTCCCCGCAGCCCCCGAGGGGACCCTCAGAGCCCCGCTCTTACCGAAGCCCCCGCCAGCTCACACA
>NW_020901346.1:0-351 GCF_003984885.1 Neopelma chrysocephalum
GGCACACCTGGCACACATGGCACGCCTGGCACACAGCACACATGATATGGCACTCGTGGCACACCTGGCACACGGCACACATGGCACACCTGGCACATGGCACACCTGGCATACCTGGCACATGGCATACCTGACACACAACACAGCATGGCACACCTGGTACACGGCACACCTGGCACACCTGAGACAAAACACACCTGGCACACCTGACACACAACACACCTGGCACACCTGGCACATGGCACACCTGGCACACATGACACATGGCACACCTGGCACCTGGCACACCTGCTACACCTGGCACCTGGCACACCTGGCACACCTGACACATGGCACACCTGGCACACGGCA
>NW_020901347.1:0-959 GCF_003984885.1 Neopelma chrysocephalum
CGAGAGTCCCGAGAGCCTTGAGAGGGGGGAGTTTGGGCCCCCTGTGCTGAGCCAGCGGTTGGGGCCGTGCTGTTGGTGCCAAATTGCCCCTGGTCAGGTTGAACCCAGAGCCCGCCCACGTGTCAGGGGGCCCAATCCACTCCCTGCTCTGATTGCCCTGGGGCAGCCTCTGGTGTCCCCCCGCCTGTGGGGCTGTTTGGTTGCCTTGGGCACAGCTGGCCCTTGTGCAGGGCTGTGCCCTTGGGGGCTCTTGGAGGTTGTCGGGAGGTGTTTTTTGGGGGTGCCGGGCTGGGTTGGTGGCAGAGCCCCGGCGGTGGGCGGGGGGATGCGGGTCCCCCCTCGCAGTGGGGGTTGGTGTTGCTGGGTCAGGCCCCGCCGGCTCCATTGTCAGCCCAGTGCAGGCGGGGGGGACACAGCGGTTTTGGGGCCCCCTGGGAGTGCCGGGGGTGGGTGTGGAGCCCGGGAGCTGCCGAGTGTGGAGGGCGGAGCGGGGCGATGCCGGAGCTGGGGGACCCCCGGCAGCCTGGATGGGGGAGCACGGAGAGGGAGGAGCCCCGGGACCCCTGGGAGCCTGAAATGGGGGTCACGGAGAAGGGGAATCCTGGACGGTGGGGACACCTGGGATCCCTGGGACAATGATGTGGAGAATCTAGAGAGGGGAAATGTCTGGGAACGCAGCACCTCGAAGGCAAGAGTCAGAGGAGAAGGGACCCTTGGGATCCCCAACACTCCCAGCATCCCTAAGTGGGACCCCCAGCATCCCAGAGAGGGGAGACACTCTGATCTCCAGAGGGGAGAGACCGGAGAGGGAGAACTTCTGGGACGGATTTTTTGGGCTAATATTTTGGAATATTTTTTAGCTGAATGTCAAATATTTGCACTTCGGGAGGGTGGGTGTCTTCTTTCTATTTATGAGGAATTTTTTCCTGAATCTGGGTGGTTTGGGTTTTTCTGGGCTG
>NW_020901348.1:0-389 GCF_003984885.1 Neopelma chrysocephalum
ATGATATTAGGTTTAATATATATCTGCTATAATAAATATCAAGAGATCTATGAAATATTAATTAAAAATATAGGTAATAAATAAAATATTCTAAAGTATATATTAAAAAATTTCAGGTCAGATCCCACACAGTGTGTGCAATGCTGACCTACTGATGTCCCTTGAGGGAACAAGGAGAGATAGAGTTTAGGAATATTAGCGATGTCTCTGGCTTGATCCCTGAGCAGCTGGAGCTGCCAGAAAGAATTCCTGGGCCCATCTGCAATGGCCACAATGACTGTGAGAGTGGGAGGGGAAAGGAGGATGAAAGTCATCTTTGTAGCCCCCCCGGCCACACTGGATGCTGTGCTGGGCAGACTGCTGAGAGGGGAATGCTGATGGCAGAGTGC
>NW_020901349.1:0-380 GCF_003984885.1 Neopelma chrysocephalum
GATGGATCCATCCAAACCCCCTGAGCTGAGGATAAACCCAATCTCTGCGGATCGAGGTGGAAAATCCCCTTGGATTTTCCCCTTGGAATCCCAGGGCTGGGCCTGGGATTCTTCCTGATAAATCCCAGGGGCTGGAATTGGGTCTGGAATTCCCTGTTCTGCTTTTCCAGGATGGGCTGGTGAAGACCAACATGGAAAAGTTGACTTTCTACGCCCTGTCGGCTCCGGAAAAGCTGGATCGGATCGGGGCCTACCTGTCCGAGAGGCTCATCCGGGACGTCAGCCGACACCGCTACGGGTGGGAATGGGAATGGGAATGGGATGGGAGTGGGAATGGGAGTGGGAATGGGAAGGGGAATGGGAGTGGGAGTGGGAAGGGG
>NW_020901350.1:0-310 GCF_003984885.1 Neopelma chrysocephalum
AAAAGCACTCCCCCAGGCCTCGGGTAGGGTGGTTCCTGACGCTGACCGGGCGAATCCCTCCATTTGCCCCGGGGTGTCAAGAACATTTGCTTCACTGTCCCGAGGACTGAAACAAACAAAACCACACCACCGGACCGAATTCACCCGCAGAAGCCCAAATTCACCGAACGCCTGCTGAATTCAGCAGGAACACGCTCCCTCGACCACAAGGCATCCTCAGGACGTCTCAGACTCCGGATTTAAGCTCTGAGAAGCCCGTGAGAGACAAAACACTCCCGCTCCCCGCGGGCGCCGCTTCCGAGCCCCCCCC
>NW_020901351.1:0-606 GCF_003984885.1 Neopelma chrysocephalum
TCTCTGTGGGTCTCTAGGGGGTCTGTGGGTGTCTCTGTAGATCTCTGTGGGGTCTGTGGGTCCCTGGGTGTCTCTGTGCGGTCTGTGAGTCCCTGTGGGTCCCTGTGGGTCTCTGGGGGGTCTGTGGGTCCCTGTGGGTCTCTGTGGGGTCCCTGTGGGTCCCTGTGGGTCCCTGTGGGTCTCTGGGGGGTCCCTGGGGGTCCGGGGGTCCCCCTGAGCCCCCCTGTGCCCCCTAGAGGCTGCGGGACCAGATCAAGACATGGGTGGCCTCCAACGAGATCGAGGACAAGCGGCAGCTCATCGACAACAGGCAGCTCATCGAGACGGTACCGGGGGCTCCCCCAAACCTGACACCCCCAAAACGCTCTGGGACGGGCACTGGACCCCCCCAAAACACACTGGGACCCCCCAAAAACACACTGGGACCCCCAAAAATACAGTGGGATGGGCACGGGGACCCCCAAAAAATACCCTGGGATGGGGACAGGGACCCCCAAAATACATTGGGATGGGCACAGGGACCCCTAAAAATACACAGGGACCCCAAAAATACACTGGGACCCCCAAAATACACTGGGACAGGCACAGGGACCCCCCAAAAATACA
>NW_020901352.1:0-340 GCF_003984885.1 Neopelma chrysocephalum
CGCCATTACCTCTTCCCTCACGTCCCTAGTCTTTTCGCACGTTGAAACTCCTGAATTCTCCTCCAGGGAAGGCGCTTCTGAGAACGGTGAGGAGGCACCAAGGCAGAACATCCCTCCGGGCTCAGCAGCGCGGGCTCAGCCTCTCCTGGCCTTTCTCGGGGAGCATCCCTGCTGGTAGCAGGAGCACTTCTGCTGGGGACATAGACTCCTAAGTGTTTTGTCAGGGGCTGTAGCACCATTGCTACGGCTATGCAGTACATGGGAGAAGCACCTTCCCCAGAGAAAGCTCGGAGCAGGCATGGCGTGTCTCACCTGCTTTGCACTTCATAGATATGCCGTC
>NW_020901353.1:0-369 GCF_003984885.1 Neopelma chrysocephalum
CCCATTCGGGTCGCTTTCTTCGGCTGTCACCTCTACGTCGGAGCTCCCCCTTAACTCTGTCCGGGTCCCTGCCCCCTCCCCAATATTATCCTGGGGATCTGGTGTGTGGGACCCCCCGGGTCCTTCCCCCATCCTTAATGCTCACAGCAGCCCCCACCTCCAATCTCATTCTCACCCCATAATCCTTCCCCCCTCATTCCAGCCCTGTCTGGGTTCCTTCCCCCCCATCCCCAGTATTATCTGGGGATGTGTGACCCCCAGGGACCCCCCTGGTCCTTCTCCCCATCACTGATTCTCCCAGCACCCCCCACCTTCAATCCCACCCTGGATCCTTCCCTCCCATTCCAACCCTGTGTTCCTTCCCCCCCC
>NW_020901354.1:0-313 GCF_003984885.1 Neopelma chrysocephalum
AGTGAGTGCGAGGGTGGTTGGAAGGCCCGGAGTGAGTGGGAGGGGGGTGGGAGCCCCAAAGTGAGGGCGGGGGGGTCTGGGGACTGGGGGGCCGGTGGGAAAGGGGTGGGAGAGGGGGGAAAGGGGGTGTGGGAGAGCAGGCAGAGGGGTGCCATGGGGGTCCCTGGGTGTCCCTTGAGCCCTGGAGCGGTTCCCTGGGGCTCTGGGGAGGTGGGATCCGCATTGGGGGTGTCCCCAACCCCCCTGTCCATCCCCGGGGGACTGATGGGGGGGTTCCCCCCCAGCCAAGAGCCGGTGCTGGGGCATTGGTGGG
>NW_020901355.1:0-751 GCF_003984885.1 Neopelma chrysocephalum
GGGGGCTCCAGGAGATTTGGGGTCTCTGGGAGGGTTTGGGGGGTCTGGGGGGGCTCCAGGAGATTTGAGGTCTCTCTGGGGGGTCTCTGGGGGGTCAGAGGGGTCTGGGGGTGTTTTGGGGTGCCTGACCCCCCCTGCCCCGCCCAGGCGCCCCCCGAAGGGATGCCGAGAGCCCCCCCGCCATGGCTGACAAGAGGAAGCTGCAGGGTGAGCTCCCATTGGCTGCGACATGTGGGGGGGGCAGGGTGTGGCCTGAGAGGCAGCTCTGATTGGCTACAACACTCTGGGTGTGGCCAGGGCTGTCTGTGATTGGCTGTAACACTCTGGGTGTGGCCTGGGCTGTCTCTGATTGGCTGTAGTACTTTGGGTGTGGCGTGGGCTGTCTGTGATTGGCTATAACACTTTGGGTGTGGCCAAGGGCTGTCTGTGATTGGCTGCAACACTCAGGGTGTGGCCAAAGGCAGCTCTGATTGGCTGTAACACTCTGGGTGTGGCCTGTGCTGTCTCTGATTGGCTGTAGCACTCTGGGTGTGGCCAAGGGCTGTCTGTGATTGGCTGTAAGATTTTGGGTGTCGGGGCTGTCCGTGATTGGCTGTTATTTTAGGTGTGGCCCCTCCGCCCAGGTGAGATCGACAGGTGCCTCAAGAAGGTGTCGGAGGGGGGTGGAGCAGTTCGAGGACATCTGGCAGAAGGTGAGGGGGGGACCCCCCAAAAACCACCTGGACCCCCAAAATCCCCCTGGGACCCCCAA
>NW_020901356.1:0-546 GCF_003984885.1 Neopelma chrysocephalum
GGGTTTGGGGGGGGCTAGAGGGGTTTGGGGGGGGCTAGAGGGGTTTGGGGGCTCCCAGGTGAGATTTGGGGGGAGCTTAGAGAGTGTTTGGAGGGGTCTGGGGGGGATTGAGGGGGCCTAGAGGGGGATTGGGGGGGTCCTGGAGGGGGTTTGGGGAGGGCCAGAGGCAGTTTGGGAGGGGCTGGAGGGGGTTTAGGGGTGGTGGAGGGAGATTTTGGGGGGTCCCAGATGATTTTAGGGGTCCCAGGTGGGTTTTGGGTGTCCCAGAGGGATTTTGGGAGTCCCAGGGGGGTTTTAGGGTATTCCCAAGGGGATTTTGGGGGTCCCAGGGGGATTTTGGGGGTCCCAGGGGGATTTTAGGGTATTCCCAAGGGGATTTTGGGGGTCCCAGGGGGATTTTGGGGGTCCCAGGTGAGTTTTGGGCATCCCAGGGGGGCTTGAAGGGGGGCTGCAGGGGGATTTTGGGGTCCTAGGGGGATTTTGGGAGTCCCAGGTGGGGTTTGGGGGTCCCAGATTGGTTTTGGGGGTGTCCCAGGTGTGTTTTGG
>NW_020901357.1:0-1145 GCF_003984885.1 Neopelma chrysocephalum
TCTCCCTGCCATGCCACAGTCTGGTGTCGAGGGCACCTGCAAGAGAGACACCTCGGAGAAGCTCCGGGTCAATAAGTCCTGCAGAATGGCCCTGAGGCCACCTGCCACAGGGATTGGAGACGCCTCGAAGAAACTCCGGGTCTCCAAGTCCTGGAGAAAAACCTCGAGGGCACCTGCCACAGGGATTGGAGACAGCTCGGAGAAGCTCCGGATGTCCAAGTCCTGCAGAAAAACCTCGAGAGCACCTGCCACAGGGATTGGAGACAGCTCGGAGAAGCTCCGGATCTCCAAGTCCTGCAGCAGGGCCTCGAAGGCACCTGCCAAAGGGGTTGGAGACGCCTCGGAGAAACTCCGGGTCTCCAAGTCACACAAAAAGGCCTCGAGGGCACCTGGAAATGAGAAAATCCTCCAAAAAGCTCCGAAACAGCAAGGCACGAGTCAGCTGCACGGGGGCTCCGCACAGCTCCGCTCTGTCCCGTCCTGTCCCGTCGCCTGCTCCGAGGAGCACTGTTGACACTGCGGCCGTGTCACCAGCAGCACCTCTGTCACCACGGGTCATAAAGGGCCCTTGGACACCCTCCCCCTTCCATCCCACCGGCCACGCCCAGCGTGTCACAAAGGGCCCTGTGACACAGCGCCACGTGGCCTGGGGCCTCCCCCAGCCCGGCCAACCTGCCCCACCTTGGAGGGAATCCACTCTCTGAAGTATCTAATCTGGCTGGACCTGAACTGTGGGAAGGGCTCAAGAAATGAGCAAACACTCCTCTCCTGTGCCTGCTCACAGCAGCACAAGGAGCCCCCTCGGCCGCCGACACAGCCGCAGCGGGAAGGGCACGGGGCCTTCCACACAAGCTGCCATGGCCTCCTTGGGAGAAGTTCCGGCTGGTGGCCATCCTAAACACGGGGGGTGTGACACCGAGAAGGAAGGTGTGGGCAAGGGCACCAATGCTGCTGGGAGCCCTTTGGCCAGGGCTGCACCCAAATCAGCAGCTGTGGCAAGTCCTGGCCCAAGGAGACCTGCCACCGCCCCGAGTCCTGGCAAGGGTGCTGCCCGTCTCCTGCCCCAAAGAGCTGTGCCCCCAGGTATTAGTTCGTTTCAATGCATGCCCAGAATAAAGACAAGCACAACAGACATTCAAACACTA
>NW_020901358.1:0-426 GCF_003984885.1 Neopelma chrysocephalum
GATGGATCCATCCAAACCCCCTGAGCTGAGGATAAACCCAATCTCTGTGGATCGAGCCAGAAAATTCCCTTGGATTTTCCCCTTGGAATGCCAGGCATGGGCTTGGGCTGCTTCCTGCTGCTTCCTGCCTTGGAATTGGGTGTGGAATTCCCTGTTCTGGTTTTCCAGGATGGGCTGGTGAAGACCAACATGGAAAAGTTGACTTTCTACGCCCTGTCGGCTCCGGAAAAGCTGGATCGGATCGGGGCCTACCTGTCCGAGAGGCTCATCCGGGACGTCAGCCGACACCGCTACGGGTGGGAATGGGAATGGGAATGGGATGGGGATGGGAATGGGAGGGGGAATGGGAAGGGGAATGGGAGTGGGAGTGGGAAGGGGAGTGAGAATGGGAATAGGAAGGGGAAGAGGAAGGGGAATGGGAAGGGG
>NW_020901359.1:0-581 GCF_003984885.1 Neopelma chrysocephalum
GGAATGAGGGGATTGGGTCACAAACTGAGTCTCCCGAGGCTTTTCCCGGGAATTGCAACCCCCTGACGGATCCTGAGGGGGATTTTTTCCGCTCCAGCTCCTCAACAGCAACGTGGTGAACGACCTGATCCTGCTGGAGCCGGTGCTGGAGGCGCTGACGGGGAGACAGAAGGATTCCTGCCTCCTGGTCCGGATGCTGGCGCTGAGGGGGCTCGGGAATATCGCCTCTGGATCCCCAGAAAAGGTGGGAATGACTCCCCTCCTATCCCTCCTGGATTCCCTCCTGAGCCCCTGGATTCCATCCTGGATTCCCTCCTGACCCCCTGGATTCACTCCTGGATTCCCTCCTGTCCCCCTGGATTCCCTCCTGGATTCCTTCCTGGATTCCCTCCTGGATTCCCTCCTGACCCCCTGGATTCCCTCCTGTTCCCCTGGATTCCCACCTGGATTCCCCCCTGACCCCCTGGATTCCCTCCTGGATTCTCTCCTGTCCCCCTGGATTCCCTCCTGTCCCCCAGAATTCCCTCCTGTCCCCCTGGATTCCCTCCTGACCCCCTTTTCTCCAGGCTGATCCCAAATCC
>NW_020901360.1:0-311 GCF_003984885.1 Neopelma chrysocephalum
CCCCCCCACTAGATCCCGGTTCCCCCTCCCTGAGACCCGGGACCCCCTTCAGAGCCCCCCGTGCCCCCGGTTCCCGCTACTCCAGGCCCGGGATCCCCCTCGGGGCCCTCCCCGACCCCCGGTTCCCCCTCCCCGAGGCCCGGTTGACCCCTCCCGGACCCCCCCAGTCCCCGGTTACCCCCCAGGCCACCCACCCGCGCGTTGCGGATGTTCATGGTCCCGTTCCCTGTTCCCGCTCCCTGTTCCCGGTCCCGGTTCCGTTCACGGTCTCTCCCTCACGCGCCGCTTCCGCCGGAAGCGCCTCCCCCGCC
>NW_020901361.1:0-453 GCF_003984885.1 Neopelma chrysocephalum
CGCCTGGCGGACACGGCCGGGAGCGGCACTGCAGCCGCGCCCCCCCCCTTGCAAGACCCGCGGCGCCTTTGGCAAGTGCGGCCCTTTCTTCCCTAAAACCTGCCCTTACCTAGGAAAAGCTGAGCAGTTCACAGAGTTGCTGTTTCCAGCCCAGCTTCCTAAAGGATTTCTCTCTCCCGGCAGCAGCAGCAACGCTCGCCGGGAAGCTCTGACCAAGGCTGGGAATTGACACACAACAAGCCAAGAGCATTAACTCGGCCCCAAAACACTCCACAACAAATCAATTTACAGTCACCTTTGCCTCATCCCCCCGCGCAGGCACAGGCTTTAAGATTCCAAGACAAACCTGATTTAGAACAACTGAATCATAGAACCCCAGCGCTTATCAAAGGGATTCACTGGCACAAAAAAAAAAAAAAAGAAAAATTGCAAGTAGTGAGACCCACAACCAAA
>NW_020901362.1:0-302 GCF_003984885.1 Neopelma chrysocephalum
GGGGGGGGGTGGACCCCCAGAGGGAGGGGGTGACCCCAAAAGGGGGATTTGGGCCCCCCAAAAGGGGGTGTGACCCCAAAAGGGGGGGTTTTACCCCAAAAAGGGGGGGTTTTTACCTGCTGGAAGCTGCTCTGCCCCTGCCCGTAGAAGTCGGAGGGCGGGGTCAGCTCCTGGCGCACCTGGAACAGGGGGCGGGGCCAAAAGGGGAGGCAGAGTTGAGTTTTTTTAGCTCCACCCCCTCAGCCACACCCATGTCTTGGTCACACCCCTTACCTGTGGTCTCACCCTCTCCATGTTGCCCC
>NW_020901363.1:0-743 GCF_003984885.1 Neopelma chrysocephalum
CCCGCAGGGCCAGAGCCCAGTCCGGCCGGGACAGGAGCCCGTTCAGCACCTGGGGACACCTGTGTCACCTGGGGAACACCTGGGAACACACCTGGGGACCCCTGGGGACATCCTGGAACCCCTGAGAGACACCTGGGGACATCTCTGTCACCCCAAAACCTGCAGGGACAGGAGCCCGTTCAACACCTGGGGACACCTGGGTCACCTGGGGACACACCTGGGGGCACCTGGGGACACACCTGGGGACACCTGGGTCACACCTGGGGACACCTGGGCACACCTGGGTCACCCCAAAACCCGCAGGGAACCCCCCGGTCTGGGTGGGATGACATCAACGGGGACACCTGGGTCACACCTGGGGACGCCTGGGGACACCTGGGACACACCTGGGGCACACCTGGGGACACACCTGGGCACACCTGGGGACACCTGGGGACACACCTGGGGACACCTGGGGACACACCTGGGCACACCTGGGGACACCTGGGGACACACCTGGGGACACACCTGGGGACACCTGGGGACACCTGGGTCACCCCAAAATCCCCAGGGACAGCAGCCCCTTCACCCCCTGGGGACACCGATGTCACCCGGTGTCACCCCCAGGGGCTTTTAGGGGGGTGGTTCCACCCCTGGGGGGTTTGAGGGGGTTTGGGGGGGTCTGAGGGGGGATTTGGGGGGTCTGAGGGGGGGTTTTGGAGGTCTGAGGGGAGTTTTGGGGGATCTGAGGGGGTTTGGGGGGG
>NW_020901364.1:0-415 GCF_003984885.1 Neopelma chrysocephalum
GCCGCGCCCGCCCCGCACCTGGGGAGGATGGCAGCAGGACGGGCACCGGGACCAGGAGCGGGACCAGAGGACTGAAGGTGGCGATACAGCTTGGCATCAGGATCGGGACCAGGATCAGGACCGCGACCGGAGGACCGAGGTTGGCTCGGGGCTGGGATGGGCTCGGCATCTGGATGGGGACCAGGATCGGTGCCGGGCTCATCCCAGCCCGGCCTCGCCGCCTGTGCCCCGGCGCTGCGGGCGAGAGGAGCCGCTCCGGGGCGGGCGCTGGGGCCGAGCCCGGCGGAGCCGCTCGGGCCGGGGCTCTGCCGGGGCCCGGCCGGGGCAGAACGGCGGCGCTTTCCTCGTGCAGACGCGGAGCCGGGGCCGGCCCGGCGTGTCCCCGCGCCCCGGCCGGTCCCAGCCCCGGCTCCGC